>NC_079458.1:35807438-36182438 GCF_903798145.1 Danio aesculapii
ATTGACTTAACATTGAATCAAACTCTGTGAGCTCATAACTCTACACCAGACTGTCATACAGACTAATGACTGAGCTCATTTAACTCAGACTACCAAACTGCCAATTACCGATGAGCTTTTAACTTTCTAGCCACACCCTAACTACCAGATACTGCACCCTAGCAACAACTGTCCCACAGACTTCCATTGCAAAAGACTGTCATTGACTTAACATTAGATCAAACTTTGTGACCTCATAGCTTTCCATCAGACTGTCATTCTTATGGATGAGCTTTAACTATCTATCTATCTATCTATCTATCTATCTATCTATCTATCTATCTATCTATCTATCTATCTATCTATCTATCTATCTATCTATCTATCTATCTATCTATCTATCTATCTATCTATCTATCTATCTATCAACTGTTTTTATCTATCTATCTATCTATCTATCTATCTATCTATCTATCTATCTATCTATCTATCTATCTATCTATCTATCTATCTATAAACTGTTTTTATCTATCTATCTATCTATCTATCTATCTATCTATCTATCTATCTATCTATCTATCTATCTATCTATCTATCTATCTATCTATCTATCTATCTATCTATCTATCTATCTATCTATCTATCTATAAACTGTTTTTATCTATCTATCTATCTATCTATCTATCTATCTATCTATCTATCTATCTATCTATCTATCTATCTATCTATCTATCTATCTATCTATCTATCTATCTATCTATCTATCTATCTATCTATAAACTGTTTTATCTATCTATCTATCTATCTATCTATCTATCTATCTATCTATCTATCTATCTATCTATCTATCTATCTATCTATCTATCTATCTATCTATCTATCTATCTATCTATCTATCTATAAACTGTTTTTATCTATCTATCTATCTATCTATCTATCTATCTATCTATCTATCTATCTATCTATCTATCTATCTATCTATCTATCTATCTATCTATCTATCTATAAACTGTTTTTATCTATCTATCTATCTATCTATCTATCTATCTATCTATCTATCTATCTATCTATCTATCTATCTATCTATCTATCTATCTATCTATCTATAAACTGTTTTTATCTATCTATCTATCTATCTATCTATCTATCTATCTATCTATCTATCTATAAACTGCTTTTATCAATTAATTAGGTACTAGTATCTAATAAATAAGTACTAGTATGTTAAGAAAAAGCACTAGTAGCTATTAAATAAGTACTAGTCTCTAAAATATATGTACTAGTATGTAAAGAAAAGGCACTAGTATCTAAGATATATATATATATATATATATATATATATATATATATATATATATATATATATATATATATATATATATATATATATATATATATATATATACTAGTAAGTAAAGAAAAGGCACTAGTATCTAAAATATATGTACTAGTATGTAAAGAAAAGGCACTAGTAGCTAATGAATAAGAACTATTATTTAATGGAATAGATACTAGTATCTAAAGAAAAAGGAAATAGATATTAGTAACTGCCATTACTGTCTCTGTGACGGCGTCATGCATTTTGAACATTTAAAATGGGTTGAATGCTAAAATGGTTTAAATGTATGCAGATGAAAGTAAACAACATTTGCAAAAAATAACGTGTTTGATAATTTACAATAAAAAATAAATTATAAATTAAGTTTACACGAATTTTGTTTATTAAGCCCATCATTTTTTAAACCAATCCTCTCCATGCGCCGCGCTTGAGGGTTTGACGTCACTCGTCACGTGAGCTCAGTTTAACGGAATTTTTTTGCCGCTAGTGTAACGTTAAGGACATGGATGACGGGCTACAGCGATCCAGCGATGATTTAATATCGCCGGAAAATAATGTGCAACCTACTGTAGTCGTGTTTGACAGAATGTTTAATACATTACAACGTGCCAGACTCGAATTAACGGATACCTCTTTAAATGGTACTACAAACCTTTTGACTGCGACGAGAACACTCTTCAGGAGACGCAGAAGTCAAGTTCAAGGTAAGCCTAAGTAATTTAAGTAGGTAAAGTAAGTAGATTGTTTTAAAGGTGCATGCAGGAGGGGCAGATGAGATATTGATTTCCCTCATTTTTCCTGTTTCAAAACGGGATATAGCCCTCACATAGGTAATGTATTAGCATTTAGAGACAGGAGAAACAAATCTTTTCAAACCTTCAAATCATTTGAACACGAAATGTTTGAGTTTTTATCGTAAGGAAATTGCGTGATTAATGGAGTAATGGGATAGACATAAGTACCTAGACGCCCGCTTCATTTCTTCAACACGTCACTTAGTCACCTTATGAATTCGCAATTAGTCCAATATTCGTTTTTCACAATTGCTTTGCTACAAATTTCATTACCCTGATATCAATTTTCAAAACTCTAGACATACAACTCTAAAAAACCGTTACTACTTTTTTGTCACATGTTCTCTATATATGGTATCATATGGTATCACACATATATGATACACATACATATACTGTGTGTGTGTGTGTGTGTGTGTGTGTGTGCGTGTGTGTGTGCGTGTGTGTGTGTGTGTGTGTGTGTGTGTGTGTGTGTGTGTGTGTGTGTGTGTTCATATACAGCCATATATGGACACTTATATAAATTATAGGTAATTATTTGTAATTATTGTGTAACATATATCAGACTTTCTTGATTATAGTAATGCCAAGAATGAAACATTCTTTGTATAAAGTGGTACATGGAACAGAGAAACCATATATAAGGAATAAAGATCAATAAGGATGAAATTTATAGATAATGAGGTCCAGCTGGTCATCTTTTGTGGTAACTGCTGTCATTTATCTATCCTGAAACTTCATCTAAACTTGTAATATTGTCTGCCTGCATCAGTTTCCATATAACTATGCATCCAGAGTAATGCAAGTTATTATTTTGAGCGCTTGTATCAGTTGATAGTTACATCATGTTAAGTAAATGAATACATGGTTAGTTCAAATTTAATGTGTGAGTGGCATTTTAAAATAGGATCAATTTGATGTTTAATTGTATTCTATTGAAAAGGTAATTTTAGTTCAATAAACACAATATCTTTGGCTCGTGTGTTTTGTATCCAAGCATTTTAATAAAGTGTAAACGTTTTGTAAAAATTTTACATTTTTGCAATGGTCGTGAATTTTGTGTATAGAGTTTTGAAAAGTAAAACCAGGGTAATGACATTTGTGGCAAAACGATTGTAAAAACTAAAAGTGTACATCAGAAATCTTATTCCAGAACATGTTTTGTCTTATTCTGAATTACTTTCATCATTGATGTGCTTCAAATAAGGGTTTTGGATTATTTTAGACTGGGCGTTTGCACATCAATTTAGCGTAATTTGTCACACTGTACAACAATAATTACAGTTGCTTTTGCATTATTTTAAGGGGTAGGTTTAAGGGCTAAAGTGTTCTTCTGCAAGACACATGCACGTATGTTTATTTACCACTATAGCATCAAACCTTAGGTAAGTTACTTAAGTGATTTCAATGAATCATAAATTTAAATAACAAATTATATATAAAATGACTAAAGACATTAAATCTTGTTAATACAATCTCTGATTAAAGGCAGATCCACAAGAAGAGGACGTTCAACCTGGCAGGTGGGCCTCTTTCTCCTCCCAGGACCAGACATTCAGCAACTTCCATCTGTGTCTGAACGGCATGTGCTTACAAATAATGGATTAGGTTTGTCATTCACGTTTAAGCTATGGGATAGTTCACTGTAGTGTACCACAATTATAATAAATAGCCTAATCCTGCCACACAGAGTTTGTTTTACTCAAGTGTGTTATCATTAATGTAGTGAAATTCTTACTGGCAGGTAATCATGGGGCATTCAAGCCTGTATTCATTCATTCATTAGCCTGTACTGAAGCCAGTGCATGCAAACTTGTGAAAATCACATTGTTTGTTTATAGGTAGGCTAAATACTACACATATCTTTTACATTGTTAATGTACAGCACAAATAGCCATTTATGGTTCTTGCTTGTCTTGAGGACACTAAATGTGGATTCATGTATCAAGACTGTTTGTGTCTTACACTGATTACAATTGTATGAGCCATTTGGGCTGATAAAGTATAAATACTAATTCACTAGAAAGTAAGAAAAAAAGCATTTTTATCAACATTTTACATCCCATCCATTACTATCAATGCCAACTTGTCTGTAATACTGAGGAGAAATGCTAATTTTATTTACAAAATATTTTTTCAAGGAATTCCAGCGAAGGAGGTAGCAGATTGCCACCTGTCCACAGTCAATTTAAACTGGAGCCTGGCAGATGTGAATAATTTCGTTTGTCAGAGCTTCCCTATGATTAGTTTGAACCTGGTGGGTTTTGAGTTGGCAAAAGTAAACAAGTGGAAAAAAATCCAGAAGCTACAAGCAAGCTCTGTGAGAGATCTGAAGAAGGCTGTGGGAAAAAGCAGACTTTATGTTGTCCCTCTTGCTGAAGTGGGCCAGGTACAGTATAATTTAAGAGTGTCAGAATTGGTGTATTTAAAATCACTGTCACATTTCCATGATGCTGTCTCTACAGCCAATCCCCTTGCCTCTAAATCAACCATCCACAGGACCTAACTTTGAAACAACAGAGGTAATTTAAGTAGTTTCAGTTGCTTCTTTTTACAGAATGAATAAAAAACAAATAAAGTAATATTGTAATATTATTTTGTAATAATAGCCCTTTTTATGTTATTCTTTTACTGAAAAACTAAACACAAAACTGGTCAAACGACCAGTGCCTTTTTTTGGCAATCATTAAATTATATAATTCTTTGATTTTGCATGTTTTCATTACTATTTGGTTGCCATATTTTAGGTAAATTATTACAGTTCTTCAATTTCACTGTAGTTAAAGACTGTCAAATGGTATATTTCTATTCACTGTAAGATTTTCATGATATTGTGTTTATAGACAAGTGACTTGCCTCTGAGTGAACCAATCACAGGGCCTCAACCTGAAACGACAAATGAATTAGAGGTGATGTAAAACGTATTTCATTGTAGTAATTTTACGTACTCAGAGAAAATAAAAAATATATAACATGAAAATTTAGATAACCTTGGCCTGAAAACTTGTTTTCATAGCTACGTGGAAATTTTATGGAAACTACTGCAACAATGCACAAATTGTATAGAGAGAGATAATGTGAGATAATTAATGTTGTTGCATAAATATTATGATTTTAAACATTTTTATACTAAAATGTCTTCACAGGAGTGGAGAGCTATAAGGCATCAACAAGACCAAGAGTATGAGCAATCACTGAGAGCGGATCAGGAAAAGGTATGTCTTTTAACATTCTTCAAAAGTGTTTCTATATGGAAAATGGAACCCAAAATATTACTGACAGATGCCGATTCATGTATTGGCAGGATCGGAGGACAGAAGAAATATCTGAATATGAAGAGAGGCGCCTTAGGGTACATAAAAATTTTCGACGTGCTTTTACTCAGGAAGGTGCCTCTTTTTAAAGTCTCATGCACGTGCACCAGTGTTTTTCAAAATAACATTTGTCTGTCTCACAGATAATACAGGAAAGACTCATGAGGACAAATGAAGAACCAGCTGATGGCATACCATTGAAATTTACTTTCCCAGATGGCACAGTGAAAATGAGACGGTTCCAAGTATTTGATCAAATACAGGTAAAACCGTTGAATGACTCTATGTTGAGTGTTATGTGTTCCTAAATTGTTACATCTTTAAAAAAATGTAATTACTATTTTGTAAATGCACATAGTTGATGTTAATAATGGTTTACAGTATAGTAGCATATATGATGACCTTGAATGTAGTAAGTAGACTTAAATGATGTGCTTTCTGCTTTCTTGTGTTTTTGTTTTTAGGCACTGTTTGACTTTGTGGGAACACATTCCTCAGCCACAGAGTATTTTTACATAAAGGAAGCTACATCAGCAGTATCAATATCTAGCACAGTTCCCGGCACTCTTGTGGATCATTACTTGAATGCCCCATTGAACATTCATGTTCGATGGATGGAGATGGAAGATGTACAAGTAAATAAATTCCTATATGAAAATTTTGATTATTTTAACTTAATGAAATACTTTTGTAGGACTTCAGAAAATACAAACAAAGTAGGTCTTGAATCAGTTACCATATTTTTTTCAGTAAAAGCATGATGGCTTTTCAGATAGTACTACTGTGTCATCTTTCCATATTAATTACAAAATAAAACAACTTCATCTTACATAGATACGTAGATACCAATGCTTTTATATTTGTTTTAATCTGAAATATTTCTTTTTTTTTTCAGGCCCTTTTCCACCAGCAGAATTCAGTTATTTTGCCAAGTCCAGATGAACTTGAGACTAGCGAGGTTCAAGATGACCTTGAAACAGTGGAATCTGTGACTCCAGACGAAATTCACAGTCAAGATGACATGGAAATCATGGATTCTGGAGAAGAAATGTACTCAAATCACAGAGAAAATGTCTCTGAAACAGTGGATTTTGGACCAGAAATATATACCAACTACATCAATATAATGCCAGACAATGATTTACCTGAGCCAGATGACCAAGATCATCAAGATGGTTCTGAAGTTATGTAAGTAACTATTATATTTTGTCACTGTTGCTTTGTGATCTTTTACGTGATCTTTTAGTTGTATATGAAAACTTTATTTTGATTGCTTGTCTACTTAATGGCTCAGGTATTTGGAAGACTTTGTCGGTTCTACAGAGGATATACTTTTGGAGCTTGGGAAAGAAATAAACTACAACTTAAGCTGCAGATTCAACATTAATCGAAAAAATGTACTAGATGGTGCATTCAGAGCATTTGGACGAAAATCCTATGATCCCTTCAAAAGAATTTCTGTTCGATTTTCTGATGAATGTGGAAATTTTGAAGAGGGTGTGGATTTGGGAGGCCCACGGAGGGAGTTCCTTAGCTTGCTCATAGAAGAAATTGAAAAATCTTCAATGCTTGCGGGCCCAGATGGATGCAAAAACCTTGCTCTTGACTCTGTTGGTGCGCACATTTATTTGATCTTTGTCAATCAAACAGAAAATTATTTCAATACTTCCACTGATTCATATGGTATCTTTCAATTCACACGTTTAAATTTAAACAGAAATTTCAAAATATGCTGAAGTTTTTTAGCTGGTAGTGATGCTGTTGTGGTTCATCCTCTTTTTCACATTGTTATAATAATTGTGACTTTTCCACTTCAGCTGTCAGACAAGACAGATACTATCTTGTTGGAAAAGCTATAGCTGTCAGCATGGTTCACGGGGGACCATCTCCAGGATTCTTTTCACCCACTTTGTTTGAATGCATCAGTAATGGACAAGTCTCACCCACGATAGAAGATGTAAATGACTTGGACTTGCAAGCTAAAATCAAAAAGGTATTGTATATTTATAAAACTAGTTATTTCCTCAACTACACTTTTTTTTAATAAAAATCTTTTGAATCAAATTAAAATGTCACTATTTCCATAGTAATTGTTTAAAATGCATGTACGGATTTTTACCCCTTAGATTTCACTTGCTGCAACCATGGAGGAGTTGTGTGAGGCAACAGAGTGTATGAGTGAATACCTGGCAAATGCAGGATGCCTTCGAGCTGTAAAATGCCTAAAAGACAAAGATCTGCTTTTACAAGACATCCTAATGTTCCAAGTCGTGAACAGACTTCATGGTCCACTTGAACGGTAAGAATGAAATATGATTACATGTAGAATAGTCTGTATTAAAATAGTGCTATGGGTGGTATGCAATTCCAAATTTGGCAGCAGTAAATTTGTGCTCTTGTTTTCTTGGATCACTGCAGTCATTAGTAAATATATTATATTATAATAGGGTTGTCAAGCTAATAGATAAATAAAACAGAAAAATTGTTTGGGATTAAAATAATTATTTTGAACATAGTAACCCAGTGCAGTAATGCACAGTCAGACTGTCATTATTTCAGGTTCTTGAATTAAAGTCCCTCTTATCACAATGTACATGCAAATTAACATATAGTTAAAATGAGTTATAATTAGGCCCACATGGAATCTGCGCGCGCAAAATTCCGCAGATTTTCTGCAGATTTTTAGCCCATCATTAATTCTATTTATTTACTTGAGTAAATGTGTGTAAATCTATATTTATTCAGTTTTTAAATTAATTACAGTAATATTATTGACTGATATGAAAATGTTCATCTGATT
Source organism: Danio aesculapii (assembly GCF_903798145.1). Taxonomy (NCBI): domain Eukaryota; kingdom Metazoa; phylum Chordata; class Actinopteri; order Cypriniformes; family Danionidae; genus Danio; species Danio aesculapii. The sequence continues at coordinate 35,815,665 of NC_079458.1, forward strand.
TGTATACAATGCAGTTTGTTCAGTAATATTTTCTGTCTTTTAGTAGATATATTATATTAGAGACTTGCTTTGTTTACCAAAAAAAGTGAATCTAATTGGATTTGCACTTTAAACAGTAAATACAAGTTAAAAAGATATATTTTTTTATTTCATATATTAAGGTTTTAGTTATGATACTCCCAAAAGAATTCAGCAGAAATCCACAGGTTTTTTACCAAAATTCTCTGCAGAAATAGCAAAAACGTCCACAGATTTAGTCTGGCCCTAGTTATAATTAAGGCTCCTGAATTAAAATCCCTCTTATCGCAATGTACATAAAGAAAATATATATATACTTAAAATGTGTTATTTTGTACCATTTTTATTTTTTCCCCATTTTATAATGACTAACAGATTCTTCATCCCATTAGAATATATTTTTTGTTTGTATAAGCCACTTATAACACTTTTCTAACAGCTTTTTGTAGCGTTTAAAACGTTTTTTTTTTGTTCTTGAAGACTTAAGGAGGGCTTGAGCACTCTAGAACTGTTGGAGGCTGTTGTTAAACACAAAGAAGCCTTCAGGCCCCTTTTTTGCAGCCCACCACAGCCACTTACAGCAGATGCCCTCGATCAGTTATTCGATATTCGTTACTCCACTGTTGGAAGTAACAAGCGGGCAGAGGAAAACACCACAGTGGCATTCTGGAGGGACTACCTTATAGATGTAGAAGGTAAGTAATGGTTTCTTGTAAAGTAGGAATTGTAAAGCCCTAAAACAGTATGCACCATTTACTCCAAAAAAATGAATTTCTAAATTACTTTGGCTTAGTTTCTTTAGTAATTAGGCTTTAAAATAGGCATGAATTATGAGAGCATTGCTACCCAACAGTATTATTCCTCATTTTTTGTATTTGTGCTAAAGTAGGGGTGTCCAAATTCTGTCCTGGAGGGCTGATATCTTGCAGAGTTTAGCTCCAAACTTGCTTAAACACACTTGCTTGGAAGATACTAGCATGCCTAGTAAGACATTGATTAGGTGGTTTGAGTGTTTAGTCAGGGTACGAGCTAAATTCCGCAGGATGACGATCCTCCTGGACCATGATCACACACCCCTGATGTAATTACTAAGCCTTTTCATATTTATATAATTATTTATTTATTCATTCATTTATTCTTTTTTTACAGAGGGCACCTCTAGCTGCACGCTACAGAAAATTCTTACATTTGCAACTGGATGCAGTGCTCTTCCTGCAATAGGATTAAAGCCACAGCCATCAATTGAGTTCTTGCACCCCATGGACACTTCAGAGAGAGAGAAGTTTCCAACTGCAAACACATGCATCAACTGTTTGCACCTTCCTTTGCACAAAAACTATGAAATGTTTAAGTCTAATATGGACTTTGGCATTTGCAACACTCAAGGGTTTGGTCAAGAGTAGTATGAGAAATATTTGAAGGGCTACTTTGTTGACAAGTTTGTTGTCTTAGATTTCAGTATACATTCTGCAAAGTAATGAAGAGTTTAGAAAAAGTTTAGAAAAAAAACTGAAATATTAAATATCAGTATTAAGTTTAATGCTGAAGAAGTGTTTTGAAATGTTGACTTATTTAATAGAATAACATACACAACATACAAGAAAAACTACAGTAAAACAACTATATAAAACATGCTAGAATATTTTGTTTATGTTTTTAATGACTGTTTGTTAGCTGAATGGAAGTAAAAAAAAAAACTGACAAAAGGTAATGCCTCAGCAGTCAGTAAACAAATATTCTAAAGCATTGGTTCTAAAAAATAAAAAAAAAATCAGTCAAACACACTACAGAAACAAACTAGCAAGCTAGTTTAAATACATTTTTCACTCTGTCAGTCTCAGTCTACGGGAAGTTTCATTACAGCACATTTGATATTTCAATTTTAGGTCTGCAGGGCTCTCTAACACTGGGTTGTTGAACATAAACGGCAGGGAACTGGTCATTCAATTTAACTGGGAAACTGAATTCCATGTTGTGCCAGAAGTGTCTCTAAATTCTGCTATTATCATCAAATACATGGTTGATAGAGGTGCTATCTACTACCATGTTTGTCAGCATGCCATCTGTCCAGATCTGTTAGGGTGTCCGGTTGTCCTTAGAGGGTGATAATTCTGCACTTCATGAAACCTGCTCAGTCTACTTTGTATTTCAGTTAAGTAAACTAGCTAAAGAGAAAGTTTATGAATGTAATTTTCAGGATCTAGGGTGCAATATGAATAAAAGTATGGGTAAAAATCTCACCTGTAGTAAGTCAGGCAGAACTATGTGAATGCACTACACCTTTTAAAATAATAAATTACAGTAGGGTGAATTTCTGTCAATATTTTTCTAGAATATTTGTTTACTGCACAAATGTGAATGAAAATATTGGTTAAATCTCACCTTACAGTAGGGTGAATTACTGTAAATACTCAAAATTCAAAGATATTTGCGTACCTTATATTTATATGAATAGATATATGAATAAATCTCAAGTGTAGCAAGTCTGTTTGGCCTTTGGGAATGTACTGCACTTTAAAATGAGAATGTACTATACTAATATGAATGGAAATATGAGTAAACTGACCTGTAGTAAGGCAGTCTGGTTTCTGGGGATCTGGGGTGTAAATATTTTCCATAGTAACGCTAATATGGGCAAAATCTCCCCTGTTGTAAGTCAGTTTTGTCCCTAGAAATGTGAGCACACTTTAAAATGAGAAGCTTACATCTAGGAGAAATACTGTAAATATTCGTTTCATATATTTATGTGATGTACATAAATGAAGGCGAAAATGTGAGAAAACAACATTTCGGTGATTTAGCTGATGTATAGGCCTACTGTATGCTTATGACAAGAGATACTGCCTGTTTCTGCTTTGTACTATTTGTACTTTTGTATAGAGAATACAACGTGAAATTTACTGTCCTGCCCATAGACACAGTTTATAGATAGATAGATAGATAGATAGATAGATAGATAGATAGATAGATAGATAGATAGATAGATAGATAGATAGATAGATAGATAGATAGATAGATAGATAGTCTGTATGACAGTCTGGTGTAGAGTTATGAGCTCACAGAGTTTGATTCAATGTTAAGTCAATGAGAGTCTTTTGAATAGAAGTCTATGGGACAGTTTCTAGGGTCCAAAAGTGGTTGCTAGGGCGTGGCCAGAAACTTAAAAGCTCATCAGTGATTGGCAGTTTGGTAGTCTGAGTTAAATGAGCTCAGCCATAAGTCTGTATGACAGTCTGATGCAGAGTTATGAGCTCTCAGAGTTTGATTCAATGTTAAGTCAATGACAGTCTTTAGCAATGGAAGTCTATGGGACAGTTTCTAAGTAAATAAGTACTAGTAACTAATAAATAGATACTAGCACTTATTTATTAGTTACTAGTATCTATTTATTAGATACTAGTAACTAATAAATAAGTACTAGTAACTAATAAATAGATACCAGTATGCAATGAATAAGTACTAGTATCTAATAAATAAGTACTAGTTCTTATTTATTAGATACTAGTAACTAATAAATAAGTACTAGTATCTATTTATTAGTTACTAGTGCTTATTTATTAGTTACTAGTATCTATTTATTAGATACTAGTAACTAATAAATAAGTACTAGTATCTATTTATTAGTTACTAGTACTTATTTACTTAGAAACTGTCCCATAGACTTCCATTGCTAAAGACTGTCATTGACTTAACATTGAATCAAACTCTGAGAGCTCATAACTCTGCATCAGACTGTCATACAGACTTATGGCTGAGCTCATTTAACTCAGACTACCAAACTGCCAATCACTGATGAGCTTTTAAGTTTCTGGCCACGCCCTAGCAACCACTTTTGGACCCTAGAAACTGTCCCATAGACTTCTATTCAAAAGACTCTCATTGACTTAACATTGAATCAAACTCTGTGAGCTCATAACTCTACACCAGACTGTCATACAGACTAATGACTGAGCTCATTTAACTCAGACTACCAAACTGCCAATTACCGATGAGCTTTTAACTTTCTAGCCACACCCTAACTACCAGATACTGCACCCTAGCAACAACTGTCCCACAGACTTCCATTGCAAAAGACTGTCATTGACTTAACATTAGATCAAACTTTGTGACCTCATAGCTTTCCATCAGACTGTCATTCTTATGGATGAGCTTTAACTATCTATCTATCTATCTATCTATCTATCTATCTATCTATCTATCTATCTATCTATCTATCTATCTATAAACTGTTTTTTATCTATCTATCTATCTATCTATCTATCTATCTATCTATCTATCTATCTATCTATCTATCTATCTATCTATCTATCTATCTATCTATCTATCTATCTATCTATCTATCTATCTATCTATAAACTGTGTCTATGGGCAGGACAGTAAATTTCACGTTGTATTCTCTTCTATCTGCCATTATCAGTCTCACACTTTTTTTTCCTTTTCTAAAAGTCGTTATTACACCATGGTTGAGTTTTTCTTTTATTATTTCAGCAAATAGGATTGTAAAAAAATTATTTGTTGTACTCTCCCATTAACTGCACTCTAAGTTTACTCAACTATGACGACTTCCGCTACTGAGAAACACGGAATTGTGAAAAAGGTCCATTAGTCACGTTGAATCATTTAAAATGCAGGTAAATGCTCTGCTTGATTTCCTCTGACTCTTCTTTTTGGGGTATTTTTGGCATTTTTGCATGAGAGTGCCCTCTGGCTTTCTGAAAAGATTTACTACTGATCACAGAGACGTGTTTCTCTGACAAGATGTAAATGAGAATGGCAACTTTTGCTGAAGATACTTCTAAGGATCAAAGCTTTACCAATAAGAAGGCCCACATGAAATCTGTCCGCGCAAAAATCCACAGATTTTAGCCCATCGAGTGTATGTATTTACTTGTGTAAATTTATATTTATTCAGTTTTTAAATTAATTTGACTATCACTGTGATAAAATAATAGTAATATTAAAATATTCATATGATTTATTTACAATTCAGTTTGTAAACTAATATTTTCTGTCTTTTAGTAGAGATATTATATGAGATATATAATTTTCCGCAAAAATGTCCGCTGATTCTGTCTGGCCCTACCATTAAGTCAATTAATCAAACAATTAAAAAGCATATCCCGTTCTCTGGCAAAATAGATATGACTTTAATTTTGATTTATAAAAGATTACACGCTACATCATTTCTACAGTAAACAAATTGCCAGTCGCTGCACCAAAATGAGTCTAAAGCAGACAGAACATTAACGTTGTCAACTGTTTGTTCGCTTCCCTGTTTGTGATCTGAAGTTTGAGCACATACAGAAGCAATTAAACATGGTATGCGAAGGCAGCACATGGCAACAGAATTTAGAGTAATGGAAGACATATGCCGCTTCCAGTTAATAACACTATAACTTAGCATGAATGGACAAATTTGAGTCTGTTTTGAAAGGGATATGATGGTCAGAAGTATTCATTTGTAATACTAAATATAACAAATACACCTGAAAGATGCTGTAAGATGCTAAAAGTATCTGAAAGTAAGACAGAAATGCCTCTATCTTGCATATAGATGAAGTTAAATGATCCTAATACCAATAGTTTTAATTGAAAACATAACATTTCGCTGTACATTGTTCAGCACTTCCAACACAATCTCACGGCAATTCGTAACTTTTTGCTTTAGTGGTTAATTCGTATGAATTCGTACGATCTAATTCGTACAATTTAGTACGATTTGCTCATCCCCCAATGACGGTTGGGTTTAGGGGTGGGGTTAGGTGACACGCCTCGCCAATCGTACAATTTCGTATGACTGAACTCAAACGAATTCGTACGAATTAGCCACTAAACTGACAAAACGTAAAATACTTACGTTTTCTCGTGAGATCAGGCTGACACTTCAGTATAATAAAGTGCAACAGAATCTCAAACACACACACACACACACACACACACACACGCGCGCACAAAATCACACTCTTTACCAAACACACTTTCTAACTAACAAACAAACATATACAGTACGTATATACTGTTTGCACACATTTAAAGTGATTCTAAATCAAACATTTCTGAGAAAGATTGGTCACCGCTCAACCAGCCAAAGCACAGAAAAGTACTTTTTTGTAGTTGTTGTCAGTTCATTTTCATTTCTGTAACTGAAATGTCACAGCACAATACATTCCCTCCTCCTCACACCATTCCAGTAAACATAGAAGTTAAATAGCAGAGGAGTATTGATAGCACCTGTTCATGTTAGCTATTAAAGGGTTAGTTCACCCAAAAATGAAAGTGTTGCACTACAAACAATGGATGAGACTGTGAAAAAAAACTGTACAAGTGCTACAGTAAAATCCATAAACTGGATAACAATACGTTTCCTTAATAATATATACGGTGAATAACAATTCCGACTCACGACACTGCATTTTTTATGTTTGTTTTGTTTACTTCACTGCGATTCTTTTTAGATTTTTTTCTCATCAGTGATGTACATTAGAGTTTTTGTTACAGCTAATGTTGATGAAAAATGTTAACGGCATTGCTTTAGTTTCATGTGTATTACCATGATGATTCTTAGCAGTTTAGTGCTTGTGGATAAGCTGTTTGTAGCTATGTTTCCAACCAAAAATGCGAATTAAATTTATGCATAAAGACGTGCAAATAAAGCAGCATTTCCATCCAACGAGTCAAAGAGAAAAAAATCATCACTTCTTAATTAACTGGCGCCAAATATCAATGTTAAAAACGTAGGAGAACGTAGGAGAAGCTGCGTGGGTCTTTTCTTTATTTGATAAATGATTGTCTTAGAAGACGATGCTGGCATGCAATGAACACGTGGTGGCGTTTGACGGTGTAAGATGCAGAGCACAGACGCTCTTGAAAGTTCTGGATATAATTATTAATACAATAACACTAATACTGAAATGGTTAAGGCGTTTTAGAATGACCAAAACAACATTTCAGATGTTTTACAATGTGCTCAGCCTGCTGATTTATCCATTCACACATGAATAGGACATTTATTTTTACCATCACATGATCTCTTACAACAAAATCTCATGAGTTGTTTTTATGCGCATACTAGAATTTGTTCGGTAAAAGTGTTTCCATCGTAGTTTATGTGCATCTTTTTAGATCAAATAAAAAGTGTATCCTAATCAGTTTTGCGTATACGTTTTTATGCCCATTTTCAAAACTGATGCGCATCTTGGCGTTTATATCAATCCATCTTTTATGCACGTATCCAAAAAGCGCATAAAAATAGGTGGATGGAAACATAGCTTGTGATGCGTATTAGTACGTTATATGACTTTCTCATCACCACATACGTTTGGTTTTGTTTTTGTCTGTGTAACAAGCTACATTGTGAAGATTTTAATGCTTCAAAACATTGGTGTATTAACACTATAGTGAAATACGGTAGTTTATCATAAGTTAAAGCAACTATAGCTGCTTTTTTGTGTGTGTGTGTACATTTTATAGATTTTTTCAGCAGTCAGCAGCACAACATTGTAGTGTTGTATTGCCCATAGTAAATGTGCACCCTAATTTGAAACAGGACATTAGAAAACAATGTTGTTTTTACAGTTGTTGTTGTTGTTGTTATTGTTGTTGTTGTTATTTTGGTGCACAAAACTGTTTTCGCAGCTTCATATTACATTTGAACCACAGAAGTCACATGGAATGCTTTCACAAGGTCTGGACTTTGAACCTCTTGTAAACATTGCTGTCTATGGAGGATGATAGAGCTCTTGGATTTCATCTAAAATATGTTAATCTGTGTTCTGATGAAGAAAGACGGTCTCAGGGGGTTGGAACAACATATCTTTGGACTGTGGGGGAAACCGGAGCACATGGAGGAAACCTACACAAACACGGGGAGAACATGCAAACTCCACACAGAAAAGCCAACTGGCCCAGCCAGGACTCGACCCAGCATCCTTCTTGTTATGAGGCAACAGTGCTAACCACTGAGCCACCCCGGTGAGTAATTAATAACATCATTTTTATTTCTGGGTGAACTAACCTGTTATGTATGACATCTTTCTATGTAAAACTGTTACTACTTTGTATGTTATGATGCCATCCAAAGAATGGAGATGTTGGTGCCACCCTCATGGGTGATCTGGTTGATTCGTCCACGAACACAGTCCAGGGAAACATAGATGGCAGTACCATTCTGAACATCGAAGGAAGTTCTCAGCCCTACGCTGGCCCACTCACTGCCTTCAGGCATATGTCCACCCACCTGCTGGCTCAAAGATATAGACTGACCTCCATCCATACTCTGCTGGTAAAGGGTAAGCTTTATCACATTACAGGAATGGATCAGTTTTAAGTTGAGGACTACACTGACTGTTCCAGCCTGAGTAAACAAAAAGTTCCTGTGGGCATATGGCTCATCTGATGCGGCCAGCCGCATTTGGTCTGTATTTGGACTCATTTGCCTAAAGAACAGGGGTTTGTTTCGAACTGCACCAGTGGGTAGACCTGTTCTTGAGACAGTGGCCATGAAAGTAGAGGACACTGTGGCAGGGATCCAGATCAAGCTCAGCATACTAATACCAGAGCTATCGCCAAAGTAGCGGACATTGCACTGAGATGGGGCGACAATCTCAAAATTGAGCCAGTCTTCACTATCTACCCTTGTAGCTCCAGAAAGAGTGATGGACGTATCCCTGTAGTTAACACCAGATTTGAAAGAGCGTAGTACCTCCTGGTTAGTGCCATTTCGGTTGACATATGCAATCAGAGAGAAACCTTCTCGAACACATGTGTGGCCCATAGAATAAACAGCCTGTTGGAGCACAAATTTTACCACACCGCTCTCCATGAAGCGCACCCCACGGCTGTCATGAGTCAGTGACACAATGTAAGGATCAGAAACAGTGGAAATACGGAAAGTTGGACGGTAGTTACTCTGGTAATGGGCTGCTGTGGACATCTGAGCAGTCATGGCCACAGCACCAGTGTCATGGGAAAGCCATAGCAAGCTGAACGAAGCCCCTCCAAGCTCATAGACTTGAATATCTTTACTTTGATTGCAGTATTGGTTAGGACTCTTCAGAACTAGTGTAAGATTATAATTTGGTTCCACCTCAGCTGCAGCACTTACAGTCACACCCTGGAAGAACTTTCGTTCAGGTTGCTCAATTCGAACCCCACTCAGGTCATGTCCTTCCTCTTCACTACCGTTTATCTGTATCCCAACTTGGAGAAAGTTCCTGCAGCTGTGCTTTAGTGCAAAGTTGTAATCTATCCAGACAAGTCCATGTTGTTGGAGATTGAGGTAATCATCATGGTTGATCAGTAGGTTGTTTTCTTCTTTGCCACGAATTTTAAGCTGTACCCCTGGGTAGATTGAAGTACTTCTCAGTTTGGTCGGTGGTATGACAATTGAAGCAGCCCAAGACTGTGAGAGCATGTTCTCAGACACACTTCCACATACAGCATCACTTGTGGAGGTGCAGGGAACGGCAACCGGCTCACCATCACAGTCTGAACAAGCCTGGCACTCCTGAAGTTCCTGATTGTAGAAGTACTCAAGACCACACAGTCCTGTGGAAATCTCCCTCTCTGAGACACCAAGACAACGAAACCCTCCTGAAAAATGAATAAGTTTGGTAAATACCAAAATACCACTGGAAGACAGACACTGGACTGGTGTAAAGTTTTAATTTAGCTTACCTGGAGTATTGAGACATTTTACTCGCTCTCCACACAAGCTTGGTAATTCTAGGCACTCATCCCTGTCCTGTTGATAGATATTTGTTAATTATTATATAGGACAAACTAAAGGCTCATGAACAATGGGACAATTTTTGCTTGTGCCTATTGTCAGTGTATTTTGAGACATTTTTCGGCAAACACATCCAAGCAACTTTTTATTGCTGATGAGCAGAGTGAATGTGTAAAATCACTCCCTGCCATTTAGATGATGCGTAATAAAAAGTGAACAGAAATACACTGTACACAAGGTGGCAGTGCGCAACTTCAAACTTCTGAACCTCGTGCTTTTTTTCCAACACAGGCTCACTGTGAAAACATAGCCCGGTGTGCATTTCCGGAGAGAGCGTATTATGTAGCCAGAGATACGTATGGCTGCATTTCATCTTTAAAATAAATGATACAAAGCGCTGACGCCGCAGACGGCTTCTGTTTCTTTCCACGCTGCTCACCAGCTGACTGCTTAAATCCGCGTGGACGGCTTTTCCACCACTACTAGTTTGCGCAGTGGCTCGCTGTGTACATCGGAGAACTTGAGATGCAGAGCGGAGTCGAAAGGCAACGACGGGGTTCAGGTCTAATGAAGAACGGTTCCAGAAAGCAGGTAAAATAAAAGGCAAAAAAAATTCAAAACAAGTAAATAACAGGGTGAGAACGTGGTAAGATCTGAAAACCTGGTAGAATCAGGTGGCCACGAGGGCTTTTCTTTATTTCTGGATTGATTTTGAAAACACTGTTGGTTGGGTTTAGAGAAGGGGTGGATGCTAGTCAATCGACACTTTTGAAAACACTATCGGATGGGTTTAGGGAAAGGGGTGGGTGGGTCAGATCAGTTGGTCAGTCAGTCAGTCAGTCGACAGTGGCCTCTAGTGGATTTACACAAGAAGTGCAGACGTGAAGGGCACTCGCGAGAGAAATTTGACATCTGAAAAAGCGTACACAGCAGCCTCTGGCAGATTCACGAAAAAAAAAACTGCAAAAAACCCGCACCTCTGGGGAGGTATTTCGCTCTCTCCAGAATGTATACCGGGGGATGTATCTATATGCCTGGGTTGTTTTTTTTCTTGTATATTTATTGGATAAGTGTTTCTGCTTCTGTTTAAACCTTATCCACTAAAGCACAAAAACACCTGGTCAAAAGTTTTTGAAAAAACAATTAAAAGCCATGAAAAAAATTAAGAAAATCAAGACACCATCAAATCCTTTTTGATCAGCAATCCCAAAGTGAGCACCACCAAGATGTGTTTTACCGTAACCTCAGCAACTCTAGGCATGTGAACAAAAGTGTGTCGACTATGCATTTGTTTTCCATTAAAACTAATCAGTGCTACTCTTCCATTTGTAGTTTTTTTTACTGCAAATACTGTATATTGCAAATTGCGGCATATAGCTAAACATTTGCATCCTGTGTTGTATTGATGACATTAACATTGGCTAGGCAAGTTTAAAAACTCTAAAGTAGTGCAATCGCTAGTGAATGCTTACTGGCACATTTGAGTTTTAAATGTCAACGATAAGGACAAAAGAAACCATCCCATTGTGTACAACCCTTGAAACATTAAGACATGACTTTATCAGGTCTTTACTGAAGTCGTATGTGTTATTTGCATAATGCAGTTGTCACCTGGCACATCCTATCAGCGGTAGGCGAGCACTGGGACACCAGGAAGAATCCAGGTGGACACACAGTGCACTTTTCACACTGTGGTTGATCCTTCTGGAATTCACAGAATTCTTCAGGCCCACACACCGTTTGGCAGCCCAACAATGGGTGCCCTGCATCCCCAACAACATTCACCACCTTGGCGTCCACATCAACCTTATGCACAGCATAAGACTTTTGCAGATGACTCCGTGCTTGGTTCTGAAGACTCGTCAGGTGACTTTCGAAATAGCTTTGCAGTTCTCCCTGCAGGCCTTGGAAGGAAACTTGCTTGATGGTGTCAGAAAGCAGACCGTACTGAACTTTCACCACATCCATCTGCTCAAACATGCGACGCTGCTGGTCGAGTATCTCTCGCTGCTGGGAAAGGAGGGTCTCCTGCTGGTCCACCAGCCTCTTCTGCAGATCACGAATCACCACTTGCTGAGCTCTCAAAGCCTCCACAAGCTTCTCTTGTCCCTTCGCCAGCTGTAGATGTAGGATAAGTGCATCCTCCGCTGGTACTTCATTCTCTCCTTGTAAAAGAAGGAAACAAACAAGATTAAGCGGTTATAATCCAACAAGAACGTTTCTTTAGGACTTACACTGGTTCCATCAACCTTATACAGTGGGAGAAAAATGTAAGTAAGGTAATAACCAAAGACATCCATATATAAAAAAGAAAACAAAACTAATTAGTTTACAAATTAAGTTGTGTAATAAAATGAAACGCAGGGAAAAAGTATTAAACACATGAAGAAAGGAAGGTGTAGAAAGGAAGTGAAAGCCCAGACAGCAGCTAAAATCTCTCAGTAGTTATTCAGCAACCCTCTGCATTTCGTCATTGTAAAGTAATATTAGCTGCTTCAGTCCAACATCTACATTAGCAGGAGGACGACAATGAAACCAACTCAGGCTCATTCTTATTATGTCCCATGAGCTACGCTTTTTTGCAGTTTTTGTTTTGAAATGCACCAGAGGGCGATGTGTTCACTTTTTGAAATCTCAAATTCCTCTCGCGAGTGTCATTCGCACCTGCTATTCTCACGTAAATCCACCAGAGGCCACTGTTGACTAACCCACTGACTAACTGACCAACCGACCGATACCCCCACCCTCCCCTTCCCTAAACCCAACCAATAGTATTTTGAAAAGCACCTATAGACCCGCCCACCCCCTTCCCTAAACCCAACCACAGTGTTTTGAAAAACAATACAGAAAAAGAAAAGCTCCCTGTTTTTTACCACGTTCTTAGATTTTACCACATTCTCACCCTGTTATTTACTTGTTTATTTATTTATTTTTTTTTACTTCTGTTTTTGTCTTACCTGCTTTCTGGAACCATTTTTCTATTAAACCCAGTCTTTGCGGTTAACTCCGCTCTGCATCTCAAGTCCATTGACGTACGTGTCGAGCTACTGGACAAACTGGTAACAGCGGGGAAAGCCATCCACATGCAGGTAAGCGATCAGCTGGTTAGCGAGAAAAGGAACCACATCATACCGCCCTGTATCGCTTATTTGAAAGACAAAATGCAACCATACGTAGCTCTGGGTACATAATTCGAGATCAGCTACGTGTTCAGAATGAGCCAATGTTGGTTGAAACATTTCAGCAAGACAATGATCCAAAACACAGCCAAGGAAACTCTCAGATGGTTTCAGAGAAAGAAAATCAAGCTGTAGAATGGCCCAGCCAATCACCTGATTTGAATCCAATAGAAAATACAAAATAAAGCTCAGATTTGATGGACGAAAACCACAGAACCCTCAAGATTTTTACACTCTGTTGAAGTCTGTACACCTAAACAATGCATGTGACTTCATGCTCCATATCAGTAGCGTCTTTAAGCTGCCATAAACAAAAAAAAAGCCTTTTATATAAGGTTTTAAATACATTTCAGTAGTTCAGTACTTTCTCCTATTGTCATTCCAATGTTATGACACAAAACTTTTTGTTTGTAATGTTTGGGGTTTTACCAAAATCTGATTCAATTCCATGTCAACATCTCCTTCAGAAATATTATTCCCATTTAAAAAACATGACGTTTAATACTTATTTCCTCCACTGTATTTAGAACAAATCAACTGGAATATGTGAGGTGATGCATCTAGTCCAAACTGATGTCAATTATTATCTGAACAAGTAATTAAATAGTAGTAATGTCAACCACCTTCAGATTTGTGAAAGTCAAAGTGATTGCACTGCATATTTCTAAACCAAGCTCTTACTTCTAAGCTACAACTATTTCAGTCACATGGAAATGGATCAAAGTAGTCTGCAATTTCTTGACAGTTGACTGCCAGCGCTTCTGCAGCTCTAAAACCCTCGGTGCAGCCAAGCAGATGTGTATGTTTGCAATAATAGTTCTCGGGCCAGCTGTTAAATTCTTCTGTTCGTTGATGTATGGAAATACCGGCGCTCATGTGAAAATCAAACAAGGTATGAGTTTTCTGAAGCCTGATAGTTTGTGTAGTCCTCATCCCGAGGCATGCATCTCATATTGTTCAAGGACCACAGAGAGAATTCTTCTGTGTTCTATAAATATACTCAGATGTCTTACGCAAACCAGAAAAAGGTCTGTCCTTCAGCGATAAATTGATTTCCTCTGTTCAGGTTTGGTTAGAATACCGAACAGCTTGTATTGTAAGTTCTATGTAACAATAGACAATGATTGTAACAAACAGTGTGAAAAAAACAAGGTACAGTGATAGTATGCAGGCCTGATTCTGGAATTACAGTACTAGAGGGTTTTATCTGGAATTTAAGAGTGTTCTATTATATTATTATGATATGTTTGTTACATCCATCCAATTATGCAGTATCTACATGACCATTGCTTTTCTTAGCAGTGTGGAAAATATAACATTTTATTTTAAGGTGTCATTGTTACACAAAATTAGTTATGTAACTATTTATAGTATAGTAAATATTTATAACTGAAGTTTTTACTGAGTATTTTGCACCATGTTATTTGGACTTGGAAGCATTATTACTTCTTATTTTGCTCATTTTTTATTTGTTCGTAGTCGAAGGTGTTGTTTGTGGTAACTGAACATACAGTATATTATTTGGAAAAAGTCAAAAGTGCTTCAGTGTTATTTTGTAACAATCTTTCTCTTTAGTTCATTCCCAGAACTTTTGGGCAATTCAATTCAAGTGTTAACTACTGGCTAATTACCTACTTATTATTAAGACATCGGCTGATAAGTACTTATAAAGTGTGACCTCAAACAATACAAAAGCCTACATTGTCAGTAAATAAAATGCACTCGTTTTTCCCACTGAAAAACGCCTTGGAATAACATTGAAATAATTGCTTAGGGAATGGTGGATGTAGACAAAATGCATGGTGGATGTATAAAACATCCTAGCATAACTTTCAAAGGAAACAAAAGCAAACTTCAAGAGATTTTGTTTGTGCTAGCTGTGGAAAATGCTACATTTTTTTGCCGTTTTTCTTAAAATTCAGTAAAATTAATCTTTTTTTAGTCATAAAAATGTAAAATTTAAATGTTTAAGGATAAAGATTGAAACTTTAGCTTCTCCTGTTTAAAATGATGTATGACACTTGATACTGACTGCTAAAATAAGTTAGAGAAAACTAAAAATGCAAACATCTTGGGCATCTACATTGTCAGTAAATAGAATGCACCAGTTTTTCTGTGAATATAATAACATTGAAATAAAATGCTGTAATTTGCTCAGGGAATGGTGGATGTAGACAATTTATTTTGGAAGTATAGAACATCATAGCATTTATTTCTGAAGAAAAAAAACAAACTTCATGAGGTTTTGTTTGTAATAACTAGAAAAAGCCATTTTTTTATCTGTTTTTCTTCAAATTCTGTAAACTTTTCTGTCTGTTTATATGTATTTGGACCAATAATATTTTAGATTGGACTTTTGAATAATACAAATTGAAGCTTCAGGTTCTCCTGTTTAAAATGATATATGACACTTGAGGCTGACTGCTAAAAAATACAAATAAAAGTGTTTTTTTATATATATATTAATATAGGCCCATTAGGTGCCCACAAAATAGCTCTAGGTCTTTAAGAGTTAAATGAATAGTTGTAGATTAACAAGGACACCTTAAAATAAAGTGTAACCCAATACTTTTATTCAAATTCTGAAGGGTTTTTATATGTAATACACTTTGCCTGTTGTGATGAGATGATTAAGCATTCAGATCTTAACACTGAATGAAAACTCCCTCATTGTGAGTTTTAAATGGAATAGTCACCTCTGATTGGTCTTTCACGAACAAACACAAATATGAACTAGACTGTTTTCCATTTTGATATATACACAGCTTTGACTATTGCTGAGGGTGGTCTTGCAGTAGCTTGAAGGTGTATAGCACATCTAGCAAACTCGTAGAACTGGGTTTGTTATTGTCAGATAAAATAAGTGCGAGATGAAACTTAAGATGATTATTCGGTTGTCTGGAGGGGCTTTGGGAATTTTGTTGTAGTTGTAACGTCATTGGTAAATTCATTGGTTAATGTGTAATTATAATTAATAATAAATAACAAAAAAAAATTACAATTATTTGCTAAATTGTTCATGCATTCATTCATTTTCCTTCGACTTAATCACTTTATTTACTCGGGGTTGCCACAGCAAAATGAACCACCTTACTAAATTGTTAGGTGTACTAAAAATAATACCATGGTATTACCATAAACGAACCACATAATAATACTGTAGCAGTTATTGATGTGTTTTTATTACTTATTTACTACTTATTTTAAATGACATAAGTAGTAGGCCTAAATATTGGTAATATTTCACATTTTTTAAATAAAACATATTTACTATACTACTATTTATATCTGAGGAGAAAGGCTGGTAACATCAATTCAAGTGTTAACTACTGGCTAATTACCTACTTATTATTAAGACATCGGCTGATTAGTACTTATAAAGTGTGACCTCAAACAATACAAAAGCCTACTCTGTTTGCGTAAGTGTTACACCAGTTTTGAAACCAGATACATCCATTCAAGTGCAGAACAGCTGGAACCACAGTTTCACCTCACCTGGTTTGATGTCACAAGTGAGCTGAACTCCCAGTGGAGCCCCGCTCTCTGATGCAGGATATCCAATGTCCGGAAATTCCCCCAGAAACTGAGCGGCTCTGTCTGCCACATGGACGAGGGGAGGTTGGCTGGTCCCGGGCACACACCCTTCTCCAGCACAGGGTCTGCGTATCCTCAGAGGCAGACGGCACTCAATTCCTTTGCATTCGCTGGTGTCGTTCATTACATGATCTGGTCTAACGCAATCTGCGCACGCAGGACCAAAACCTCCTGGCACGCGCGTCTGGACGCTTTCCCTTGTCTGGTCTCCAGACCGCCCGCGCTGGGACAAATGCGTTGCGTGATTTTCCAATGGAAAGCTAGAGGGAGGATGGTGCTGATTTATTGATCTGCTCTGTGTCGTCGGGTTGTGTTGTCGCGACGGTTTGTGCGTTCTGCCCCCCGGACAGTGTGGTCCGGAGCAGGGTCTGGCGTCTCCAGAGTCTCCCGAGCGCGCAGAGCGGAACGCGCATAACACATAAATCAGCAGCAGCAGCGTCTTTCTCAATGATGGCATTGTTCGCTCATTTATCCACCTAAAAGTGAGAATAACAATGTCGTTTGTGCTGGAAAAAAATGGTTGATTGAAACTGCACGCAAAAAATTTGGTAAAAGCACAGAAAATAAAGTCCTTCATCATTTAATCCACTCTTATTCGCAAGATAATGTGCATGTGTAAGTGAGCAGAACCCAAATGACTTTACCTGCA
The DNA here is from genome assembly GCF_903798145.1 of Danio aesculapii. Classification (NCBI taxonomy): domain Eukaryota; kingdom Metazoa; phylum Chordata; class Actinopteri; order Cypriniformes; family Danionidae; genus Danio; species Danio aesculapii. The sequence goes on from NC_079458.1 coordinate 35,832,832, forward strand.
GCTGTCTTCTGTTGGAATGTCAGGGAAAATATAAACAGCGGGAGGTGAGCATCTCTACTTCACTGCAATGTGTGTGTGTACGTGTGTGTGCCACTCCAAACACTTCTGAAGGAGAGAATGTTGTGGGCTGTGTTTTAAAAACTAGCGAGTTCCCTATCTAGGGAACATTTTGACAGTATAAGCATGTGCATAATATTTCTGTCCTAACTATTTTGGACATCAACGTTGCTTGCTTGCAAAACATATTTGTGTGCATTTTAATCATCCACCGGCAGCTATTTTGGTCTCACATGATGCCTTTTGGATGTATTAAAATAACTAATTAACTTTTGGTCATTATTTATTATTAATTATTTATCATTTAAGTTAGTTTTTAGTTATGAATTGAATTTATCATACATCACTCCTCTTCAGTGCTTAAACAAATCCTGCAGGGCACACATATATTGCTAAAACAAATGGATGTGCCGATTTTGGTCCACTTCATGTTCTATATTGCACAATATATGCATTATATTAAATGTATGTGTATGCATTATGATATGTATCCATATAATGTCCAGAAATAATTCCCATGAGACCTGTAATGCCTAATAATTCTTCACCAGTAATGTTCTAAACACTTCTGTGTCTGTTGTCTAGATAGACGCATGCTGAGTTTGAACACACAGCCTGTGTTTGACATTCCAAAGACATAATTAGCATCAGGTTTCCCCAGCCTGAGTTTAACCCCTCACTCTCCCATTCTTTCATCCGTTTCTCATCCTTTGATGTTTATTTTCCCCTTTTCTTTTAGTGCACTATGTTACACAGTGTTCGACTTGACACTTTTAACACCAAATTACAGGGACGCACATGAGTTATCATTTTTAAAAGGCCAGTCTAGACTTCTCCTTGTGAAAAAGGTGCACTTTAGCATACTATTTAAAATTGAGCACTTGAATAATAGGAGTATAATGAAGTGCAAAATATATGTACAGTTAAATGCATGCCATTTACAGTAAAATAAAAATATATTGTACTTGAAATAATGTATACACACAGACACACACACACACACACACAAACAGAGAGAGAGAGAGAGAGAGAGAGACCAATTAGTCAAAGTAACTTGATTCACTTGGCATGTAAGTAAATCTATATTGACCCCAGATTAATAAGGGGACTTAGCTGAAAAGAAAACAAATGAATGAATGTTGAAATCTGGATAAGTGTACTGCTAAATGTACTGACAACCACTAAAATATACCTTTTGTTGAAATATGAATGTCATGTGTATAAAAATAACCCTTAAAGGAGACATATTATGCAGAAATCACTTTAATAAACACAGCTGTTTGATGACAGTCTGTGAATATAACCAGCATCTAATGGTAAAATGTATTAATTAAATATTTAATAATCCTGCTTCATAAAAAACAGTCTGCAGAAACACTTTGATTGACATTCTCCCTTTATAAGGGTTATCAGAGGGGAAAGCCCCGCCCACTAGTGACAATCTCTCCCTCATTAGCATAGAAGGTTAATCTTGTTTTTGAATTTGTCACGATGCTGACACACATGCATGTGTAGCTCCATCTCTTATGAAAAGAGCCCAGTCTCATTTGAATTTAAAGCGACGGTCACCAAAACGGCACAATTAGGGTCAAAGCCTAAAAGGGTCAGTTTTAAAAACAGTATTTGTGGGGTATTTTGAGCTAAAACTTCACATACACACTCTAGAGACATTAGAGACTTATTTTAGATCTTGAGAAAAAAGGGGCACAATAGGTCTTTAAGTCCGTTAAGAAACAATGTGATGCAAGTGGGGGGGGGGGGGGGGGGGTTTCTTCCAATATAGGAATTTCGGTGCAGACATAAATTCAGTGGCTGCAGTGCAAGTTCTTCATGGAGGCGTCATTATGAGTATTGAAAAGTTGTTTTAGGACCATTGTCACCTTTGTTTGTGGCCATGTCAGGTTTTCTTTTTAAGATAGACAGGCTTTTGATTGTTTAAACAGCTGTTGTCTGTCATTCAGAATCTGTCACGCAGAAGGAAAAGTCTTAAAGGGTCAAAGTTTATTTGCTAGAGTTCAGCCAGCCATGCTAGACACATATTTGGAGAGGAGAGACGGGAATCCAGAGCTGTTGGTGACTGATGATTAAGGAGATTTTAATTGTATATGTTTACCATTTTAAGATCTTTAACAGTATGTGGTATTGGTTTATTAGTAGTATTTGACTTTATTGAATAGGACATAGGCGACGAGGTGGCGCAGTAGGTAATGCTGTCGCCTCACCGCAAGAAGGTTGCTGGTTCGAGCCTCGGCTAGGTCAGTTGGCATTTCTGTGTGGAGTTTGCATATTCTCCCTGCATTCGCGTGGGTTTCCCCCTGGTGCTCCAGTTTCCCCTACAAGTCCAAAGATAATAAACCACATTAAATTGATTGGGCGAATAATTTTCTTTTTCATCACTGTATAATAAGATTCAGGTAAAACATCTTGTAGTGATGGTGAAATGAAGCTTTTTGAAGCAGTGAAGCGCTCGACTCACTTGTATCGGAAAACGATTCGTTACTCGAAGCTTTCTAAATCAGTGCTCGATGAGGACCTCTTCTGGTTAGAGTGTGGGAATGTGTTGCAATAATGACAAATGTTCACAACTGACCAACTCATTCATGTAGTAATACAACAACAGTAATATAAACAAATTACTCTATTTTTTACACATAAGGTTTGTTACATTACACGACCGATGACTGTAGTTAAATCCAAGGTATTCAAAGGTACTTACATTTATCATATTACAACTAGTCCTGTTCCAAGTGGGGATCGAACCAGCAATTCCTGCAGGGGAGGCGAATGCTCTAAGGAGGAGGCTATGTGAGTAATGCTTTCGGGTTGCAGTCGCCAGCTGGCCTCCGTTAAACACTATACTACGATATGCAGTGGTTTTCTTTAAAGATAGTTGTAAAACAATACGCTAATGCACTTTAGTGTTGTTCAAAACCTTTTTTCTATAAATTACTATTGTATTTTAGTTTAATTACTGGAGTATGGGACCGGTGCAGTGCTTTGAAACATTAGAAATGTATGTAATCGACGTCTAATTTCTCTCTATACACTTTACTAACCCATTGGGATGTTTAAACCTTTGAATCAAAATTCGAAGCAGTCACGTGGGTAGATAGAGCAGGGGTGTCCAAACTCGGTCCTGGAGGGCCAGTGTCCTGCACATTTTAGTTCCAACCCCAATTAAACACCTGAACCAGCTATGCTCTTTCTAGGTATACTAAAAACTTCCAGGCAGGTGTGCTGAAGGAAGTTGGAGCTAAACTGTGCAGGACACCGGCCCTCCAGGACGCGTTTGGACACCCCTGGGATAAAGCAAAATAATCATCTTTATCGTAACATTACCATGCCACTGAGTGTAGTGACACTTCCGGTGGCACGTCCGGTTTTCACTGTCATGTGTCACTCAGTAGTGTCACATGTCACTGCAGTGACATCGACACCTGGCGAAGCTTAATGACATTAATCAACACGCGTAAAACCATATTTAATCAACTTTTAATCTTATTTATTGTGTCGCAAGTTAGTTTATATGCTGGACTACTCCACGACGTTTTCATTTAAAAGCATTTATTTAACGTATTCGTAGTCATACTTCTGTAATATTTAGTCATTTGACAGTACATGTCAGTCAAATTTATTGTGGCATGCTTATGTAACGGAGAGGTTACACTTATCTGTTGTGCCGTATATTCTTGCATCGTGGCGGTTCCTTTGTTGGCTACAATATGGACTTCTCTATGTTTGTTAATTCATTAATTTATTTGATTATTTTAACTTATTTATTTTCATTTTAAGGTATTTTAAATAATATGCTTTATTAAGTCATAATAAAATGCATGTTGTAAATTGCATGTATGCATGTAAGATAATAGGTGTGATTTGCTTAATCATTTTTAAATGTTAAAGCAAAGAGAAACTTATAAGATTAATGTGCTTATAACGTGCTTATACTGACACCTACTGGCACATGTCACAAGATCACTGACATTACTGGCATGTGCCAGTGGCATCTGTACGTCAGATGTCGTGTCACTGCACAACAGTGTTTGTGCACCAAGCTTTGTTAATATAAATGCATAATCCTCCGCCTCTGGTCTTACCGGAGTCATCCGCCGTTCTGTCTGCTTCCAAATATGTCCCAGGAGGGGACAAGGACAGCTTTTGTTTTCGCGAATCCCCCAGAGGCTGCTGTGTATGCTTTTTGAGATCTCAAATGTCTTTCGCGAGTCCTAATCACACCTGCTGTTCTCTCGTAAATCCACCAGAGGCCGCTGTCGACTGACTGACTGATTGACTGACCGATCGACTGGCTTACCCTCCTCCTTCCCTAAACCCAACCGATTGTGTTTTCAAAAACAATCCAGAAAAAGAAAAGCCCTCTCGGCTGCTGGATTTTTTCCATGTTTTCAGATTTGACCACATTCTTACCCTGTTATTTACTTGTTAGTTTTATTTTTTGTCTTGTGTTTTTGTCTTAACTGCTCTCTGGAACCATTCTTTACCAGGCTCGAACCCCGTCATCAAAGTCAACTCCGCTCCACATCACAAGTCCGCCGACGTATGCGGCGAGCCACTGGACAAACTAGTAACAACGCAAAAGCCGTTCATACGGTGGTAAGAGGTCAGTTGGTAAGCGAGAAAACGAATGGCATCATACCGCCCCCTAGCGTTCGTTTTAAAGATGAAATGTGGCCATACGTACTTCTGGCTACATAATTCACGATCTCCAAAAATGTATACGGGGCTACGTTTTCAGAATGAGCCTGTTGAAAAGTTTTGTAAATACAATGAATATTTTTCTTAGTGTGGTTTTATAGCTGGTGGGTCAAAATTGACCCCTAAGATGTACCTTAAGTGAGTACAGCCTTGATGGAAAATATGAAAATAGAAAATAGTTATTTTTTTCTAATATTATTGGGCTGATTTTAGAAAAAAAAAAAAGTCATCAAACTTAAAATTAAAAATCTGGTATTTAAATGGTCACGGGTCAAACTATTTTAACCAGTAAGTCAAAAGAATGGGTTAAATGGTCACAAATCAGTGCTAACTACATAAATAAATATTGTACATATTAACTTCACGTGGCTTCTCTACTAAAACCTTAATTAATTGAACGTATTTCATTGAAACATGCAATCGTCTTTGCGACAAACATGAAGCAGCAACTTCATAATGTTGAAAAGTGTTTCATCACAATACTGGCAAAGAGGAAACACCCATAACAATGGCATTAATCATTAACTGTGTGAAACCCTCATCAATCATTGACAAACTGTAATCTAAGGAGAAATAGTAGACTAGCTCTGGTTGATCTACTCAATCTCAGCAGTGCACTTGTGTGTCTTCTGCGCCGCATCTGATGGAATGCAGAGACAGGTTTAGACCTGAACTTCCGTGTGAGGCAGGAAGTACAGACGAGTGTCAGTGACTAACATTCAGCGCTACAGCTCAGCACTGCATATCAGTTGGGTGGTGTCCACCGTTAAACAGGAAAGAGAGGCATTTTACTCAAAACGTATTTATGACCCCATCACCTACTTATTGAAGCTGCCAGATTAGCCAAGGTAAGTGCTGATATTTTATTTATTTGTTGTAGTAGTGTTGGCTATGACTGGGTTCATGCTGTTGATTTTGTTCAAATATATCCGCTACATACAACAATAATCAAGTAACAGGATGAAATTCTGGTGATATTATCAAATCCTTAAAGCATAAGACCTGCTTAATTAATGAATAATTTTCTGACTTTACTGATAGAAGTTAGTTCAGTTAATGCAAAGTTGGTTGTTTATGTATTTACTGATGTAGTAAATGAGTATTTTTGATTGTTGATTATGGACATCAAGGTGACCAAACAATGTTTTGTCTAAATGGGATGTGATGACTGATTTTTTTTTATTATTCTAGCTGGATTATTTGCTAATTAAAGTCATGGTTCACATAATAATATTATTTAAAATTAATATTAATAACTCACTATTTACTCTCCCTCAAGTGGTTTTTATGAGTTTCTTTTATTATCCTGTTCAACTCAAATAAAAAATGATATTTAGAAAAATGTTGGAAGCTATTGACATCCATAGTAGGAAAAGCAAGTACTGGCTACAGGTTTCCAGCATTCTTCCAAATATAATCATCTGTGTTCAACATAACAATAAAATTCAAAGATGTTTGGAACAAGGGTGAGTAAATGGTGACAGATTTGTCAATTTTTGAGTGAACTATCCCTTAAACTCATAGTATTGTTGTGTATATTTTCATTAGTACAGTACATAAAACAAATAACACTGCACTAATGCAAGTCATGTATTATCATTTGTGATTAAGAATGAAAAATAAATACTAATTTAGTTCAATAATCAGCTGATTTAAACTCTGACAGTTGATGTATTAATTTTTAATGTCAAAAAAGGTCACACTTTACAATAAGCTTTCATAAGTTAATGTTAGTTAATGCATTTACAAAACACAAAATAATAATGATCAATACCTGTACTGTAAAACATTTATTAATCATAGTTAAGCATTTACTAATGCATTATTAAAACCCAAATGCTTGCTAACACTATTAATAATAACAATACTAATACTAATAAGCTAACACTTTAGTTTGTCACAAATCATGCAATTAACTACTGGCTTATTACCTGTCTATTATTAAGATCTGAACTGTTCATTAGTAGTTATAAAGTATGATCTTATTCTACATCCCTAATCCCACCCAAAACCTAAACCAAACTAGTACCTTACTAACTATTAATAAACCGCTAATTAGTAGTTTATTAACCTAGCAGTGTTAGTTCATGGTTTGTTAATACCATGAATTGTGACCTAAAGTGTTACCGCTAATAATTATACTAATAGTTAATAATACTGTTATTTAATGCACTGTAAATTAATAAGAGCGAACAACTTTATTTCCATTATAATTAACAGATCTGAATAAATAGTGTAACACATGTACTGTTAATGCTTGTAAACACATTAACTAATATGAACTTATTGTAAAGTGTTAGCAAAAATAAATATATCTATTCTCATTTTGCTTAATTTTTTCCAAAAAATAATGATTTTTAACCAAAATTGTACTGTATTACTTCAACAATTCAATGCAAAGCCCATTTTAAAGAATCTAAACTATTCATGTTGAAATCGATTCATTAAATACTACATTTAAATCTGAATATCGCAGTGTGAAAGCAAATTGAGTGTGTAATGTCATTTCTTGTCGACTTTAGGAATGGATAGCAAACAGTGGAGTGAAGTAACAAATTACAAACACTCAAATTACTGTAATTGAGTAGGTTTTCTCAGGAATTATACTTTATGTAGTTTTAAAAATGTGTATTTTTATGTTCCCTTGAGTACATTATTAGTGCTGTATCAGTTCTTTTACTCCTCTATCTTCCTTCAACCTGCAGTCATTACTTTATTATTGTTTTTTTTGTCTATGGTGATTGGCTAAAGTAATTTAATCAGTCCTGCGATTCCGGTCCAATTAAATCAAATAATACAGAACAAAATCAAGACACACGACAGAAAATCGCTGCAGGCAATGACCGAGACACTGTTTAGATGCGTGTTTACAGCTATGTTTCCATCCAAAACTGCTAATTAAATTTATGCGCAAAGCTAGAATATTGCATAAAAAATTTCTCGAGAACAAATCCGTCACTTCCTGATTAACGGACGCCAAATATCAACAGTAAAAATGCAATCTGCTGTGATAGGAGAAGCTGCGTGAATCTTTTCTTCATTTATTAAATTACTTGCACCTCAGAAGACGATTTGAAGGCGATGTGGAGCACAGACGCTCTTTATTCTGGAGGTCATTAATAATATAATAACACCAAAACTGAAATGGAGGCGTTTTAAAAAGACCAAAACAACATTTCAGATGTTTTACAATGCGATTAGCCTGCTGGTTTGTCCATTCACACACATTTTTATCATCACGTGATCTCTTATAACAAAGTCACATGACTATTTTAATGCGCATACTGGAGTTAGTTCAGTCAAAGGGTTTCCATCATAGTTTATGCGCATCTTTTCTTATCGAATAGAAAGTTTATCCCACCAAGTCATTTTCAAAAATAGGTGGATGGAAACGGCAAGATGCGCATCAATAAAATTGTGTGTGAATTAATAAACCAGCAGGCTGAGCTTGTAAAGCATCTGAAATGTTGTTTTGGTCATTCTAAAACGCCTTAACCATTTTAGTATTGGTGTTATTATATTATTAATGACCTCCAGAAGTGTCTCTGTTCCGCATCTCACACCTTCAAACGCCAACACACGTTCATTGCGTGTCGGTATCGTCTTCTGAGGTGCAAGAGATTTATTAAATAAGGAAAAGATTCACGCAGCTTCTCCTACCTTAATAAATTCCATTTTTTACTTTTGATATTTGGTGTCAGTTAATCAGGAAGACGATTTTGCTCTTATTGACTCGTTGTATGGAAACGCTGCTTTATTCACAAATCTTGTATGCGATATTTCAGTTTTCACATAAATTTAATACACATCTTTAGATGGAAACATAGCTAGTGATGAGATGACGGATGCCTATTGTATAATGACTGAAATAGCCTCAAACAATAACTAAATGCACTACAGAATGTTACGTTTGTACACACTTGCACAAATTGCATGTAAACGGAGTAATACTATTCACTACTCTTGATTACCTTTAAAAGAGCTACATTTTACTTATACTTTGACTAATATTTACCACAGATACTTTAACTCTACTTGCACTACGTTCTTGAGTAGGTAATGATACTTTTAGGTCCTCCAGGTTGGGGGTTGAGCGTTGGGCTAACGATACACCTCGTAAAAATGAGAAGTTACAAAATACCAATAATGTGCAGCTAAACTTTAACTTCGATATACGCCCTGGAAGTAAGTAACTAATGATACTTTTACTTGAGTGTTATTTTTCAATACTCTTTCCACCATTGACAGCATATTTAACATTTACTCACATTTCACTTGCTGTTTGGCTTGTCTAAACGTGTGCTCAGCTGTTTGCTATCAGCCATATTATCATCATCAGTAATTATGCATATCTAATTAAAAATAACGCATGCTGTCAGTATTCTAAATTAGCAAATAACAATCATTTGCCCAATGATTGCTGTAGTAAGTTCATTTTCCATTAAAAAAAAGGAAGTTTTAGCCTCAAAGCTTCGCATTTTTGTCTCCGGATGTACTTTCTTATGATAACGAGGGTTAGTGTTTCAAGTATAACAGCTCGCACGTTAAATTATAGCCAGACCGTGACAGACATCATAGTACGGCACACCGGCTGAGCTAAAACACTGTGCCCGAGTGTTTGATGAAGAAACAAACAGGAGACTGTGCTTCTATCAGGTTACCCCAAAGTCAACAGCCTGTCTGGTTCTTTAATGACTGTTTTCCACAGACTAAAATAACTACTAAGGAATGATAGCATCTGAGTCGTTTTAAAAACATTACCGCAGCAACATTATAGCCATTCAGATGACTGGGAAAGTTAACTTACTTTTGACTTATTGCCTTTTTGAATCATGGACTGCTGCATATACAGTGCTCAGCATAATTGAGTTCACTCCATTATGAAAATGAATATTTTTACTCATTTCTCAGTGAATATAGGCAATGCATTTTGGTGCATTTAAACAAAACAGATTTATTAAACAGATATATTTATTGAAATAATAGTTTAGTCACTAAACATATTTAGAAATTGAAAGATAATACAATTACATTCAAGCTAAATATTTATAACCTACAAAATTTCAACAAAATTTTTCCATTATTTTGCTTCTCTTGATTTTTTTTTTTTTTCTTTTAAATTTGTATTTAATATTTTTCTACAACATATATATTTGGCTGTATTAGTTCTTGAACCGTTATCATAAGTTATTTTGCTAGATAAGCTCAAGATTTGGCTTCAGTACTGACTAACCTAATGTATATGCACAATAAAGCTTCCAATTAAAAATATGAATTTAAAAGAGATTTGTGAAGGGTGTACTTATATATGCTGAGCACTGTAATCAGGGATGCTTGTATAACTTGCTGGACATGCAACAGCAGTGTTTTAAGTTGTTAAAACTTCAGCCTTGTGGTAAATACTAACAACATTGCAGCCTCACAGGTGACATTTACATGTCCTATATATTTAGTCTGGTTGTACTAATATCTGCTCTTATTAGTGTTTGCTAAAGTAAGTATCACTGTTATAGTTGTTTCAGGAATTCGTAGAGGGATTTAAACAAACTATGTACATTTTAGCACACAACTTAAACAAATTTTGACATTACAGATATATAAATAGCACCTCAAATTGCTTGTTTTGGGGCTATTACCTTTATAAAATAATAAAATAATGCTTTATGTCAGATTCGAATATATAGAGTTAAAGCAAATTTTTTAAAAACCATTTTAAGGTCAATATTATTAGCCCCTTTAAGCTATATATTTTTCCGATATTCTACAGAACAAACCATCATTATACAATAACTTTCCTAGCCTAGCCTGCCTAGTTAACCTAATTAACCTAGTTAAGCCCTCAAATGTCACTTTAAGCTGTATAGAAGTGTCTTGAAAAATATCTAGTCAAATATTATTTACTGTCATCATGACAAAGATAAAAGAAATCAGTTATTAAAGATGAGTTATTAAAACTATTATGTTTAGAAATGTTGAAAAAAATCTTCTCTCCGTTAAACAGAAATTGAAAAAAAAATGGGGCTAATAATTCAGGGGGGCTAATAATTCTGACTTCAGCTATATATATATACATACATACATACACACACACACTGTAAAACCCAACAGTAAACTTTATGAAATGAAATAATTGCAGTTAACCTAAAATTCACTGAAAGTTAATTCTACTTATTTAACTATTTGAAAAGAGTTTTGAACTGTTGAAGGTGATGAGTTAATTAAATACTCATTACATCAACTTGGATGGAGTAAGAAAATGGAGTAAGTTCACAGTACTCAAACAGTTTGAGTTGCCTTAACTTATTGGGTTTTACAGTACTCAGTTCTCTTAATTTATTGGGTTTTACTGTGCTCAAGTTGCTTCATTTACTCAAATGGATTAAGTTCACAGTACTCATTTGGATTAGCTTTTGAACCTAAATGGTTTGTTGCAATCGGTTTCCTCAAATGGTTTAAGTTACCTTAACTTTTTGGGTTTTACAGTGTGTGTGTATATATATGTATAGATATATCTTTTTCAAATATTTGCCAAATGATGCTTAACAGAGTAAGGAATTTTAACAGTATTTGCTATAATATTTTTTTCTTTCTGGAGAAATCTTATTTATGACTTATTTTGGCTAGAATACCCTAACTTGGCTTGTTACCCCATTTAAGCCTTTAATTTGCACTTTAAGCTAAATAATATGAAAAATATATTGTAAAATATATTGCAATTAAAATCAATCATTGCAAACAAAAAATAAATCAGTTTTTAGAAATGAGTTAATTTCATACACATTATTAGCCATTTGCCTGCTTTGGATTTATGTCAAATCAAACGTTTACCTAAAAGTACATTTTAAATCTTCATATTTTCATAATAATTCATATTGTGAAATACACTTAGTAGACACAATTGTGTGTTATCTCTCAAAGTATTACTGCCTTGATTACAGTATGGCTGAATAACTTCCTAGATGTTTAATTTAAAACACATGCAATGGTGAAACTAATGGAAATATTAAGCTGATTTCCTTTCCAGACCTGAAATCCCTCAGAGATACTCTGTTGATATGGAATTTTATAGATTCAAGAAAACAAAAGATCATTATTGTGTAAAAAAAGAGAAGGATACTGAACAGTGTAGTACTGTAAGTCACTAAACAAAGATGTATTTTTGGTGAATGATGTTGGACAAATGGAATGCTTTCATTTCTTTATTGTATGAAATCTATGCTTGTATCTTGTATCTATCTTGCTTGTATTTTTTAATATGAAACTGGATTGAGGATATATTGATTAAAAAGAAACACATATAACAGTGTTGCAGATAGTGTTCATCTGTTTCCTGTTGGAAACTTTGTTGCTTTCAACATCTTGCAAGAGGAAGTTGCTGCAACCACTTCCCCATGTGTAGCAGCACACAAACAGATCTCTGATTGGCTGCGCTCTGAAGGTACATTTGAAACAGGGGGACACCGTATTGCTTTACTAGCAGGTGTTGGTGCTAGACACTGCCAGTTTGGTTTGATGTAGAAGCAGTTGAAGGACTCGTTTGTTTTTGTTGACGTATTGTTTTGTTCTTTTCAACTCATCTTTATCTCTGTATCGTTTTTACAATGTAGATTGTGCCAAAGCAGCTTAACATAGAAGTTCTAGTAAATTCAGTCTGTGTCAGTCCAATCTGTGTCAGAGTTGAAGTTCAGTTCAGTGTGGTTTAATTTTCACTGTTGAAAGTCCAAACACTGAAGAGCAAATCCATCAATGAGCAAGTGCCAAACCAAGCAAGCCAGTGGCAAGGAACAAACTTCACCAATTGACCAAAGTGAAGGGAAAAAACCTTGAGAGAAAGCAAGCTCAGTTGGGAACGACCATTTCTCCTCTGGCTAAAGTTCTTGTGCAGAGCTGCAGTCTAGGTGGCGGAGGTTTCAGTACAAATGCAACTACAAAATACCTTGAAATATATATATTTATATATTATATACTTATACTTGAGAATTTGTAGCTAGCTCACGGCAACTGAGGCTTTCTTTACACGACAACAATGTTGCCCAAGAAACGTAAACGTTTTTCTTTTGCATTTTCTAAATAATTTGCATTTACGCATAATGAAGGCCAGTATTTAGAGCTGTTGCACAATGACAACATGATGAAAGTTGTCTATATTTTCCCATGTGTGTGCGATTCCACTTTTGCTTGTAATTTGAAATAATTCCACGTTTTGTGGATGAACCCTCAGGAAACATTTGAGCAACAACACTACCACGTACGCCACCATATGTATGTTTGTTTGCATTTGCCTTTATTGTACACTCCCCTAAACGCATACTAGTTTGCACACGCATGTCTGTTGTGAAGGGAGATGTGTAGACGGGTTTGATCCAAATGCAGTTTTATTAGAGTAGTCAGGCAGGCAAGGGTCAAAACAGGAGCGTACACAGTAATACAGACAAAAGAGCCAAGTTGCTTAGCAAAGGGTGGATGTGAGAGAGGTCTATATTTACAGTCCATGTAATTGGTGATAATGTCCTACTGCTGTGTCAGTGAAATCAGAGGGTGAACTGAAACCGGTGTGTGGGTGCAAGACATAATGGGATTTGTAGCGCAGGAGAATAATACAAGGATTGCTCTCCAGGGGCTCACATGACCATCATCTAATAATAATAATAATAATAATAATAATAATAATAATAATTCCTTACATTTATATAGCGCTTTTCTGGACACTCAAAGCGCTTTACACATTGGGGGAATCTCCTCATCTACCACCAGTGTGCAGCATCCACCTGGAAAACTCGACTGCAGCCATATTGAGCCAGAACGCAATACCAGCTGATTTGTAGAGAGGAGACAGAGTGATGACACCAATTATGATATGGGGATGTTAGGAGGCCATGATGGACAGAGGCTAGTAGGCAAATTTGACCGGAATACCGGGGATAAACCCCTAATCTTTTTTTAAAGGACATCCTGGAATTTTTAACGACCACAGAGAGTCAAGACCTCGGTTTAACGTCTCATCTGAAAGATGGTGCCCACTGCGCAGTATAGAGTCCCCATCAATAAACTGGGGCGTTAGGACCCACACAGACCGCAGGTAAAACACCCCCTGCTGGTTTCACTAACACCACTTCCGGCAGCAACCTAGCTTTCCCATGCGATCTCCCATCTAGCTACTGACCGGGCACAGCCCAGCTTAACTTCAGTGGGCGACCATGTGAGAGAAATCTAATTGGTGAGTGTTGTGATGTCTGACACAAAATGGCTGCCGTCATGTCATCCAAACACTACACACTGGTAATGGTTAAAGAGATTCCCCTTCAAATCAGAAAAGCGCTTTATTATATATTTATATATATATTATAAAAAATTATAAACAAAGGCAGAGTCTGGAGATGATCATTTTATCATCATATATCATGTTTTCATATAAGAAACATCAACATTTAAAACACATTGCACGTAAATCCCCTGATTGCACGTAGATTCTGATCATGAAATGTTTATTCACTGTATTTATTATGTGCAATGCTAAAGGCTATGCTAACAACTGCCATTATAAATATGTATGCTTTTGACAATACCAGAGACCACTTAAAGAATTTTAAATATATATACATAATTAATAGCCCCCCTTCAAAGTTTTCCCCAATTTCTGTTAGATTTTTTCAACACATTTCTAAACATGATAGTTTTAATAACTAATTTCTAATAACTGATTTCTTTTATCTTTGTCATGATGGCATTACAAAATATTTTACTATTTGAGAAGGTCTACTGTAGTAATTTTGTCTTCAACTGTTCATATATTTGATACAGCAGAACTATTAATGTAACTACTGTATCCACATCATTTCATAAAATTGTGGATGCTTCTGAGGTAATTCCACAATATTTCTCTATCTGTAATTGCATTTGGACTCTGAAACCCAAATGTAATTAGTTTGCTTTGTTCCTTTTGACACTAACTAATACATTATTAAAGTTTGTTGTGCTTTTTTTTTTCTCAATGATGGAGTTATGTTATGTTTTGCTATCTTGTTAGTTTCATGCATTCTCCCCTCATTGGCAGTGTGTCATTTGAGATGTGTTATTGACATCTGACAATGGATATTCTGCTTGATTTTGGCCTTGCTGTTTGAGTGGTCTATTGTAACCCTGCCATACGTTGGTCAGACAGTGGAAAAGGGGCTACTATTATACTATTATATTATATTATATTATATTATATTATAATATATTATATTATATTATATTATATTATATTATATTATATTATATTATATTATATTATATTATATTATATTATATTATATTACAATAGATATATTGAGTCTGTCTCCTGGATGTGTTGCAAGAGCAAATCCCTGACAGTAAATTGATGTTTTCTACTTGTGATATAGCTTATTTCAGTAGAAAAGAAGAACAAATGAATTTGCAATGTTCATTTTGTCACGTCCAGTAGACATAATTAGTTATTGCTTCGTGGTCATTGCATATGGTGTGGTCAAAAGACAAGAAAATATGACAAAGCCTATCTCACCCTCTGATTAATCAGTGGGTTAAGGTGAAGAGAGACCACAGGCTGCTGTGTGATTCATAATATCACCTTCTGATAACATGAAGACCAATGGTTTTAAGTGTCAAGTATTAAACAGCACTGTCTTTATTATAATGTTTAAAATGAACCCCATTGATTTACGTGCATGTATTGTATATTGTGAATATCATAAACTGCAAAAAAATTGTTTTTATTACTTAGATTTTTTGTCTTGTTTCTAGTCTAAATATCTAAAGATTCTTAAATCAAGAAGCATTTTCTAGAAAAGCAAAAATACTGGCTTGTTTTAAGAAATAATAGGCCAAAAGTAAGTAAGTTTTTCCATTGAAGAAGCTAATAATAATAATCTTGTTTTTCCTTTTGACATAAATTATTATTGTGCTTATGCCGTTGGTAAATTATTTTGTTTGTTTAAAGGAAAAACTTGACATTTTTGTCCTAAAACAAGATATTATTTTTGAAAATGTTCTGTCTGTCTAGACAATGCTTCTTGATTTAAGACTTTTTAGATATTTGGACTAGAAACGAGAAAAAAAAAAAATATGAAAAGCAACGTGAATGTTTTTACTGGATTTGAGAGGGGTCTGAAGATCTGCAGACCTGGTGCAGAATCCTAAACCTATTCCTCACAGTGACATCACTAGCTCCATTGAGTGCATTGAGTCTGAGATATGCAGTCTCAGCTTGCATCATCAAGCTGCATCCAGACACTATTGCTGGGATTAGCATAATGTTGTTTGACAATGGCATTTCTGACAGAATTCACCCCCAGAA
This sequence comes from Danio aesculapii, assembly GCF_903798145.1. Lineage (NCBI taxonomy): Eukaryota > Metazoa > Chordata > Actinopteri > Cypriniformes > Danionidae > Danio > Danio aesculapii. The sequence goes on from NC_079458.1 coordinate 35,848,919, forward strand.
GCAACAGTATTGACCTTATTCTGCAATGTGGAAGTGAAAGTAAACTTTACTGTAGTCGTTTAAAACATGTGATTCATTTGTCTATGTTTAACTACTAACTTCAACCTACTTGCTCCTCAAACAACAGTTTAGGGCTGTACATAAAAATTAAAATGATATATTAAGAAAATATATGTACTTTATAACACAGATCAGCATAACAAACTGTTTTTTATCTCTGGAAAATATAATGGGGTTTCATAATGGGAGTCAGAAAATTGATTTCATACACATCAACAGGACTATATTTAAGCATGTTTATTACACATTTACAGTCAGAAATAAAGATACAGAACCTGTCACTTGGGTGGTACCTTTTCAAAAGGGACATTTCTGTTTTCCTAACAAGTCCATAAAAGTAAATATTAACACCAAAAAATGACAAATGTGTGCCTCATAGTACCTTAAAGGTACAAAAGTGTACCGGTACAACCCCAGTGACAGATTATGTACCTTTATTTCTGAGTATGTAGGAGTGAAAAGGGAATTTATATAAATACAATATATATGCAAGTTCAGTTGTACGAATATGTACAATTTTAAAAAAGGAGGCGTGGCATCAAATCCCGCCCCTAAACTAAACTGTCATTGTGTGATGAGCAAATCATACTAAATTGTACAAATTAAATTGTACGAATAATACAAATTAGCCACTAAATAAAAAAGCTACAGGCGACACAGTGAAAAAGAAAATAAATGAATGAATGAATGAATGAATGAATGAAAAAGCTACAAATTGCTATGACAGAAAAACAGCAGTCAGTGACGGAGACAATCTCGGATGAAGCTGAAATACAGCTCATTATTCAAAAATACCAAGTAAGTTTATTTCATGTATCTGGGACACACACAATTTTCTTTAGCTTGAAGGTGTAGGGCTAAGGGGAAGGGCTAGACACTCTTTCAAACGGAGATTTTTCAGGACCACACTCGAAACCAAGGGGTAAGAATATTGCCCAGAATACACCATCTACAACGACAGCATAGCTTCAACCGGAAGTCAGAAGATACACAAATTAAGGGAAAAGTAAGGGGAAGGGCTAAGGGGTAGAATTGGGATTGGGCCTAAATAGCATATGGATACAATATAATTTTTCTAAATTGGTTATTAATTTTTTTTCTCATGCTCTAAATGTAATTACATTGCAATTGACTGACTAAATTCACTATAAATAAATAAATCAAGTAAATAAATAAAGTAAATAAATAATTAAAGTAAATAAATAAATGAATAAAGTAAATAAATAAAGTAAATAAATAAAGTAAATAAATAAATAAAGTAAATAAATAAATGAATAAAGTAAATAAATAAAGTAAATAAATAAATGAATAAATAAAGTAAATGAATAAAGTAAATAAATAAATAAAGTAAATAAATAAATAACGTAAATAAATAAAGTAAATAAATAAATGAATAAAGTAAATAAATAAAGTAAATAAATAAATAACGTAAATAAAGTAAATAAATAAATGAATAAAGTAAATAAATAAAGTAAAAAATAATTAAATAAATAAAGTAAATAAATAAATAAAATAAATAAATAAAGTAAATAAATAAAGTAAATAAATAAATAAACCTCACATTTTGAAAAAGTATGTTCAGGCCTCAAGTAGACAGTTGTCATGTAAATGAACACCCAAAATGCATTTTCAGTTGAAACAATAATAAAAATACCTCCTTCTCTATAAACCAAACAATAAGAGGAATCAATTGACTCCACAGCACAATCTATGTATGAAAACTGATAACATTTGCATTTATTCAAAGCTGTTGCACAAACTGATTGCTGAACGTGGCAGAAAAAAAAGGAAGTAGACCAGAGTCGGGTATTTTGGACCAAGATTAACAGTAATTGTTTGTCTCATTATAGCTCAGCTACAGACAGATTGATTAACCCTAGTAAAGTTCTTTAATGTCCACAATAGAATAAGATTTCCATAAGAATTGATTTGCATGCAGCTCATATTTTCTGTAATATTGTACGCTCGGGCTGTACTGAGTGTTGACGGGCAGGATTCTGCATGTCTTGGCAAAGAATGAATGTTAAAGAGTTATGCAAGCCATGCTTTTATCTCTAGCCTCTGGATATTATGCAATGTTTAGCTTTGGGTTATGTGTTTCGCATGTGCACAGGTACTCCGCTCTACACGCTGCTGTAACCAGAATAAATGACACCAGCTGGTTGACCAATTATTCACAGCAGTTGCAATGCTAGTTTAAGTCAGATTATCCAGAGTGACAACATCCGAGACACAAAATATGAATCACTCATTAGAGCTTGACTTCATTAATCCCGCTGTGTGAGTAGCTCTGTTTGTCTCACATTCAGTTCTCAAACACCCGTTCAACCATTTTATTTTTACTTTAAATATGTGATCTTGAATCTACATGGAAGTTTGACCTATATTAGGCACTGTTTACACCTGGGATTAAAAGTAACACTTTTTTTTTTGTTGTTGAAAATATACTCTTTTTACAGCTTTAATAGAGTTAAACATTTAAGTTTTATCATTTGAATTCATTCTGCTGATCTCCAGGTCTGGTAAGGGCACTTTTAGCTTATCTTAGCTTAGCTTAGCATAAGTCATTGAATCAGATTAGACCATTAGCATCTTCCTCCAAAAAGTCAGAGAAGACTTTTGATATATGTATTATTTCTTTAAAATTGTTATTTTAACTTGATACCTATTTAAAACTTGACCCTTCTGTAGTCACATCGTGTGCTTAGACAAATATGAAAAGATCCAAACCCAGAGATTTGCTGGATGGATTTAGAAATGCTAAATCCAACCGTTAACTCTAGGCGAGCTGTAAAATAAGCCTATTTCTAAAAAAAAAAAAAAGTGGTGTGTTCCTTTAAGAAGAGTTTTCATATTTCAAACAAGTCTGAAATGGTTTGGTCAGACTTTATTTTGATGGTCCGTTTGTTGAATTTAAGTTTGCATTTACATGCTAACTAATTCTCATCAGGTTATAAGTAGACTGTTAGGTTGGGGTTAGGGTTACTGTAAATTGACATGTACTTGCAAAGTTTCTTATAGTCAGTTAATGTCTGTTTAGCAGTAGTATCAGCAGATATTAAGCAGACAGTCTACTAATACTTCATCAAAATAAAGTGTTACCAATAGTTTAGCTTTTCCCTTTTTAACCACTTCCAGAGGTAGTCAAAATAAATAATAAATTAATAATCATAATTAACGTATTTATCTTAATAGGCTATAAAAGGCCACCAGTTTGACCTCCTACTAACCAAACATGTGATCATTATGGAATATCATGATAAAAAAGGCTTTTACTTTGTGCATTGTACTGAAAAAAAATAAACATTGTATAGTGTGAAGTCTCTATAGTGCTTAAATATCGTTACTTGTTGACCGTGGGTAATAGAGGCAGTGTAAAATATGAAATTAGATAACCCTGGATGAATATCCCAGGGTTAACTAAGTGTGAAAAACACTTTTCAAAGGCAGAACATCCCAACAAAAGGGGGAGATTATCATTATAAAGATTGCAAAGATTTACAAAGATATATTAAAATTGCTACTGTGCTTCTTAAGTCGTTGTACTATTAGGAGTCATAGGAGGGAGAGCATGTAGTAACCTGAAGGTAGCACAGTTGTGTTGCCATGGACAAAATGTCAATATTAGATTACACTTTACTTTATTATTACATGTAAAGTGTAACTGTTTAGCTGTGGTTAGCTCTGTTGTCTCACAGCAAGAAGGTCTCTGGTTCGAGCTCCGGCTAGGTCAGTTGGCATTTCTGTGTGGAGTTTGCATGTTCTCCTTGTGTTGGCGTGGGTTTCCTCCGGGTGCTCCGGTTTCCCCCACAATCCAAAGACATGCACTATAGGTGAATTGGGTAAATTTGCCTTAGTGTATGTGTGTGAATGAGTGTGTATGGGTGTTTCCAGTAATGGGTTGCAACTGGAAGGGCATCTGTTGCTCTAAACATATGCGGGAATAGTTGGCGATTCATTCTGCTGTGGCGACCCCTGATTAATAAAGGGACTAAGCTGAAGAAAAATTTATCATTTGTTCTGCTGACCACCAAATTAAGCTCTTAGTACATTGTACTCTTTTGGAAAGACATAGAAAGACTATTGGTGAATTATTTGTATTATTATTATTATTTTGCTAATGGAGAAAACAGGAATGCAAACTCTTTATTTTTTCACATCAGAACTCTATAATGACTTCTGCTTCGGATGACCTCAGAAATGTGCGAAAGGATCCACTGACCTAACATGATTCGTTATTTCATATGGACACATTAATAAACAATACGTTTAATTACACTGGAAATGTGTTTGCATTTACATGTATTTATTAGTTTATACTTTGTAACACAAAAGTCTGTGTTATACCTGAAATTCAGATTGTTTCTGTACTGTAATCTTATTATTCATAGTCTTTATGCAGATTTTCATCTTTACTGTATGAATTGCTTTAAAGAATTGTTTTAATTCTGTTGTAGATGGATGACATTGACGCCATGTTCAGCGATATGCTGCAGGAGATGGATCTCCTAACGCAGGTACTGTGTGTAAATTTGTCTCATTTTCCTCCTGGCAAAAGTATATTGTCACCGTTTGAATGGGAGAAAACAGTAGTGCTCATAAACACAACAAATAAACTTGTAACCTTTTTAATTACATGGCAGTAATTATGTTTTCTGCGTTCATGAGAACTACTTTTTCCTCCCATTCAAATGGTGACAATACACTATTTAATTTAGTTTCAGTAATAGGACATGGGCGGTTCATTCCGCTGTGGCGACCCCTGATTAAGGGATTAAGCCGAAAAGAAAATGAATGAATGAATAATGAGACATGATACTTTTTTATAAGTCAGCAGCTGCAAATGATATGGAACATAAAAGTAGGAAGCGCAGCTATTAAGACTGATGTACGGTACATGTCATTTACATGCTGATAAGCTAGTTCCTGTGCTGAAATTCAAAAATAGCTTCAGTGTTTGCTTTTTAATGTTTGTGTGTTCCTCATTTGTATGTTTTGCAGAGTTTGGATGCAGAAGTAGATTCTGCACCTATGGCCAAACCTCCCACCATTCCTGAACCTCAGGAAATGAACTTTTCTATCGGTTTCGCCAATTTTAATGGTAAAAGCTTAACATTTTCACCAGTTTCTGCCTTCCCTTAACCTAAAAGGCTCTTATTCATCAACTGTGTTGTTTTTGAAGTCAATTTGTTCTTAATTAGCCATAAAATTGCTTAAAATTATGTCTGAGGGCAGCTCAAAGATGCACAAATGGGTGTTTAAAGTACTGAATGTTTCTCTATAACATCTACAAGCAAAGCTTATACCATATATACTGTATAGCTCCTGGAGATCTACCTTCCTGGAGAGTTCAGCTCCAACCCTGATCAAACACCCCTGAACCAATTAATTAGGACCTAAACAGCACTTGATAATTACCAGTAGGTGTGTTTGATATGGGTTGCAACTGAAACCTGCAAAACGGTAGATCTCCAGGAACTGGGTTGGTCACCGCTGGCTTATACTGACTTTACCAAGCTAAAGAGCTCAGTACTGCTAAGGAGAATAAGCTAGTGATAAATATTCATAAATTAATTTATAAATAATAATCTTGGCACAAGGTTGAGGAATATTAACTGTGAATACACTGTAAAAGTGCTATATTAAAAGGCTATTTTCTGCATGATTTAACATATAAAAGTAGCTTGGTTGGTATGAATATGGTGAATATCCTATGAATATATACATATTCAACCCAAATCTTGACAACATATTTTGACAAACACAAATGTTAGGTTGAACTTTTAAATGACATTTTAACCAATGATATAACCCTAACCCCACCAAACATTTTTTATTAAATTTAGAATGACAATTGGTAACACTTTATAAATTAGTCATTTATAAAGCATAAATAGTCCTCACTTTAGATTTAGATTAGGTCACAAAACTGCATAAAGCATTTATTAACATACAAAGCAACTATTATTATATGCCTGAATTATAAGATGTTGATAGTGAATAGTTTATTAATCATTTACTTATGCATTCTGAATGATCTTAAAAAAGACCTACAACTCTTAAATAACTGTTTGTAAATAATGCAATACTTAATTTAGTAATGAAAAATTAATCATTAACAAAGTATAAAAAAGTACAATCATTAAGCACATTATACATGTGCTTATAAGTCAAGAAGAAAGCATTTGTAGCTGTATTTATAAACTGCTTACTAATGTCTTATAATGTAGAGTTAATGCTAAGCAAATAATGAATTAATTATTTTGCTAATGCTTAATAAATGATTCATAGTGTGTAGTTATTATAAAGTGTCATCTGATAATTTTGTGGTTTATACAGATGGAATAATAGTACAGTATGAAAAAGCCTGCACTTTTAAGCACAAAAAAAGTTTGATTTCAGGCCAAAAATTATGGCCAGTAGAATAAAACATACTGCAAATATATAGATATATTGTTTTTTTATGAATGAATGGTGGAAAGAAGATACCATCATTTAACAAGACAGCTGCCTCTTAAATACAAGTAAATATCAGTACAGTAAGTATAAAATGCTGTGGTATTTTATTATTTTTAAATTTAAAAACATATATTAAAATATTTTATTCCAGTCCATATTTTACATAAATGTGTGTATAATATTTCACCTGAAAATGACATCATTGTCATTATATACTCGCTTTTACTTGTTTCAAACCTTTATAACATTCTCTTAAACACAATAGAAGATATTTTGAAGAATGTTGGAAACCTGTAACCCTTGACTTTCACAGTATTTGTTTTTTTTCTACCATGAAAGTCAATGGTTCCTGGTTTCTAACATTCTTCAAAATATCCTCTTTTTTGTTCAACAAAAATAAAAAACCCCAAAAGGTTTGGAACCACTTAAGGGAGAATAAATAGTGAGTAAATGTTCACTTTTGGGTGAACTGTCCCTTTAAATGTGCAAATATGCACTCAAAAATTGCTGCTTGTTCAAACTACTTATTTAAAATGAGTTGGAACAAGACCATTCTTAATTCTTAGGGGGGTAACTTAATTGTTTTATGTTAAAACCACTTAAATTTGTAAAAACAATTGGTCACACTTTACAATAAGGTTTCATTAGTTAATGCATTTACCAACATGAGCTAATAATGAACAATACTAGTACAACATTTACTAATCAGAGTTTAACATCCACTAGTGCGTTCAAAATGCAAATTCATGCTTAATAACATTAGTTAACACACAGCATTACTACATTACAAGCGTTAACTTACAATAAACAACTTTTTTCCATTAAATAACATTAACACAAATGAATAAATATGTAATAAATGCATTGTTTATTGTTTGTTCATGTTAATAAATGCATTACCTATGTAACATTAACTAATATAAGCTTACTGTAAATGTTACCAAACAATTAAGTTTATTTGTGGGTACACCCAGAATACTTAAGATACTTAATTGTTCATTGTTATATCATTATATTGTTTCATTCTCTGCATGTCGTGTGTTATTATCACTACAAGCTCTTAACTTTCACCTTTTCCCTCCTTGGTTTCTCTACAAGAATCCCTAAACGATCTGGAAGACAATGACTTAGACGCCTTGATGGCTGATCTTGTGGCAGATATAAGTGCCACGGAGGAAAAGTTCGCCACAGAAAGAGACACGTCAAAGGGGTCAGTTCCAGTTGCCCCAGCACCCTCACAGCCTCAAAGTAACTTTAGCCTCCCAGCATCATTTGACAGCTCTAAACCCGCAACTTCCTCCAACTCCATCGCAGCTCCACCTCCACCACCCGCATCTAAACCTTCAAAAGTAAGTCTCATTCTGAAAGGTCCGCACACCCACAGGCCTCCCGCGGTTAACACCTCTTTAGCTGAAGGCTACAGAGTTTATTTAAACACAAAACCAGATGGGAAAGAATGTAATGGAATTTAAGTGCTGTAACACTATGAAGTATGAACTTTATGAATGCCCACAGAATCCGTGTCTTCTCTGCATGTAAAAATAAAAAAGAAAGCCCAAGCATAAAATGTAATTATCCTCATGATTGCAGTGTTAGCTCGGCCCGATATTTATTGAATGGTGTTTCATGTCTAGCCAAGTGCATGACGGAATGTATAACAAGAGATATCCAGACTGCTTTTTAATAGAGATCAGCTCTGTTGCAAAACCTCAAGTGAGAAGTTTAGTTATAAACGCATGTCATATGTATTCCCAATACAGAGACTGCTCAACAAGATGGACAGCATAGTTATATTGTCTACTGAGAGAGTTTGAGTTGCATACATCCCTTTTTGTTGGTCCCAGAAGCCTTTGTAATGTGGAATGAAAAAATATTATAAGACTATATAATATACAGGTTAGTACACTCTCATAAATGTAGGTACACGAAGCTGCACAGGGGCAATACTTTTTCAAATGAGACATTTTTTGTACTTTTTATGTACTACCTTTTGTATGTAGTATACCTTTAAGCTACAATATGGCCCTTTAGGTACTAATGTTTACATTTATGGTACCATTTTGTATTATTTAGGTAGTAAAATGGTAGTAAAATTTACTTTTAAGATACAATTATAAATGGTTTTGGTGCTTTTATTTACTTTTAAGGTACCATTAAGGATCTTTTAGGTACTAATGTTTACTTTTAAGGTACCATTATGGATCTTTTAGGTTCTAATATTTCCTTTTAAGGCACCATTATGGATCTTTTAGGTTCTAATATTTCCTTTTATGTACCATTATGGATCTTTTGGTACTAATATTTACTTTTAAGAGACCATTAAGGATCTTTTTTGTTACTATTATTTACCTTTAAGGTACCGTTATGGATCTTTTAGGTACTATTACTTTTAAGGTACCATTATGAATCCTTTAGGTACTAATATTTACTTTTAAGGTACCATTATGAATCCTTTAGGTACTAATATTTACTTTTAAGGTACCATTATGGATCCTTTAGGTACTAAAATTTACTTTTAAGTTACCATTAAGGATCTTTTTTGGTACTATTATTTACTTTTCACGTACCATTATGGACCCTTTAGTAACTAATATTTACTTTTATTGTACCATATATATATACTTTCAAGGTGCCATTATGCATCCTTTTGGTACTAATATTTACTTTTAGGGTAGCATTATGGCTCCTTTATGTATTTGCATTTACTTTTAAGGTCACATTATGCATGCTTTTGGTACTAATATTTACTTTAAAGATGGATCTTTAAGGTACTAATTAATTTTAAAGACCACTCTGGATGTTTTAGGTTCTAATATTTACTTTTAAGGACCATAATGAATCTTTAAAGTACTAATATTTACTTTTAAGATGCCATTATGGATCTTTTAGGTACCAATATTTACTTTTAAGGTGCCATTATGCATCCATTACCTACTAGTATGTCCCCTTTACATGCAAAAGTGTACTTTTTGAAAGCGATTCTCGCCGGGCTTGTTGGTCTTTCTTTGCAGAGTTTGCATGTTCTCCCCATGTCCGCGTGAGTTTCCCTCGGGTTACCAAGTTTCCTCCTACCATCCAAAAATATGCATCATACGTAACAGACTCAGCCAAACGGGCACTTTGTCTAGCTCCCAGCATCGGTATCTTTCCTTCTCAAAGTAGTTCACCTTAGCCACTTCAGCCAGGGAGTTTTTGAGATCTACATGAGCTCAATCTCTCCTCTCGCTTTGCGAGCGGGAGGGAGCCCTGGGCTCGAGGATCCCAAGAGCTCAGGGCTCTCTCCCGGGACAGCATGCCAAACAAGCTTATGATAAATCATCAGCTAATGTGAACTCTTGAAATAAAGGTTATCAGCATATCACACATTCTTGATTTTACAGCATTTATTGAATATCTCTACACTGTAAAAAAATGACGGTATTTCAACATAAAAAAAAAAAAACTGTAAAACTGCTTCAGTAAAAAGCGTACCTAACAGTAAGTTTCATTAGCATATATACGGTTAACAACTATACATAACTTTCCAAGAATTCCCTACACAATACTTTAATTTTTATGATTTTGTTTTTGTTGACATTCTGTTCTTTTCAGTTTTTTTCTCATCAGCTGTGTACATTAGAATTTTATGTTACATCTAAAGTTGATAAATAATGTTTATTGCATTATTTTAATTTCATGTATGTTACCATGATGCTGTTCAGTAGGTGTGTGAATGACACTGAGCATCTTCTAGATATTAATATGTTTCTCTGCTTGTGAGAAACGTTATTTGTGATAAGCATTGGTTCATTATATGACTTTCTTCTCACTGCCTGCACTGTTGTGCTTTTGTCTGTGTAACCGATGTATAATATAATGTGTAGATGTTCGTACTTCAAAACACAGGTGTATAATATTATAAATGAATGAAATGTGGTTTACTGTAAAATTTTGAAAGTGATTTTTATGGTTTCTTCCATATTTATAATGATAAAGTTCTGACAATTTTTTTTAACAGTGTACTTTTTTGAAGATGGGATTGTATATTGTTAGATGATGTTCATTCTGTATCCCTCAGGAGGAAGAAGAGGAACAGCTTAAGGCAGATAAAATCAAGCTCGCTTTGGAAAAGCTAAAGGAGGCCAAAGTAAAAAAGGTGAGTGATGAAGTTACCTAAAAACCTTTTAATCTTTTGAATACGCCTGAACGATTTAAAAAAAAAAATTTATTGTACATTGCAGTCAGACACTCATGCAGGCTTTGGCTATTCTAAAACAGCTGGACATTGTTTCTAAATCCATTTAACTGCAGAAATATAGGCATATTTCATGCCATTGGTCCTGGATAGAATCTGTTGGCTGTGTCAGGTTGTCTACAGTAGTTGAAATCCAGCAGACTGCTTCATTTGCAGTAGAGTATTGATGTCAGTCATGGTATTCCTAAGGATAGCTGTATTTTACTGCACGCTCAAAACTCCCTTAAACCCCTCAAGACAAATAGAAAAAAAAATGCAGACTGATGCCATCTAACTGTAATGTGGTTCTCCTGAAAGCAGAGCTGTACTTTTGTTTAATTAGTTTCAAACATTGACTCAATGCTGTATTCTGATTTGTCCGCTATATAAAGAACGTATAAAGACATAAAGACATCTAATCTTATAGAGATGATTCACACAAAAATGCAAACCTGTCATCATTAAAGGAACTATTTTTTTTTAATTGGCTCAATCTCCTGTAGAGTTAAACTGTTGAGTTTGATCATTTATAATTCTGTTCAGCTGCTCTCTATACACTTTTAGCTTAGCTTAGCATAGATCATGTGAACAGATTGGACCATTAGCATCTTGTTCAAAAATGACAAAATAGTATTGATCATTTTCTTTTTTAAAGCTTGACTCTTGTGTAGTTACATTGTGTACTAAAACCAACAGAAAAAGAAAGGTTGCTATATCCTAGGCTGGTGTGCTTTGGAACTATACTCTCATTCTGGCATAATTAAGGAACTTTGCTGCCACTCCTCTTGCTTTAAATAAAAACATTATTGGAACTCTTGGTCTAATCCGATTCAATTATGAATTATGCTAAGCTAAGTTTAAAGTGATTCCACCAGTCTAGCTGGATGAATTAAAAAATGAAAGACTAAAACAATCAACTATTTAACACTAAGGGAGTTGTACAATAAGTATATTTTAGTACAGCATTCCTTTAACTCACCCTTTCAAACATTTATGAATTTTTGAAAAATTTTAAAAACCTATACCATTTTGTCCACTTCCCTTTGTTTTTCCCACTATAAATCTCAATGGTTACAAGTTTTCAGCTTTCTTCAAAATGTCTTTTTTTGTTGTTCAACAGAAGAAAGAAACTCATAAAGGTTTGGAACCACTTGAGAATGAGTAAAAATGAGTACTTTTTGTGTTTTTGAGTGAATTATCCCTTTAAATCTGTCTAAAGTTTGAGGATTTGCACAGGATAAGGATTACAGGAACTCTGGTAATTATTGCAGAAGTTGTCTAGCTTAATCCTGTGCGAATTGGCCATGTCTGTAATTTGTAAAGTAAAAGAAGTTGTCTAGCTTAATCCTCTGCGAATCGGCCATGTCTGTAATTTGTAAAGTAAAAGAAGTTGTCTAGCTTAACCCTCTGCGAATCGGCCATGTCTGTAATTTGTAAAGTAAAAGAAGTTGTCTAGCTTAACCCTCTGCGAATCGGCCATGTCTGTAATTTGTAAAGTAAAATTTCCCCGCTAATAACCTACCGTATTTTGTCGAACAACTGTGATAGCTTATTATTTGGTGGGTAACACTTCACAATAACAGTACACAAATAATGATGTGCTAACATGTAAGCTGAACATTATTTTATTATGAACTAATGATGAGTTAATGCATGCGCTAATAATGAACTTACTTTAGCTACAACATGAGTTACATGAGATCATATGTTATCTTACTTGTTAGTACATCATTGTTTGTTAACTAATGTATTAATTACCACATTGGTATGCTTAATTTAGCCATTATGAACTCATGATATGTTGAGACAATTATGACAATAATGAGTTCATGTTGGTTACATTTAGCTTAACTTAAAAATACATTAATTAACAACATGTACTAACAAGTAATTAAGGGAACCGTTATTCACACATGAACTTATGTGACTCTTGTTGTAGTTAAAGTTAGTTTATGATTAGTGCACACCTTAACTCATCACTAATTCATAATCGTAATGTTTACTTTACATATAAATACATCATTATTCATGTACCATTATTGTAAAGTGTTACCATTTGCTGTATATTGTTGTATATCAATTTGATTCATGTGAGCTAAAGTTTAGAAATGTTTAGAAAGATTTAAAGATTTTGAATGAGCTAAGCTACACGTTTAGCATTATTGTTGATGTTTAAATATGTGCTAGTTCATAAGCCAGTAATTCCCTTTAAATGTACTGTCCTATGTCCTTTCCATCATTTTCACAGAACACATAATTGCCTATAAGACCATTCATATCTCTCCAAAAATCTATGCATAGACTGTGTATTGAAAAGAACTAGCATGGCTAATGCTGCTCTTCCCAACTAGACTCCAACTTTAGGCCACATTTCAGAATGCTCATAAACCGTCTGTCCAACATTTAAAGCATCGCACAGCTTGTTTTGTTTCACAGTCTTGTTGCACAGATGTCAATAAACCATGTTATTATTCAAGACCCAAACAATCTTCCTTAACTGACTTCAACCATGTTATTTGTCGTTTGTTGTGATAGCTGGTCGTGAAAGTGGAGATTACAGATGGCAGCTCAAAGACTCTGATGGTGGATGAGAGACAAACAGTTAGAGACGTGATGGACAACCTCTTTGAGAAGACACACTGTGACTGCAATGTGGACTGGAGTGTGTGTGAGACCAACCCTGACTTACAGACTGGTGAGTATCATCCATGAGCACACACATATAATCGAAGTCACAATTATTAGCCCTTTTATTCTTTTTCAAATATTTGCCAAAGGATGTTTAACAGAGCAAGGAATTTTTCACAGTATTTCCTATAATATTTTTTTCTTCTGGAGAAAGTCTTTTCTGTTTTATTTCGGCTAGAATGAAAGCATTTTTTAAATTTTTTTTAAACCATTTTAAGGTCAAAATTATTAGCCCCTTTAAGCTATGTTTTTTTTTTTGTTCAAAGGTCTACAGAAAAAACTATCGTTATACAATTATTTGACTAATTAACTTGCCTAATTAACCTAGTTAAGCCTGTAAACTACACTTTAAGCTGAAAACAAGAATCTTGAAAAATATCTAGTCAAATATTATTTACTGTCATCATAGCAAAGATCAAATAAATCAGTTATTAGAAATGAGCTATTAAAACTATTATGTTTAGAAATGTGTTGAAGAAAATCTTCTTTACGTTAAACAGAAATTGGGGGGAAAATATACAGGGGGTTTAATAATTCAGAAGAGCTAATAATTCTGCTTTTAGTACGTCCATTCTGTCTTTCAAAGATGATGAAGTGTGTTTTCATTGGCGTGCTGGCTCCAGTGAGCTCAGCGTACAGAGCTGATGTACCAATATACACATTCGCTCTCACACACCAAACGACAGGTGGGTTTAATTTACCGCCCCAGACATGTCACTCAACCTCCCTATCATGAGGAAATACAGTCCTTATGAACGAAATCCCCCATTTCTCTTTCTCCATCTGCTGAGAGGCTTCATCTACAGCCGTGGCCATTTGTTCTGCTTTCTGGCTGCCAAAATGTAAATGAATAGACTTAAAGAGACATGATTTATTTCGTTAGTTGTATTCGGCTTTGTTTCATCTAGTTCCATTTGTTATTTTGCTTTATATAAAAAAGGTTGTTTAACTGTATTGAATGCACGCTTTTAAGTAGTCTTCATACAGTAGCTGAAGATTACAAATTAATTAAGAAATAAAATAGCAATACAGTGCAGATGAAAATGATCTCTTTCCCCACTAACTATTTTTTTTAAGTTATCCAGTTACTCTCAGCATTTTTGATGATTTTTACCAAAATTGAGGATCCTCAGAATATTTTCTGTTATGAATATTTGACAATATTATATAAAAACAGAGCCTCTGATTTTAAAATAAACTCTAATATATAGAATAAGAAAGACTGAAGTAATTAAATTAAATGTAATGTAATAAATTGACCAGCCCCGAGTCCTGATGTAAACTTGATTAAAAATCTCTGTAAAAACTTTGAGGACAAAGTAATGGCTGAGAAACCCATGCGAGTCATGGTGGAGTGGAGTGGAGTGTGGGAAAGCAGGTAAGTGTAAGGGTCTATTCATATCTTTTAGCCGCATTTGTGAAGTCATTTAAAGCAAGGGGCTGTAAACAACCTACTTAATTTTAGACTGCTTAACAGTGGAGACCCATAAGGTTCAATTCTGGCACCTCTCCTGTACAACTTTTATACGCTCCCACTGAGCTAAATAATGAGAATATTTATATTGTTGAAGCACATCTGATCATTTCTAGAAGCTGATTTCAGTAGCGGGGGCATAGCTGAAGGCAGATTCACCCTGCTTTGACTGACCTCTTAGAATTTGTAATACATTTGATCCTAAAGATCAGAGTGATCTGTTTGTATTCAGTGAGCATATCTGTAAGGTATTGAGGTTCTAGGCTATTTAGTGACTTATAGACAAGTAATAATACTTTAAAATCTATTCTGAATGTAACTGGGAGCCAGTGTAAAGACCTGAGGACAGGCCGCAGCGTTCTGGATAAGCTGCAACTGTCTGACTGTCTTTTTGGGAAGGCCAGTCCATTTCAGTAATCCGCCCTGCTGCTGATAAAAGCATGAACAAGTTTCTCTAGATCTTCACTGGAAACAAAGCATCTAATTTTTGCAATGTTTTTGAGATGATGGTATGCTGATTTACTAACTGCTTTGACATGATTGCTGAAACTCAGATCTGACTCCAGAATCACATCAAGATTCTTGACCTTGCTTTTTTGTTGTTTGACCCTTAGTGTCAAGGTACGCATTCACCTTGAGAACCTCATCTCTGTTCCCGAACGCAATGACTTCAGTTTTCTCTTTGTTTAACTGAGGAAAGTGTTGACACATCCAACTGTTAATTTCATCAATGCATAGGCAGATGGTGCCAATAGGGCTGTAGTCATCAGGCAATAAGGCTAAATAGATCTGAGTGTCATCAGCATAACTGTGGTTAGAGATTTGGTTCTTTCTCATTATTTGGTTCAGTGGGAGCATAGTAGGTTGTTTACAGCTCCTTGCTTTCAATGACTTCACAAATGTGGCTAAAAGATATGAATAGATCCTTACACTTACCTGCTTTCCCACACTCCACTTCACCATGACTCGCATGGGTTTCTCAGCCATTACTTTGTCCCCAAAGATTTTCCAGAGATTTTCAATCAAGTTTACATCAGGACTCTGGGCTGGCCATTTCATTAGATTACATTTCATTTCATTACTTCGATGTTTTCAGCTTTGTATAGGAACAATTTGACCTATTTTGCTTTGAGATGGAGCTCATTGTCCTGAAAAATTGCTGTCTGATTTGGTGATGAACATAAAAAAGGAAGTGCATTTCTTTAGAAGAATCTCCCGATAAACTTTAACATTCATTCCGTCATATAGCTGTATAAGAGACCAACTACCACTGCAGAAAACCTTACCAAACTATGACTTTTCACCTTCACATTTCACTGACTGTTGTACACACTTTGAGTTCAGTCTTTCCGCTATTTGATAACAAATGTTAAATTAAACCTAGCTTCATCATCGAAATGAACTTTGGACCAGTTCTCTGCATATAGCGAAGATTTGTCTGGCCTTTTAGTTTTTTTTTCTGGACAAAGCCTTATTTATTTCAGTTTAGCTGGAATAAAAACAGTTTTTACTTTTTAATTTTGATGTAAAATGATTAGTATTAGCTTCCTTAGGAAATAGTTATTTCCAGAACAAACCAGTCATCCAGTAACTTGCCCTCTAGTGAACCCAAGTTAGGCCTTGTATTTGCTTATATACAGTATATAGGCAAAAGAGAATCTAACAATCATGGGTACAATCAGACGAAGTACTTTGGAAAATTGTTACACCTATGTTAAATTTAGAAAAGCATCATTCTCGCATGATGACTCCTACTGTGAGTGACTTATAATCATAAGAGAAATGATGAGAGATCATTTTAACAGCTGACACAGACACAGTATATTTGCATATAATTGTTTATGTTCTATTTGTACTCTCTCTCTCTCTCTCTCTCTCTCTCTCTCTCTCTCTCTCTCTCTCTCTCTCTCTCTCTCTCTCTCTCTCTCTCTCTATATATATATATATATATATATATATAGATAGATACCAAAAATAAGTACACTAGTTTCATATTGTATTGCACAACACTTACAGTGCTATTGAGGTGGAATACGTGTAAAGGGACATGTTTGATGGTTTTTTAAGTGTGAGTTAAGGTGTAAAGGATGGGTCAACGCTGTAAATTTAAATATAATTAAAGAAATTCATTTACGGATTTACATGCAGATAATTCTTAAAAATAAGTACAATGTAAAACATGTACTGTACATAATAAGAGCATTGTATCAAATCATTAATTTAAATGTAAGGTACATTGCAATTAAGTTCACTTAATATAAAGTGGAACCAAATTATTTTTTATATCTATAAGTCAACATAAAATATTTAATCTTAAACATTTAATTCCAAACAAAAGGTAATTTAATAAAGGGATAGATCACCCAAAATAAAAATGACCTCAATTTATTCTCCCTCGTGTGGTTTTAAACCGTTATGAGTTTCTGTTGAGCACAAAATAAGATATTATGAAGAATGCGGGCACCCGCTGACTTCTATAAATATAGGAAAAACAATTACTATGTAAGTCAATGAATACCAGCATTCCTTAAAATGTCTTCTTTTGTGCTTAACAGGTTTTCAGCATGTGAAGAGTGAGTAATTGATGACAGATTTTTCATTTTTATTTTAGATGATCAATCCCTTTAATATGTCCTTCACTCCAAAACTATAAGTGGTTCTTCTTTTAAGAACTGTTCACTGAAAGGTTTATTGCAAAACCCAAAATGGCTCCTTTATGACATCGCTGGGAAAACCCCTTTATTTAGCTTTATTTTTAAGAGTGTACATCATCCCTTAGTGTGCTCTCATCGAGTTGAGGGACACAGGAAATCATACACATGCTCAGGGAAAATAGCTTCCATTTATTGCCTGTGAAGCAGACTCACACCATGGCTTTAATGCCAGTAACCACATTAAACGTCAGACCACCCGTAAGCTGTCTTCATTCGCGTTTTTAATCAGTATATGTGGTCTTCAGCGGAGAACCTGCAGACAACCTCGAACATACTAGACCATAATGTCTGTGTTGGCACCAATGCAGTGGGAGGTACTGTGGGCTATTAAAAGGTTAGCTATCCAAAATGAAAGCCATTTTTGTCACTTGGATGGATGAACCCGATGAACAACGTAGTCTTGCATAGACATTTTCCAAGATAACGTTGGTCCTGTTTTGAATCTGCCACTATGCTGATGCATAAGCGTTTGTAGCTCCGCTCTCTTTTTAAAACAGCACAATCTCATTTGAATTTAAAGCAACCATCACCAAAATGGCTTAATTTGGATTAAAGCCTAAAAGGGGCAGCTTCAAAGAGTTATAAAAATATACTTGTGTGGAATTTTGAGCTGAAACTTCACCAAAATGCTAAGATCTGAAGTGAATGTGAACTCTCCACAGAGCGGGCCTTCGAGGACCACGAGAATCTAGTGGAGCCTCTGTCTACATGGACAAGGGACACTGAAAACAAAGTGCTTTTCCAGGAGAAAAAAAACAAGTACGAAGTGTTCAAAAACCCTCAGGCAAGTATTTGGACCGTTTTTAGAAGCTCTAAAAATAATGTTACTTTTCCCTCACAGTATATTGTTTCCTCCGTCTGTAAGAATTGTGACATTTCCAGCCTTAAAGGAATTCACTAACTTCTCCATTTCTAGTAGTCTGAAAATGGAACAGAGATCAGTAGAACTTTGAGAGATTTAACTGGAGTGTGATTAAAAGGTCTTTAAAGAAGTCCCATGATGAACATGAATTTTGGGTTTATTCTGCAGATCTTTTATTTGTGGAAAAAGGATAAGAAATCTCTAAAGGACATGAAAGAAAAAGACAAAGAACAACTTCTGGAGGTACATATGAGTAATGTAATTTTATATTTATGTAAGTAACAGAAGTATTGTTGAGCACAAAAGAATATATTTGCAAAAATGTTGGAAGCCAGTAGCTGCTACTGGCCAGCAAGCACAGGATGTCAACAAGACGTCAGATTGACGTTGTACCCCAATGTCATGGGGACGTTGCATTTTGTTTGGAAATGAAAATCGTGTTGACGTCATAACATAATGTCAGGTCAATGTCAATGCCAACCTAAAATCAACATCTAATGATGTTAGAGCTTGACGTTGTGTGGATGTTACCACTATGACGTCTATCAGACGTTGCATTTTTTGCCATACCTGATGAATAAATGTCAGTATTTGACATCAATATTATGTTGGTTTAAGATGTTGGCTCAATGTTGGATTTTGGTCACTTTCCAACACAACCTAAAATCAACCAAATTTCAACGTCATTTAACGTCGTTGTCCATAGACGCTGGCTAGACATTGAATTTTGGTCACCTGACGTCATGACCTAAATCTAACCTAATATTAACTTCCTATGATGTTGGGTGCCCGCTGGGTGGCTTCCAACATTCTTCCAAATATCTTCTTTTGCGTTCAACAGAAAAGCAAAACACTTTAAGATCTGGAACCACCTGAGAGTGAGTCGATAAATCCCTTTAATCAATGCATGCTAGTTTGGATGATTTTAAAAAATAAACATATAAAGATTTCTTCTAAAATATTCCTCTGAAATGAGAATTTTTCTCAGCCTCCTGTGTGAAGGTTCAATAATTTCACTATTATGACAAAGAATACGTTATTTTCATTGCCTTTAAAGTGAAATAACTGAACATAAACATAGGAGGCTAATAAAGATGAACATTTTAGATGGCACTTTGCACTTTCTGAACTCTTCATATTATCAACATTCACTCACCCTCATGTCATGTTCCACAGAAATCAGAAAGTCAACACAGAATGAGTGTAAGTGAGTGATTTCTAGTACTGTATTTCTGGGTGTAGGAGAATTTCTGTGGAGCCTCGGTCATTGTGCCTGACCTGGAGGGCATTCTGTATCTGAAGGAGGATGGCAAAAAATCCTGGAAACAGCGCTACTTTCTTCTGAGGGCCTCGGGGTTGTATTATTCACCCAAAGGCAAGACCAAGGTCAGCTCAAGCAATGCAGACAGTATTGTTTAAACAAATTCAAATTTAACAAAACCAAATCATTAATTGATTTACTGATAATTAAAGTGCTACTATACAATGGTCCTAACATATTGCCTATTTTACATTCAACGCATTAGATTTACATTAAATATCTTCAGAGAATCCAAAAAGGTATACACTTAGATAACGTTTTGATTGTCACTTGTACCAGCTATGAAATTTGCTTGTTGTAGATCACATTGCGAAACACTGATCTTAAACCTTCACTAAATTTATCCAATGGTGTTTTCCAAAGGAAATGTTAGAGAAAAGTGCACTGCGACCACATAGATTTACCTTGATTTTATATTGCTTTAATAGTGAGCCACCCAGCAAACTGACCATGCCAGAAAAGCTGATATGTTGATAGATACTGTAAGTGAGACGAAAGTATTTAATTAAAAATCATAGACACTGTTTAGTTGTTTGATGGTATTTTAAGTAATGTTGTGCAAATAGCTTCATGGAAAAAATCTTTATTTGTCGATAATATGTCCATGTAATTATAATTAAAATGAAAATGAAGAAAAGATAATGCTGTCATACTAGCTTATGGCTTCATTATATGTAGTAACTGCAATTGAAATAAGCATTTCAGTAAAAAAATATAGGCTGAAGCATGTATTTTCAGTTTCTCAATCAGCAGTGTGTTGTATTCTCAGACCACATCAGTAGCAAGTTGCTGTACTTGATCTGCGCCAATAATCAAAGCAGCAGCAGTGTAGCAGATCTATTCCAGCAAGACCAAACACACAAACATATTCATTACCATATAATCTCTACAAGAGTTGGCATGACAGAAACGCAGTTCAAAAGAGGCAATAGGAAGAGACTCTATCATTCCTGAAGTACCAAGAGAAAGAACCGAATCTGGACTGCCTGGAATGAGTCATAGCTTAAGTAATTAAAGTCTTACTTCCCACACAAACCTGCAGAAGTTTAAAACAAACATCTCGTGCTAGTCTATGGTCTTCATGGACCGCCCACAAACAATGTCAACTTTGACTTTCAATCACTGTACACTCTCAGAAATAAAGGTACGCGAGCTGTCACTGAGGTGGCACCTTTTCAAAAGGTACACATTTGTACTTAAAGGGTCAATATTGGTACCTCAAAAGTATATATTAGTACCTAAAAAATTTAAGAGGAACACTTTTGTACTTTTTAAGTACTAATATGCACCCTTCAGGTATTAATATGGACCTTTGGGGTACAAATTTGTACTTTTTGAATAGGTACCACCCCAGTGACAGCTCGTGTACCTTTATTTCTAAGAGTGTAGTTTCATATGAGGCTTTATGGTTGTTGACATTTTGAGGAGGCCCTGTTTTCTGCACTGTGAAAGCAATCTCAGTTCCAAATGGTAAGGATATTAAGGCTTATGTAGAGTAATTTCATACTTGCCTCATTTATGGTGTGCAACAAATTAAGGCATTATCACTGACCTAAGCCAATGGATTTAGGTCAACCTGCACAAGTTTAATATTGGGCTTTGTCAGTGCCCTGAAATTATATTTTTAAATAACAGTTACATAGTGGGGAAAGAAACACAAACCTGCTGCATGCGTGGGTTGGATAAACTCCACTTTTTTGTTAACATTGACATCACAGTACCACATGACCAAAACAAGGAGGAAGAACTCCGCACATAGCAACTGTTGCCAACAAAAATGGCGAATTACAAAGCTGTGTCCACCCCAGCCTCTATCCTGCAGCTCTGTCTGTTTTTTTAGAGTGCGACATATGGCTGTGGCATATTATACTATTTTAACCAGTTTACCTGTGCCCATCTTGAAACTTTTCAAATCCGCAAAAAGCAAAAACAAGATAGTTCCCACATGGATAGTGCCTAAATAAAATCTCACCCATGAGAAACATCCAACACAATTTCACGGCAATTCGTAACTTTTGATTTAGTGGCTAATGCGTATAAATTCGTACAATCTAATTCGTACAATTACAAATTAACAATTTTCTCGTGAGATCAGCCTGGAAACATCACATATCATTGTTAGACTAACGAATATGGTAAACTGACACCATTATTACTGGTGGAGCTGATGCTGCACTGTATATTATGAGAAATTAAAAATGTTTTATTGACATTGAATTCATGTATACTTATTGTAGGATACCTCAAAATACCATGATAGTGGCACTTTAAACCTTAACGCATCTAAATAATGTCATACTTTGTACAAAGTCTATGTACAGTAAATGGTTTAACAGATTTCTGTCTCTCCATTAGGCTTCACGGGATCTGGTGTGCTTGGTGCAGTTTGACAATGTGAACGTCTACTACTGCAAAGAATATAGAAACAAATACAAAGCACCAACAGACCACTGCTTTATGCTCAAGGTACAAGGTTTCTTTGATTGGTGCAGAAAATTTTATATTGATTGTTACAGTGAATTAACATTACAGTGAAAATAAAGCTTCCACACAATTTATTCATGTTGTTCCAACACACTCCCCAGAAGGGTTGCGGCTGGAAGGGCATCCGCTGTGTAAAACATATTCAGGAGTAGTTAGCGGTTTATTGCTCTGTTGCGACCCCTGGTAAATAAGGGACTAAACTGAAGGAAAAATGAATGAATGAATATTCCAACACAAGTCGATTAAGTTAGCTTAACAAATTTAAACATAAAACAATTTAGTTGTTTCAGCTCATTTGAATAAGTAGTTTAAACAAACAGCAAACTTTCTTGTGTGCGTCTAAAAACAATATTGCATGTGCAAAATATACATGAATTGACTGCTAAATTAAATTAAAAGAGTTTAGGGTAATGTTTCACATTTAAATTTTATCTCTTGACCCAATGAAATATAAATAATTTGCATTAAACTATTTTTTTCTATCTCCATAAGAACAATTTTAAATAACCTAGTACAAAGCATATTTGTCTTGTTGAAGAAAACAACAATTCCCATAACATGTTCCTTCATCTAATTTTTAAAAATGGTAATGGTTTCACTTTTAATTTTGATCCATTGAGCCAATGTAAAAATAAATCATTTGACAATATTATTTAAGTCCATGAAAGTACAAAGCACATTGAGTTTCTGTTTATCACGCATGCACTGGCCTGTGTGAGTAACTTAAAAATCTTATATTGGTCAAAACAAATATTTCTTAGTTGAGCTCTTAATCAAAAACATTTATATTTAACTCTGTTTTGAACTGAAAATATATTACTTGAAAATTAAACCAATAATATTAAACAGAAATGAAAGATACATTTTCAATTGGTGGAAGTACTTGAATTTTCTTTCAGTGTTGTTCTTTTTACTTATGGCCTATATTTGTTCAACTGCAAAAAGTACAAATAATTGTAAGCATTTTTATTAATTAATAACCTAATATTATGCCTGAGAACCAAGTGTTTATGAATTATTTATCCAAACTATTTGTCCAAACTCGGTCCTGGAGGGCCAGTGTCCTGGAGAGTTAAGCTCCAACCCTAATCAAACACAGCTGAATTAACTAATCAAGCTCTTACTTATAACATCCTGGCAGGTGTGTTGAAGCAAGTTGGAGCTAAACTCAGCAGGACACCGGTCCTCCAGGACCGAGTTTGGACACCCCTGGTTTAGGATGTATTCAAAAATCATTCATGTCACTGTGTTACTGCTATATGTGTATTTTGTATAATATTAAGTTTATTTGTAGGTTACTACATCGCAAAAACAGTTAACTGAAGCTTAATATCATCTAAATATAGGTGTCTGTTTTGCACAAAATATTTTAATAATGATTAATAATAGATTATATCATATTTAATGTCTAAATATTAGTTTTTGTTCGAAAGAAAGAATAATACACTCAAAAATAGCTGCTTGTTCAAACTACTTATTAAATATGAGTTAAACCAACACAATGCCTTAAGTTTTTAGAGTTTTTTTGGTGAGAGGGGCAACTTAATTGTTTTATATACGATTAATTGAACTTAATCCATTTGTTTTGGGACAACATGAAGAAATTGTGTGGAACCAATAATTTTTTCACAGTGCTCATTTTTCCTTAAAATATGCTGAGTTGAAGGATATGTGGAGAGGTTTTTATAGCCGCAGAAAGTCTCTCGATTTTGACATCCATTTTGAAATCAAACTCAAAAAACATCTCTCTGTCCTCAAAGATAAAGTTTGGGACCTAAAATGAATCCCTGTTATTTCAGCAACAAACTGCTGTTTTATCAGTCGTGGTCATGGACATAAAAGACAGGAAGCTCAGAGCTCCAGAAGCTGTGAATCACATGCCTCTAAAAGCATCCATTTCCTCTCGAGTTAGCAAGTAGGAGTGTGCAATCGTGTGACCGGGTCAGAGGCTTGATAGATGACCCTACTGCACCCCTTCAAAATGCTCCATTGGTTTAAAACTACATCCAATGAAATTCCTATTTAATTACTATTGTTGTAAAAATGGCAACCCTGTTGTTTAGGCAGTAAGGAGCAACTTTAGCTTAGATATAATAATAAGGGCTCTTTGGGTCTACAGGTCATTTATCTGACATTTACACACCATAAATCTGCTTAGTTCTCTTTCATAAGTGTCGTCTTATATACCACTACTCAGGCTGGTAGGTGTAAACACAGGGCTGCTAAGCACAAATTGTACACTGATTATTTCAAGGTGTGTGCCTCCTCTTTGCCTGCAGCTTATATATATGATAATTAGCCAAATGACTACCCTTGAAGATAAAAGCCAATGTATTGCATTGGAACTTCCTAAATGCAGGAAGTGGTTGGGAGCCATCTTTTCATGCTTAGCGGGCAGGGCTAATGTTAGCCAGGACTACACACAATTTAAAAGAATAGGGGTTTGAAGATTCACCAAAGGCTGATATTGCTTAGGCA
Organism: Danio aesculapii; assembly: GCF_903798145.1. Lineage (NCBI taxonomy): Eukaryota > Metazoa > Chordata > Actinopteri > Cypriniformes > Danionidae > Danio > Danio aesculapii. Next base: position 35,873,672 of record NC_079458.1, read on the forward strand.
AAGGCCTCCAATTAAGAAACAAAACAGTATTTTATAGTTTACCAGGGTTTCTGCAGGTTTCACCAAGTCAAATTTAAGACCTTTTTAAGACCATCAAGAATTAAATTTTAGACTTATAACGGAGGCCAGCTAGCGAAGTGCTATGCAGGTAAACCTCATGCCTCTGACCTCAAAAGGTGCTCTATCGACAGATGATAGAGACCATGGTCTTTAGCCTCCATGTTAGAGCAACCAACTCCCATTCAAAGAATCGCTGGTTCAATCCCAGCTCAGAATCGGTTGGAGCAGGACCGGTGGGTTACGTTTATATAGGGCTAAACGCTAAGTACTTTTTTTTACTTGCTCCATCAAAAAACTAATTCTAATAGTTAGTTATGTCTTAGCCATATTTTTTAAATAATGAGTCAAAACAAGCAGAGCCTAGTTGTATACAAACTAACTTAGAAACACTCTTTAAAAAGAAAAACTTTAATAAACTAAATGTATGCACAACAAACTGTTTTAATATTAATTATAAATAGAGTATTGCTAAAAGGTTTATTGAAATGTATTGTTGGAGATTTGATGTGTGTTGAATTGATTGGGTAGCTTTACATAAACAAAGGAAAATTAAGACTTGTTTAAAATTTTAACAATAACTTAAATTTTATTTAAGACCTACGAAAACAAAATTCTGTGAATTTAAGACTTCTTAAGGCCTAAAATTTAGTTTTTGAAATTTAAGACATTTTAAGACTTTTAAGACACCCTGTTTACACAAAATAACATTTTATAAAATGTAGTAATAATGAATATTGTGTGTTTTCTTTTTAAAATTCCAAACACATTACTCATCTTTAATAAACTATAAATCTATCCAGATATCTTTCAACAATGCTCTCTCACGGCAGTTTGTAACTTTTTGATATAGTGGCTAATTCAAATGAATTCGTACAATCTCACTCGTACATTTTAGTAGAATTTGCTCATCCCCCAATGACGGTTGGGTTTAGGGGTGGGGTTTGTGCCACGCCTCCTTTTTAATATCGTACACTTTTGTTCGAATTAACTACTAAACTGAAAAAACGTAAAATAGTTACATTTCCTCGTGAGTTTATGCAGTTTTTAAAAGTCTCTTTAACATGACAATAAATATAATATCAAGTTTGCCACACATTGTACTTAACAGGGACATATGAAATGAAAACTACTAAGAACCTAAAAGCAAGCTTTGCATCACTCATTTCTACTTCATATGTATTTGTTCCAGCTGCAACCCAGTACTGGGAAACACCCTTACACTCTCACGTTCATCTCTCATAAACTCCAGCCAATTTAGTTTACCCAATTCACCTATACCGCTTGTCTTTGGACTGTGAGGGAAACCGGAGCACCCGGAGGAAACCCATGCAAACATGGGGAGAACATGCAAACTCCACACAGAAATGCCAACTGACCCAGCTGGGACTCGAACCAGCGATCTTCTTGCTGTGCTAACCACTAAGCCACCCCAGTTGATCATGGATTCTTTGGAGCCTGCCTATAATTATTGTCTTTACACACAGTTACAAATACCTGTTTTACTTTTCTTCTGTCTGCACTTCTTAATTTTCCAAAGCTCTCTATAGAAATAAATAGGAATATGTAATATATGTTAGGCTACTGTTATAAATTTGTTAAAAAAAAAACAAATAATAATAAAAAATAATAAATAAATAAATAATAATGCTACTAGCTTAAAACTCTAGTTGGACAAAGTACTGATAATTTCATACTTGAGTAAAAGGCTGTTTTACCAACATCAGCCCACAAATAGCAAAAAACCTTCAGGGATTGCAGCAAAATCGGGTTCACTGAAATGTTGATGTGTTGTTAAAGAAGCATGATGAATCATCAAATCCATTTGTAATACTTTCCAAGGTTGTTTCAGGCTATGTTTAGGTTAGGATGGGCTTTGTTTGCCAAGTAATTGGAAAATAAAATGCAAACACATGGTGAAGTACAAAAATAAACCAAATAATCAACATAGACTATGCTCCAGTAAAAAAGAAAAAGGTCATGCATTCTTAACGCATTTTGGGCAATAACTGAACAGAAGCACAGTTTTAATATAATCCCTTTTAGGACTAATCCTAAAGTGAGCATTAGAAGATAGTTGGCTATCATAAATGTGATTTTAGACTGCCATCTACTGTTAATTCAATGAAATCACCATATATATTGGCCTTCAACAAGCTTAAATCAATGAACACAGCTTTGCATTGTATTGATTTGGTTCCTCTGATCTGTTTACAGCATCCTCAGATTCAAAAAGAATCACAATACATCAAGTATATGTGCTGTGATGACGAGTGGTCCATGAATCTGTGGGTTACAGGGATACGTGTTGCCAAGGTGAGCGTAAACCCACCAAAACACCTCACATTTTTTGTGAAAGCATTTATTTTATTTTCTTGTTATCGTTTTATTGGTCTCTTGTATGACAAAATGAATTAAATATATAGAGAGGTATACAGTAATATATTGTCCATAGTTAATCCCATACCCTGACCCCACGTTCATTAACTCAATTAACAAAACAAGAAAAGTAAATATATAAATACCAAATTAAGTATATGAGATGCATAAGTAAATAACATCAGAGAATAACTGCTGACAGATGAAAAAAAATTAAACTAATTAATAATAATAATTAGCCCTCTTTGGCAGGGGTGTCAAACTCCTGGAGGGCCGCAGCCCTCACTAAAGCTGTGGTCAAACTAGAGTTTGAGCATGCAAAATTTTGTAGTACGTTGCTGCGAAAAGGGGCGGGATTAAACAAGATAATTATACATTTAAATTTTTGTCCAGGCAGGTCATGTTTTGATCCTCGGTTGGTCTCACGCAGTCAAGTGATGCGATTTCACAGGTCAAAATTCACCAAGCTTGAACTTTGCAACGCAGCAAACTGCGAAATTTGTCGCACGAGCTTGTTTCCAGTCTGACGCAATCGTGTGCGAATGAATGGAAGTCTATGAGGAGAAAAGTCCAGTGTGACTGCAGCTTTACTTGTACTGTAAGTTTCAAACATGCCTAAAGAACTCCATTAGTGTGATCAGGTGAGTTTAATTTGGGTTGGAACTAAACTGTGCAGAACTCCGGCCTTCCAAGAACTGAGATTGACACCTGTGCTCTATGGCAACCAGTTTTTTGGCCCACAAAACCCCCCTTTAATTTAAGAAAAATAAATAAATAACACAAAAAAGTCTAATAATAAGTTGGTGACCAATAAAATCTGAGGTGGGTGTGTTTTTGACCTTTCTTTTGGGGGCAAAACAGACATTTTGGGACCATAGCCTGCTTGAGCATACTGCTAGCAGGATGTAAGATAGATTTCACTTTTTAACATGTTAAAATTTAAATATCTTTATATTAACATTATGTCTGATGCGCATGGATATGTGAAGAAGCATATTTGATTGAAAAATACACTTTTTGTTATTGCCTATATATTAAAATGGTAGTTTTTCAGTTGTTGCCCGGATGGAAATGTGCAGAAATGTATGGTTATCACCATAATAGTTTAGTTTAGTTTATTTGTTTACAGGGTCAATGTGCATTAATAAACGTTACTGTAAAATGTGCCAGAATTAGCCAAGAATGGCTATTTTTCATCTGTAGACCCCTTACAGAATGTTAAGTCACACCTAAAATAGAAGCACAGAATAATAAAGTACAATTTGATATATAAAATACAATTAAAAAGTAAAAAACAACAACAGACTGATGGCAGCAGAAAAGGACAAAAGGTGTTAAGAATTCAGTACTAATGCTGACAATACTGATTCGTCACCAACCAATTTTTAACAAGAGACTGAAAAGAACAATGAGTAAGTGCTCTTCTAATTGTTGGTGGGATGGAGTTCCATTCTCTAGCAGCTTTCACTGAAAATACTGACTGACTAAATGTACCTTTTTTGAGAGGTATAATACAATCCCCTCTTTCACCACCTCTAGTAGGTCAGTGAAATAATAAATTTAAAAAAACTGCACAAAAATCGCAGATCTGCGCTTTAGAACGCAAATTATGTTGTGTTGGGTGCTGTTGTCTGTCAATTTAAAGGGACAGTTCACCTAAAACTAAATATTCAGTCATCAATTACTGAGCTTTCATTGGTCAGGACCAGTCTGACTTTTTATCTTCTGTTGAACACAAAAGAATATATTTTGAAGAAAGCTGGAAACTGGGAACCTTTGACTTCCATTCTATGCATTTTCCCACTATAGATGTCAATGGTTAGCAGTTTACTTTAAAATACCTTCTTTGTGTTCCACATAATGAACTCAAGCTTGGAATGACTTGAGGAAGAGTAAACAAATTATGAGTAAAATTTCCTTTTTGTGTGAACTATCCTATAAAAGCAGTGTTTCCCAACCCTGTTCCTGAAGGCACACCAACAGTACAATTTTTTCACCCTCTCCCTAATCAAACACATCTAAATTAACTCATCAGAACATAAAAAGAGACTCCAAAACCTGAAGTTAATGGGTGAGATAAGGAGACATCTAAAACGGGTGTTGTTGGTGTGCCTCAGGGAACAGGGTTGGGAAACATTGCTTTAAAAGATTAGCTTTATCCTCTATCTTGTTTAATCATGGTTTCTTTCACAGTACGGAAAGCAGTTATATGACAACTACAAGGCTGCAGTGAGGAAAGCATCAGGCTCTGCATCCTGGGCTAACCGCACTATCCAGGCCTCCTCCACTGCATCAACACCCTCCCCTACACCTAAAGGTATATATAATGCAGATCAATCGATCATAGATATGTATGGATCTTGTTATATTATGCTTTCAGGACATTTTACAAAAGTGTGTGTTTATCTTACAGCCAAAGCTGCAAACGGACATGCTCCTCAGCCTCCAGTGGAAAACAAGGTACATCTCATTAATGCACACATAGTTTTTTTATTTTTTATTATTAAATGTTATGTAAAAAAATATGAAATGCATGCATAAATGCAACCAGATATGTTAAAAAGTGCTAACACTGTTAAGAGTGTTAAGTAGACATGATAGGCCTTTTATTTACTGTTTAACCCTCAATTCTATAAATGTTATACCAATCATTATTACCTATTCGTGTCTTTAGCAATCCTAATCTCAAACTCAATTCCTGGAGGGCCGCAGTTCTGCAGAGTTTAGCTCCAACCACCTTCAACACTCACCTGCTTTATAGTCTCTAGTGCTGCGTCCCAATTCGCGTACTTATACTACACCCTAAACGTATGTACTTTTTTTGTGAAGGAAAAGTACACACTTTTGAGTGTGTAACAGAAGAGTATGCAAGCTTTTAGGACATACTACTTCCTCATTGACAGATTGTTGTGTTGCTTAGTTACGAGCCCTGTCAATCATCCACATTTCTTTCATATTTAATTCCTTACCTTATTGGAGAAGCAGCAGCAGCAGGTTAATCTCCCATTCACGGGTCTTTCATGCAGAGAAATCTCCTCAGATGTCTGGATAATTCTGCATTCAGACGATAATGTCCAAACACGTCTTTGTATAAGTTCAGTAGTGTTGTTGCAGATGAAATATAACACAAATAACAAGATTAAAACATGTTACACTGGGCTAGATATTAATTAACAATCATACAAACATCTTTACCGAAGCCTCTCTTCTTGACGGTTGGTCTCGCGCATCCATCATGTTTGTAGTTTGTTTACACTTTTCACCCGCGTTTTGTAGTTCTAAATCGAATTTACGTCCTACGCCTACTACGTCCTACTCTTTTTAACATACTACGATTTGGGACATAATAATTTTACTTTCAAATACTATTTAGGAGGAATAGTATGAGAATTGAGGCACAGCGCTGTCGTCCTGAACATCTTGATTAGTTGGATCAGCTGTGTTTGATTAGGATTGGAGCAAAACCCTGCAGAGAGCTGCGGCTGCCCTCCAGGAATTTAGTTTGAGATGACTTAAAGGGTCCATATTAATACATCAAGGGTACTTATTAGTACCTAAAAGTACAAATGTTTTCCCTCTGAAATTGTTAGGTATACTAAATATACCCTTGAGGTACCAGTTTGGACTCTTGTGTGTACAAATGTGTCCCTTTTGTGGTGTGGTATTTATGAGGGAAAAGCCATGTCATCTTTCTGTATCGGACACTGCAACCTTGTGGAATGAAGGGGAACTGCACTTCGTCACCTTAGAATTATAAACTTCTGTCTGACATTTTTGTCAAAATTGAGTTATTGACATATTCTTAATAAATTACAACCTATTTACATTATAGGGTGTTTTTTATAAGTTGTTTACATTTTAAGACTTTTTATTTAAAAATACAAACGTGACACACATACTGTTTGCTATATGGAATGCAAAAACTTTGAAGATCAATATCTCAAAATCATTCAGAACGCAGATAGACCCTTATAATTCCAAGATGACGACTTATTGAAATGCAGAAAACTTGAGCCTTTTGAGACTTTATACAAAAAGATTAACAGAAAATAGACATTTAATATATTTTGCCCTTTGTATATTGGTTATATTCTGTGTACACTACCGGTCAAAAGTTTGGGGTCAGTAGGATTATTAAATGTTTTGAAATAAGCTTCTCCTGCTCACCAAGGCTGCATTTATTTCATCACAAATACAGTACAAATTGTTAAATAGTGAAATGTTATTGCACTTTAAAATAACTGTTCAAAAGAAGTTTATCATTTAATCTAATAATTTATTCCGGTGATTTTAAAGATGAACTTTCAGCCTCATTACCGACAGTCTTCAGTCACATGATCCTTCAGAAATCACTCTAATATTAATTAGTATTGCTATTATTAGCAGTAGTAATATTATTATTAATGTTATAGTAACAAAAAGCAATAATGACTGGAGTAATAATTTAATTTGAAACTACATACAATAAGAAAGCAGTTATTTGAAATTGTAATAAATATGTAACAAATTAAAAAAAAGAAATTCCATTTAATAAATGTGGCCTTGATGAACAGAATAATTTTCTTAAAAAAACATGAAAAAAAAAACTGACCCCAAAAATTTGACAGGTGATACATATATATAAATATATATGTGTCTAATGTAAATGTGTAAAAAAAAAATAATAATAATAAAAAAAATAATAATAATAAAAAAAAAATATATATATATATATACCATTTTATTTATATATATATATATATATATATATATATATATATATATATATATATATATATATACCATTATATATATATATATATATATATATATATATATATATATATATATATATATATATATATATATATATATATATATATATATATACACACACACACATACATTTAAATGAACAATAATAATAATGAATGAATGGTAATGAATAATATCCCGGGTCTCTAAAGAACTAAAAAAATTACTTTCAACTACTAATTAAAATTTATATATTTTTTTTTCTTAAATTAACTTATTTTTACGTTCAATCCACTTAAGTTTGTAAAAACAATTAGGTTAGCTTAATTGATTTGTGTTGGGACAACATGAAGGAATTGTGTGTAACCCAGCGTTTTTTACAGTGTAAGGATCACGTTTAATTGTTAGTTTATTTTCTGCAAGTACTTTAAAATATCCTTTCACAATTTAACATGCACAAGCACACATACATTAGTAACTGTACACAGTTAAAGGGATAGTTCACCCAAAAATGAAAATGATCCACCCTTCATTTGTTTTAATTGCTTATTTTCTGTTGAACACAAAAGAAGATATTTAGATGTAAATGTAACTATTTTACATTGTCAGTTTAGTGGCTAATTTGTTCACAGTTCAGTCATATGAAAATGTATGGCTGTTAAATGGAGGCGGTGCACCAAACCCCAACTTAAACCCATTTGGGGGATGAGCAAATAAGAGCGTACAAAGTCATACAAATTAGCCAATCAAAGTTACGATTTGCCGTGAGATATCGTTGTGTAGCCACTGACTTCCACAGTAGAAAATGGAAATGCCAATAGCTGCTGGTTTTCAACATTCCTCAGAATATTAGCTTTTAAAGAAAGAAACTCAAACAGGTTTGGAAGAAGTGAGTAGAAAACAGAATTTAGATTTTTGTGTGAACTACCCCTTTAATTTATCACAATATTGTTTGAAAGCTTATGTATGTATATAAGAATACACCTGATTGATACTTTTGGGTTTGTTTTTGAAGGTTCCATCCAACCAGCCATCATTACCACCACCTCCACCTTCAATGGATTTCCTGCCTCCTCCACCACCCGACCCAATGTTGCCTCCTCCTCCGCCTGCACCGCCAGCACCTCCTGTTCCAGTCAGCACAACCAAAGTCAACAAGTTTCCTCCTCCACCTAAATTCCCACAATCCTCCTTCCCTCCACCGCCGATGGATGATCTTCCTCCTCCATCACCTCCTCCAGAAAGTGTCGATCTGCCCCCTGACTTTCTGCCTCCACCACCACCTAGTTTTGTGTCTTATGGTGGAGAATCACTCCCACCACCACCTCCAGATCCCATTGCCTCACTTCCTCCACCTCCTCCTGCTTTTACATCTGCAGGCGGAGCACCACCGCCACCTCCACCCCCGCCTCCACCACCAGCTCCAGCACCGGCCGCCAACAATCCAGCCGGCAGCGTCAGAAAAGTGGCTCCGCCTCCACCTAAGAGGACTACACCTCAACTAACAGCGCCCTCAGGTGGCGACTTCATGTCAGAACTCATGAATGCCATGCAGAAAAAGCGCACTCAACCATGAACCTGAGGGTTATGGAATGGACCATTGTTTTGGTGTGACATTAAAACACACCGCTTTAATTCTGTTGTTTAAAATGTCTGCATTACATCCCTAAAAACATGTATATGTAAATACTCATGCAACTAATCATATTAAGGCCTGTATTATACACTTACCGGCCACTTTATTAGGTACGCCTGTCCAACTCTTTGTTAACGCAAATTTCTAATCAGCCAATCATATGGCAGCAACTCAATGCATTTAGGAATGTAGACATGGTCAAGGCAATCTGCTGCAGTTCAAACCGAGCATCAGAATGAGGAAGAAATGTGATTTAAGTGACTTTGAATGTGGCATGGTTGTTGGTGCCAGACAGGCTGGTCTGAGTATTTCAGAAACTACTGGTTTCTTGAACATGACAATGAGTTCACTGCACACAAATGGCCTCCACAGTCACCAGATCTCAATCCAATAGAGCACATTTGGAATGTGGTGGAACGGAAGATTGGCATGATGGATGTACAGCAGACAAATCTCCAGCAACTGTGATGCTATCATGCCAATATGGCAATAGTATCTGGATGCAGCCTTTATGATGCAAGCTAAGATTGCATCACTCAGCGATGCAATGTCAGACCAATGCACTCAAATGGAGTGAGTGACGTTTATGGATATTGGGTAGTATTATGGATGGGGTTAGGTGAGCCCACTAAAAAGCATCGGATGCAGCTCAGATTGCACTGTACCAGGTCTGCATCCAGACCCCTCTCCAATATGGACCAAATCTATAAGTAATATTTCCAGTACCTTGTTGAAGCTATGTCACGAAGGATGAAAGCAGTTCTGAAGGCAAAAGGGGGTCCAACGCGGTACTAGTAAGGTGTACCTAATAAAGTGGCCGGTGAGTGTATATTGAGATAAAATAGATTTAGCGATTCAGCTTAGTGACTGCTATTAAATATCGCAGTTTCAGAGCTAAAAGAGCTAAGCCCTACTACAGTAGTTCAAAAAAAGTGTTTCAGTGTCTCAAAATGGCTGACTGTCAATCAATCAAACATCCGATTTTAAATGCATTGTTGTCAATCTGACGTTAAAAAGAGGTGTAAATGAGGTGTAATATAATTATATTGTACCAAAATATATGTATTACTATTAAAATCAAGGTTGCTTTTTTGGTGACAAACACTGGTTTGTTTATTCAATACTTCAATACTACCTGAGCATGAGAACAGAACTACTTCATGTAATGACGACTTAAAGGGGAACTATTGTGCCTCTTTTTACAAAAGGTAAAATTAGTCTCTGGTGTCCCTAGAGTGTATATGTGAAGTTTCAGCTCAAATTACGCTACAAATAATGTTTTATAACTCTTCGAAACTGCCCCTTATAGACTTTTGATCCAACTTGTGCTGTTTTGATGACTGTCGCTTTAAATTCAAATGAGCTTGTGCTCCCAGCTCTCTTTCCAAAAGAAGGCGGAGCTACAAATGCCTATTTCGCAGTGAGATCATCACTAATGGGCGAGGCTTTCCCCATCCGATGAGACATACAAAGGGAGAATGTCAATCAAAGTGTTTCTGCAGACTGATTTTGTCAAGTGTGATTATAAAAAAATAGAATGAATTAAGTTTTACTATCAGAGGCTGGCTATATTCATACACTGCTGCCACACAACTGTGTTTAAACCCCTTATAAAAGTGATTTTTGCATATTAGGTCCCCTTTATGCAAGTAAAATAATTCAAATATTAATATTTTCATATCACAGTAAAATAAATGTAATGTTATTTCTTGATTTTTTTTATACTACAATTCAGTTACAGTGTATTTTTAATGTAATATATTTAATTATGATCAAAGTTATGAAATCATTCATGTATAAAGACTCATATAGGAAAGGACATTTTTTTTAAATTTAAAAGTCTAATCCCTTAATAGTTTGGGTTGGTTCTTGTAAAGAAATAAAGGTACAAAAGCTGTCACATGAATGGTACCCTTACAAAAGGTACACTTTTTTACTTAAACAGTACCTTAAGATCCATATTGGCACCTTACATTTATATATGGAACCTTTTTATACATTAAAAAGTACAAAACTGTACCTAAAATGAACGGACACCCAATATTTCAACATTTCCCAAATCATTCACCTCTAAGAGGAAGAAAAAAGGCTCTATTTTTACATTTTCTATGAGAATGTATTTTCTTCCAATTATCACCCTAATCATTGCAGAAAGATGTATTTTGTCCAAATAAAAAACAAAAGTTTCTGGTGAAACATTCTGTTTATCCATTCATGTTCTTTCATATTAGGGTTCGCCACCAACATGAACCTGTTAAGTTAACATGATTGCTTTTGCAAATGCAAGTGGCTAGAACATAAAACAATTTAGTTCTGCCAAAAAATCCTCAAAACTTGTGTTGGTCCAGCTCATTTTAAATAAATATTTTAAACAACCAGTGCAAATAATATTTTGAGTGCAGAGGAATAAACCGGCATATGTTTTACACAATGGACACCTTTCCAGCTGCAACCCCATACCGGGAAACACCCATACACTCTAACTTTCACACACGCGCTCATACACTATGGCAATTCAGGCAAGGCAAGTATATATATATATATATATATATATATATATATATATATATATATATATATATATATATATATATATATATATATATTGCACATTTTATACAAAGTGGCAATTCAAAGTGCTTTCCTTAAACAGGTAATTTAGTTCATCTAGTTCACCTACTGTATAATGTACGTATATTTTTGGACTGTGGAGGAAACCTACGCCAAGACAGTGAGAACATGTAAACTCCACACAGAAATGTAGATTGCATCAGTATGTGTTACAGATGACAGTTGTACAGAAAACAGGCCTACAAGAACATGCTGCCCTGAAAGATTTAAAGCTGTGGTATGATCAGTATTCTCAACACAGAGAATACTAACTCATGCAGGGTGTCAGGGGTCCTACACCATCCTCACAATGAAGGGACCCGTCACATGTAAAGTGCACCTGCCTGACGAAGGGAAGAAAAGGCAAGTGTACCATGTCATCTTCTTCAAGGAATGGCTGGAGAGAACATCTAAGGGAAAGACAACCCTGGTGGTACAAAGAAGATGATGACACAGTGGTTGATGAGGCAGTGAAACCTCTCCAATCAGTGAGAAGTTTCAATATCTGACCAAAAGAAAGGACTTGCCAAATTCCCTACTACCTATCCTAAACTCTTCAGGCCTGGATCAGGAAGAACCAGCGTATAATGTTAATAATTAAACAGACTCTGCTCTGCAGTACCCCTCGTGCTTTCTTTGTATGTTACATTTCTTCCCATTGTGCTGCAATGACCCTTTCTGGCTTTATTCTGCAATAACAACCACCTGGATGTGCTTTATCCTCTACATATTCAAAATGTTGCTGCTAAACTTTTATGATCTTCAACATATAAAAGGGCAAAGTCCTAACCATAAATCAGACATGCTTGTTTTGCACAACTCAAAAATACAGAACCAGGAAGCTCTTTCTCTTTCTGGAAGACTGAAACTGAAGTGTGGCTGAGATTTGGACAGATCTCTAGGATCTTGTGTTTTAATGGCAGAATCAAGGGTCTCATGGGATCAGGAGTTCAGCTGTGCAATCTGTCTGGATCTACTGCAGGATCCATTGACCATTTCCTGTGGACACTGGATCGTGCAAAGGTGGAGCTTCAAACTATTTCTAAAAGCTGCCCTACCTGCTGCCAGCAATAATCATAACTAAACATTTGTATTTAGATGTGGTTATTCAGATTCTCTTCAATAGTGAACTTTGGATGAGAGTTTTATGGCAATATCACCATTACAGTGATACAGTGTTGCTATCAAAGTATAAACATGTTTCTGTGAAAGTAAAAATACAAACACCAGCTTTCCCACATTGTAGATCTGCTATTTAGCCTCAGTGAATGTAGAAACTCATATCAGATTGTACATTTTCCAACAGAATATTCTGAAAGAGACACAAAGCAAATATGAAGACAGAATCCAGGAGCGACCAAAGAAGCTTCAGGATCTGAGACAGGCTGTGGACTCTCATAAGGTGAGTTTAAGATGAAGAACATCAGCTGACAGACAGAGGAAGAGTTTGAGACTCATGTTGAGTGTGTGAGCAGCAGTAAGAGCTGACTGTGATGTGTTTAACAGCGCTCTGCACAGGCAGCAGTGGAGGACACTGAGAGCATCTTTACTCAACTCATCCACTCCATTGAGAGACGCCGCTCTGAGATCGTGAAGCTGATCAGAGATCAGGAAAAGACTGCAGTGAGTCGAGCTGAAGATCTCATGAAGACACTGGAGAAAGAGATTGATGATCTGAAGAGGAGAAACACTGAGCTGGAGCAGTTTTTACAAATTCAGGATCACATACAGTTCCTGCAGGTAACAGATCATTAACATCTATAAAGACATGATCTCTTTCCTCATTTGAGTAACCTAGCAAAACTAAAAATAAGTGAATATATTCTTTCAAATCAAAGTTAAATGAAATGCATTGTTTAATGAAAAGATAAGACATAAGAAACAGTCTAATTCATATGAGCGCAAACAAAGGATCTAAAAAAAAGAGATTCCACTTCTCTGCATAATCCAAGCAAGTGTAATGCATTGATAACATTTTAGAAAATACACAATGTAAGCATGGCTGTTACTCATATTATCCCACTGGTCAATTTTCATGTTTACTTTGTGTATTTTTTTGGAGGAGTTCTGAACCCGCACTATAGACTAAAAACATTTATATGTGCTGATTTGAAAGCAAGTAATTATATAGTCTTTATAACATTGTGTTGAAAATAATCTTCTATCTGTTAAACAGCACTTGGGAAATATCTGAAAAATAATAATGTCATAGGAGGGCTAATAATATATATTTTTTCTTATAATGAAAAAGCGATCCTGTATTTAACATGCATAAAATGTCAGAAAATAACAAGAACAAAAATTATTGAAAGAAAATACAACTATAAGATCATATAAATATCATATATAATATAATATTATTAATAATACATTTAAATAATATGTACATAAAAGATTTCTACAAAAAAATTCTAAAGTAAAAGTAGAAAGTTTGTATTATGCTTGAGTAATGTACAGACTCTTTAATATAATATTTAGATCTAGTAATGAAGCTCAGTTACTGTAGGTAGTAATTTCTTATTGGGAAATGATCAGATTCTCACTCAAGCTACTGTAACTAAAGTCTTGTGTGTTTTCTCTTCATCAGATTCCCGTCTGCTCTCTCTGGATCCAAACACAGTGTATAAAACCCTCCTTCTGTCTGAGAGGAACACGCTGTAAAAAAAAACACTTATAATTAACACAAAAAAGTATTTCTTTGTATGTATTGAATTTCTAAACAATTAATTTTTTTTAATCTATTGTCATTGTTAAAATAAATGTATGTATTGCTGATGTAATTAACATTATTTTTTAATTTGTAACATTTTATGAATTAATTTTATAATCAGACAAAGAAATACAACAACTTCTAAACACGATAAACATATTTTATATATTCAATCTTGGTGTTTTTAACTGGACAATAAGCGTTTAGATCTCACAACTCTATCAACTTTATTTAATGAAATTTATTATATATATTTTTTATTATACTTTAAAAAATGCATACATGACAATATAGTAAACAAAATAATGCCAGGGTGATAGAAAGTAAATAACGACAGCACAAAAAGAAATAATAAAATAAAATAAACACAACAAACAAGAGTATAAATAATTAACTAAAATTTTTACAATTACAGACAAGCAGGAACTTTACATTAATCAAAAAAAGTAGAACTAGAGCACAGTTGGACAGTTTTAATGGCCTTTCTGTTAGCATATGCTGAATAGTACAAAACTAATTTGTCAGTTCCTTATAAAACACAGTAAAACAGTTTTTTTGTTGGAAAATTTACACTTATGAATGTAAAACTTAACAAAATAAATAGGTTAATAACAAAAACTTCGTTATTAAAATTATCATAATTAAAATATCCAAAAATTACGCTTTCAAAGTGCAAATTAAAATTAAAGAGTACCTTTTTTTGATAAAAACAAGCATCATACCAAAGCTTTTTAAGATTACCACAGTGCCAAAAGATGTGGGGCACAGTTTCCAAATACAAAGAAAAGAGCTATTTATATCAATATCCGTTTTAAATTTACTGAGGGAAATGTTTAACGGGGGCGAATTTATGAATTAGTTTAAAAGATATTTCTTTTATGTTATTTGTAACCAAAAATGAAATTGATTATAGCCAACCAGAAAAAAACTGCAACTCGTCATAGCATCTTCCGGGTCATGCGGGTGTTCCCTACCGTGACGTCTCTGGGCATGTGCGGCTCTCGGTTGTGTATGTGAGCATGGCGGTGCCGTGGAGCCGAAGCTGGAGGAGCAGCACAAGAGCTGCTGTCTTACTGCAATA
The DNA here is from genome assembly GCF_903798145.1 of Danio aesculapii. Taxonomy (NCBI): domain Eukaryota; kingdom Metazoa; phylum Chordata; class Actinopteri; order Cypriniformes; family Danionidae; genus Danio; species Danio aesculapii. The sequence goes on from NC_079458.1 coordinate 35,888,879, forward strand.
TTGTTGTATTTCCAGCAGAAGAGCTTTCACTCCAGCGGCTTCAGCAGGAAGAAGAGCGTCTACTTCCGCCGCCACACAGGTATCGATCACACTGAAGCACACACGGATGATGAAGGTCACCGGTGTGCAAATGAATGACAGATCACTGCTGTTTGTGGGTCAGGTTTAAGACGAGTCTTTTCAGTATATCTTGCGCTGAAACAGAGTTAAAAACGTTCAGTCAGATGATCGCAGTCGCGTTTGTAATGCCAAAATGATTGTGTTTCATGAAGTTTTCATGTTAAAGGTCAGGAGTGTGAGAGTTGAGACACATCCGCTGATCTATAGTGTACTGAAAGTCACTGAAGAGGAAGAATGTTGCAAAGGAAGACTTAAGTTAACTTAAAGCATGTCTACATATGTTGGTAAATGGCCAGATTTGGTTTTATATTCGCACATTCGTTCATTTTAACGGTCCCTATATTGTTTACCACGCTAATTTCAATATTTACTTATACATTAACTTATAGCACTATTTAATTGACTGTGAACATTGTTGTACTTGGAAAGTAATTGACTGATAATATGGAAACGTATTAAATATTTAAATCTTTTTAATAAATATTTAAATATAATAAATATACACATTTATAATAATAATTAAAAATAATAAAGGATATAATAACAATATAATGAAGTGCTAATTAATATTTTCATTTATTAATTTGTCTTATTTATTATTATGCAGAATTTTTGTTCTAGTTTTTTATACTGTTTGGGGAAGCTCTGCTGTTTCTTAAGCAGTGGAAGAGAGTATACTTTTATATAATGTGCATTAAATATTTAAATGTTTAGAATAAATATTTGAATATTTAGAATAGGTAAAATAATAAATTATATTATATAACATTATAATGAAGTGCTAATTAATCTTTCAATCAGTTTGTCTATTTTATTTATTTTTGTTCTTGTTTTTATAGCGTTTGGTGAAGCTCTGCTGTTTCTAAAGCTGTGGAGGAGCATTCTTTTATACAATGTTATAATAATATACAATAATAAATAATAACAAAGTTAATTAACATTTTAACTAATTACTTTATTTGTTGTTTATTTATTTTGTCTTTTCATGCATCATTATATTTTTTATTTTTAGTTGGTTTATTTTTTACAGTTTGGTTGGTTGGTTCAAAATTTTGTTAGGAACATATAATGTGTATTAAATATTTATAATAATAAAGTTGGTTTAAAATTCAGACTTTCTCTTTAATATAATTTCAGAAAAGGATTCCTTGCTAAATCTATACAGGGAAATCATATCAGCAGTCAACGGCTATCAAAGTAAACCATTGTTCACAGTCAAATAAATACTGCTAATGTTGTTTTTAAGTCATTTTACATGTCATTTTAGATCCAATATTGAAATTAGCGTGGTAAACAATATAGGGAACCTTAAATGAACGAATGTGTGAATACAAAACCAACTTTACATCAATAAAAGAAGAATGTTGCACAGCAAGACTTGACTTAAGCATGTCTACATTTGTAGGTAAATGGCCAGATTGAGGTAAAGTTGGTTTTATATTCACACATTCGTTCATTTTTACAGCCCATATATAGTTTACTATGCTAATTTCAATATTCAGTCTGAAATTTGAAGTATGACTTCAAAACAACTGTGAATCATGTACTTGCGATAGTCATTGACTGATAATATGATTTCGCTATTTAGAATTTGCAAAGAATATTTTTCTGAAATTATATTATTAAGCAGAAAGGCTTTATTAAGCAGAATGTGTGAATATAAAAACAACTTTACCTCAATAATGGAAAGGGCTCGAAAACAAGAAGGCCAATGTTGTTGTTTGCATTTATTCATTCATTTTCTTTTCGGCTTAGTCTCTTTAATAACCTGCAGTCACCACAGCGGAATGAACCGCCAGCTCATCCAGCATATGTTTTACGCAGCGGATGCCCTTCCAGCTGCAACCCATCACTGGGAAACATCCATACACACTCATTCACACACATACACTACAGACAATTTAGCCTACCCAATTCACCAATACCACATGTCTTTGGACTTGTGAGCACCCGGAGTAAACCCATGCAAACTCCACACTGAAACGCTATCTGACCCAGCTGAGCCTTGAACCAGTAACCTTCTTGCTGTGAGGCGATCGTGCTACCCACTGCACCACTGTGATGCCCTGTCTGGATTTAAATACATTTAAAATATTTTTATATGACATTACATTGAAACAGAGGTGGACGAAGTACACATCAAGTACTTGAGTTTATTGAGGTTGGTTTTTTATTCGCACATTCATTAAGTGACAACTTATGACATGCTCCACATATTGTTTACCTTGGTACTTTGAATATTCGGTCTGTAATCACATTAGCACTATTTATTTGACTGTGAAAGTCGTTGTAGTTTGATAGTTGTTGGCTGCTAATATGATTTCACTGTTTAGAATTTGCAATGAATACTTTTCTGAAATTATATCATTAAGGAGAAAGTCAGAATTAGGTAAAGGTGGTTTTATATTAACACATTCTGACTTTCTCCTTAATTATATAATTTCAGAAAAGTGTTCATTGCAAATTCTAAACAGTGAATCATATCAGCAGCCAATGACTATCAAAGTACAACATTGTTCACAGTCAAATAAACAGTGTTAATGTTGATTTGGAGTCAGACTTGCATGTGATTTCAGTTTGAATATTCAAAGTATCATGATAAACAATATAGGAAGGAGTCACTGAACGAATGTGCGAATATACTGTAAGACCAACTTTACCTCAAAGTCTGAATGTGTGAATATAAAACCAGCTACCTCAATCTTGAGTTTAAATATTCCCTAATAAAATGTTTCGTCCTGGTTTTCAGACTTCCTACTTTATGTACTTGAGTATTAAAACTAAAACATGCTTCAAGAGTTCCCACTTAGATATGCTCGGCGTATAAAGCAGGTTTGGCATGCTGTCCCGGGATAGAACCCTGAGCTCGGAGATATTTGAGCCCAGGGCTCCCGCCCGGTCGATAAGCTTATCAGGAGATCCGAGATCAGGTAGGTCTTGAGAGCTCCCCCTTTAGAAAAGGGAGGAAAAGGAGGAGATGGGGTGGAAGGGGGGATTCTTCCAAACGAAGATAGAAACAGTAGGGAGAAAATGATCCATTTATAGTAAACTAGGATCACTCTGATTGGATTATTACTGATTACAGATGAGTGGCCAGACGTGCTCAATCATATCACGTGCTCCTCTCGAAATTAGTTTATGAAACTTCACTTGTTGGTGAATATTTGTTTGTTTTCTTTATTTAATTGCGTCTAATGCATTAACAGTAAATTAGTTTTTGAATGAATTTACTTTGTTTAGATGGTAATTCACAAATATTATCTCCACATATCCACACATCGAGGTAAAGGTTGCCTTCAATTCGCACAATCATTCATTTTTGAACAGTGACGTGATCCCTATCTTGTTTTCCATGCTATTTTAAATATTCGGTGTGAAATGGCATGTAAATATGACTTCAAAACAGCATTAGCACTATTTAATTGATTGTGAACAATGTTGTATTTTGATAGTCATTGGCTGTAATATGATTTCCCTGTCATTGGGAACTTAATCACACTTAATCTGTCATTGTTTCTCTGAAACAATATTAAGAAGGTAAAAGTCTGCAAATATAGAACCAACTTTACCTTGATCACACAGGGATGGCCTAAGCCTTCATTGGGCACTAATCAGAATTTTATTTTGGGGCCCCTCTGTGCAACTAATGTGAAAAATTATCTGCAATTCTTGATTATTTACACGCTAAAAATCTAAAACACCCATTTATTTTCATAGGTGAAATACCCAAGTGTCCCAGGAAAAACAAGTTGTTTCATCTGTAAATTTAGATTTTCCATTTTTAAACAATTGAACGGGACACTTTGGAACACTTATGGAAAAAGTCCATACTTATTCTGATGCTGAAAAACGTTTGTATTTGTATTTGACAGTGATACTCTCTGTCCTAATTACATTATTGTTTTAATTAAGCTGCATTATTCAGCCTGTATGATCTGTTATTTTTGTTTTTCAGGTTTTATTTCAGCAGGCCCATGTACATAATTTTAACAAACCAGTGACTCTTTCAAGGTATGTCAATGATATGGATTATAACTGTAGGCCTGTCACGATAATCAATTTTTGTTGTGTGATATAGTGTCTCAAAAACTGTTGCATTAAGCCATAATTATTGTCATTTTGAGATCATTTCATGCCACAGATTATATAATGATTATATAACAGCATACTAATGCAAATAGCCATAAACACTTTAACCTAAGGGGCTAGTATTGATATATTTTATATACTTTGATATTTTATGGATTGATATATAATATTAGACATTATTAATATCAATATTAGAAATTAGATATTCTCCAGAAAAAAAACAGTCGTAAATACTGTGAAAATGTCTTTTCCCTGTTAAACATATTTGAATGTGACATCTATGGAATTGCTATTACAATGAACAATTGTTAAATGACTATCGGCTACTTTACACATTCTCCCATAACAGCTCAAAGCTCTGAAGGAACATTTATTAACCTAATTAAACTATTCCAGGTTAACTAGTAATTCTGAAAATTTGTGTTGGCGTCAACTTGACTCAACTTAATATAGTCAGCCAGCTCTGATGTACATCTGTTTATTCAGACATGCTTATTTGTATTTAATTTTATTATACATTTGTTAATTTTTGTAGTTCTTAATCAGAATGGGTTTGTTTAATTGTCTTTACATGTGTGTGTTTCAGGCACAGGTGTAAATATCTGTACTCAACGCCTGCGAGCTGCAGTTTACACAGTGATGCAAAGTTAAAGGATCCTTTCTCACTCGTACAAAAGGACTTGCAAAATATATATGACGACATAAAACAGGTAAACCAAGCATATTGTATGGTTTTGCTTTGCATTTTACCACCAATCATTTTTCTTGTCCACAGTTGCTAAATGAGTTATTGTATTACTTTCCATTTCTTCATTAAAAATTAATTTGTTTTAGAATTTGCATTTGAAATTACGTGTTGCACTTCCTGTTTGGGAAACTTATTTATATATGTAGTAAAAAAGGGATTTCTCAATTTTCATTTATTTTATATGTAGTTTTATACTTTTACTCTGATAGATTTTTTTATGTGCTGCATCGTTACTCGTTACTAGGGGTGTCAAAATTATTGATATCGGTTCAGTAATGGATCATAACCGGTTATTACGTACTGACGTCATTTATCTACTATGCGCAATGTTGCAGGAGAATACTATGGCGAAGGAGGCGAGGGCCAGTAAATAACGCTCTTACTACTTAAAAGGTAGATAATTGTGCACAATTAAACTGCTTGTGAGTTTTCTGGACAGTCTTTCATTGACAATGAAGGCAGCACAACACATGAGCCGCTATTTCACTACTACCTCTCTGCCTCTCTCTCTCACTTTGGACATTTGACCCGCTGGCTTGTTTGTGAGGTAACTTGTCCTCTCCTCTTGGCTGTTAAAGCGATACTTGTGGATCCAGACACGAGCATGCCTGTGGTGCGAGTTTTCTCCTCTGTGTCTGTTAAAGATTACCTGTGATAACCGCGTATTATGCGCATACAGACAGTAACCGCGGCTGTTCTTACTGCCATCGGTGAACAGCGCTTTCATTTCTAAAGTCAATCACAGCCCTAATAACTAACCATAGGGGTGTAAGACCTCGCCTGTCAGCGCTCAAAAAGCAAGCAGGATAATATTTACATCAGTTTATTTGCTATAAATGCTCATACTTCATGCTATTGGAGTTTTTTTTGATACATTCAGAAAGAGTGCTTTTCTTGAGCAGGTCAAATTAAGGGTACAGTTCATATATTTTACTGCAAAAACAAAATTGTATTACAAATAATATATAAATATATTGATAGATTTTAATAAAAAAATCCGACATAAAATCATTTACCGTCATTATTGTCGTTATGCATCGTCAATGCACTGAGATATCGAATTGAACCGAATCGATGGCATGATAATCGTAACCGAACCAAACAGTGAGATCAGTGTAGATTCACACCCCTACTCGTTACAATTATAGACTTTTTCTTGGCTACTCCATGGAGGGCGCCATAGTGACCAGCATCTTCCGGTAGAATGTTTAGAACCTCCGTTTACAGCGTTTACAACCGGTAATTTGCGATCCGAAAATGGCTTTCAATAGCGTTTTGAGTGGATTGTGGAGTGTTTTTGTGACACAACTTTGAAAGGTGTGTGTTAAAGCTGTTATAATTTGTCAGATCTGTGGTTCAAGCGCGAGAGAAAAACACTATAGTAAGCCATGTTTCTTTTTGTTCCTCATAATCACGTGCCCCAAAAAAGATATTTAAAATAAACAAAACAATAGAGTCTTTTGACTGCTTTTTAACTACATTACACAATACATGTACTTTTACTTTCAGCATTTGAGTAGTACATTTTGAAATAAACTACTTGCAAAAATGTTGAATACTTTAGTTCTTCCACTCAAGTATGGTGCTTAAAGAGCACTTCAACTTCTACTCAAGTCACTTTTTTTGATAGAGCACTTGTACCTTTACTCAAGTCTGAGTCTCTAGTACTTTATACATCTCTGGTTATAACTGACCTTGTGATCTTTCTGATTCAGCAGCTGCTGGTGTCTAAAGCGGAGTTGAAAGCGCTGTGTGATTATTACTTCGACGGGAAGGGAAAAGCTTTTCGACCAATGATTGTGATCTTAATGGCTCGAGCTTGTAATGTCCACAGCAATAAAGAGGGGTGAGAAAACACTTCTGAACTGTGTGTGTGTGTTGTATTGATAATGTTATTAATCAATCAGTGTTTATAAGTCCTCCTTGTGCTTACCTCAGGGTTTTGTTACCGGCACAGCGCTCTATCGCGATGATCTCTGAGATGATCCACACCGCCAGCCTGGTGCATGATGACGTCATTGATGACTCGGACAAGAGACGTGGGAAAAACACCATTAATAATGTGTGGGGAGAGAGAAAAGTGAGTAATGAGTGAAGAGCCAGTAAATACGCTCCCTAAATAATAAAGAGAAATACAAAAAGAGGAGCTCATCCACCTAGTGTATCTGAACATTCACACAGCTACGGGCAAAATGTATGTCGTGTGACCTGATTACCTATTCCTTTCCCCCCCAAAAAGGAATTATAAAACATTGAACCATATTGGGATTACAGATGTTTGTATCAGTTCATAGACACCAAGAAGGAACAAATCATAAATACATGATTACACAAGCAAGCTTACACAACACAAACCCACACACACAGCACTGAACAGCAAGGTGTGCCGATAAAATTTAACGTTTGAAGAACGAATGCAGATTGGTTCATGAGGAAACGCCCTAATGAAGAGTGACAGGCTCGGGAACCAATCAGCAAGTACCTGGGAAGGAGAAAATAGTGGAACAAAAGGTGATAGGGTGACCATGTCCCTCATGGAGGTTCTCTGGGAGTATGGGGTCAGGGTCGCTCTGTTAAGGGTTGTCTGCTCCCTGTATGAACAGAGCAGGAGTTTGATTCACATTGCCGGCAATAAGTCAGACTTGTTTCCAGTTGCATGTTGGACTCCGGCAGGGCTGCCCTTGTCACCAATTCTGTTCATAATTTTTATGCACAGAATTTCTTTGGGACAAAGGGGGTCCGGTTCAGGGAGCACAGGATTTCATCTGTTAATCGCAGATGATGTTGTTCTGTTGGCTTCATTGGACATGGACCTTCAGCATGCACTGGGTAGGTTTGCTGCAGAGTGTGACGCAGCTGGGATGAGAATCAGCACCTCCAAGTCCGAGGCCATGCTGCTCCACCGGAAGAAGGTGGCTTGCCGTCTCCAGGTTGGAGGAAAGTCCTAATCCAAGGTAGAGGAGTTCAAGTACCTTGGGGTTTTGTTCATGTGTGAGGGAAGGATGGAACGTGAGATTGACAGACGGATTGGTGCAGCGGCAGCAGTATTGTGGTCAATGTACCGGTCTGTTGTAGTAAAGAAGGAGCTGAGCCAAAAGGCAAAGCTCTCGATTTACCAGTCAATCTACGTTCCTACTCTCACCTATGGTCATGAGCTTTGGGTCATGACCGAAAGGACAAAATCTCTGATACAAGCATCCGAAATGAGTTTCCTTTGCTGGGTGGCAGGGCGCACACTTGTATGTAGGGGGATGAGCTCGGAGTAGAGCCGCTCCTCCACATCGAGAGAAGTCAGCTGAGGTGGCTCAGGCATCTGTTTCAGATGCCTCCTGGATGCTTACCTAGGGAGGTGTTCCAGGCATGTCCCACCAGGAGGAGGCCTCGGGGAAGACCCAGGACACGCTGGAAGGACTATGCATCCCGGCTGGCCTGGAAACACCTAGGGATCCCCCTGGAGGAGCTTGAGGAAGTGTATGGGGAGAGGGAAGTCTGGGGTTCTCTCCTGAAACTGCTGCCCCCGCGACCCAGCCCCGGAAAAGCAGAAGAAAATGAATGGATGAATGAGTGAATGAAGGTGATAGGGCAAGAGCAAGATTGAATGATAGAGAGGGAAAGCGACAAAATCCAAACAGTTCCCAAGGACAGTACCAAAGTGGTTGCAAGTCATGTAGAGTGGCTTTTACATAGATTTCTGCTAAATTTCTGGATGGTCTGTGCTGAAATCTGAAGTCATGTTGTTGTTAAATGATAAAAAAAATCTTTCTGTCTGTAAAATATAGGCTATTCTGGCTGGAGATTTCATTCTGTCAGCGGCGTCCATGGCATTAGCCCGCATTGGGAACACTACAGTAGTTTCGGTACTGTCACAAGTTATAGAAGACCTCGTGCGAGGTAAATGACTTCATGTTCATGATACACGTTTCATAAAGTGGAGCAGTTTTTAATATATGGCCTTGATCGTTTGCAGGTGAATTCATGCAGCTGGGCTCCAAAGAGAACGAAAATGAGCGATTCAAGCATTACCTCGAGAAAACCTTCAAGAAGACGGCCAGTCTGATAGCGAACAGCTGTAAAGCAGTATGTACGTTCTGTCTTCACAATAATAAGAGGAGCTGAAAGAGCTGAAAGAGAAGCTCAACACCAGCACTGCTTTATTTCAATCTTAGGTGTCCATTCTGGTCAATTCTGACCCTGAGGTGCATGAAATCGCTTATCAGTATGGACGAAACGTCGGCATTGCATTTCAGGTAGTGTTTCCATTTGTGTGAATAATTTGATTTTATATTTCACGTTGATTGTACACAACAGAATTACAAAGAAGTAGAATATTAATCTGCACATTATAATACAGTATATACACCTACAACAGTTTTTATATTATTACATTTATCTAATAATACTTATCTTAGAACTTTAATCAGTTGTCAAAGATTTGTCAGGTTATCATTTATATTGACCTATTGTCATTTTCTGAATAAAAGTGGCAATGACAAATTCATATAATCCAGTGATTACAATTCAAAATGTACTATCAATTTGTTATTCTCAATTAATTGGAGGTATAATATTAGATAGAATATAAAACTTTTTTAAGTATCACATTTGTATTTAAATCCTGAAAGCAGTGTACTACATGATCATACATGCCTATAGAATTAAATAATTATACTATAAAATATACTATATCATTTCTTTTGTTATATAAATCTAATGCAAATATTTAGAAGAGAGAGAATTAAGTCTTCACTCTGTGAAAACAACCGCCTGGATGTACTTTATCCTGCTTATTACATGGTTACTTTTCACAAAACCGAAATATTATTCACAAAACATTGTGTAGTTGTTTATTAATTCTTTGATTAATTGAAAAGCGGACAGAAACTAAAATATCTGATGGAGTATACACTAACCTAAGCATTAATCAGTCACAAGATTGCGCCAAACAGTCAAAAACCAAACGACGTGCATCTGGAGTATACGTTAACCTTTTACACTAACTATTTTATAATTATACTATAAAACATACTATATAATTATTTTGTTATATAATTCTAATGCAAATAGTTTTTTATGAGTTTGTCTTTTTGTCATGCTAAATTAAGTTGTCGATTCATTTATGATATTTTAATAGACTTCCTACTGAACAGTAAAGAATAAGCATAATAAATTGGACTCATTGCTTCAAAATAATGTGTATGTACACACACATCACTGTATTAGAAAATATTGAATTGATATATGTTATATAAATTTTTATACATATGTATGAACAATAGATCCAGTTTAGAGTCAAGGCTCTCTAGGTGCACAGCATCCCATTGACCAACAGATGGCAGTAAAGTGAACAGTAGATGTACAGTAGAGCACATTTCAGTGCATTGCAGTACGTTGTATGGCATGTTGCATCAGAAATCTCCAGTTCACCCTCACTATCAAAAGACATCATAAAGTCATCTTTGATAACAAAGCTAACAATGGCTTTTTGATGCAGTTGATGGTGCAGGAAGTGGCTGTAGTTAATCAATAATGAACAAGAACAGAAAGTTTCTCAGTTACGCTTTCCTCTGGTTCCACCTGAAGTCTGTGATTTCTATACTCACAGTGCTAAATAGAAATTCTGATTTTCTGCTTTAGCTTAAGTTGCCATTTTGATTGGTCAAAAGTCTGGAATCAGTGAGATTTTGAAATTATTTTAAGAGGCCTATCCTACTTACCAAGGCTACATTTATTTGATCTGAAATACAGTAAAACTATACAAATATTATTACAATTAAACAAAAGAATTAAACGGACAACTTAATTGTTTTATGTTCAGTCCACTTAAATTTGTATAATCTAATAAGTTAACTTAATTGCTTCATGTTGTCCCAGCACAAATAGTTTTTTTCTCAATGTTTGATGAAAGGAATGTGCACAAAATGACAGCATTTATTATCAATAAAATCTTTTTTACATTAGAAATGCTTTTAATTTGATAGTTTTTTTAATAAATGCTTTAATTACTATGGTAAAATGTCACTCTTGAGCAGTTAAATGTGTTTATGAAGCATTCAAACAGTTTAACAGTGATGATTCCTTTTTATTGAATGATTCCTAAAGAATCTTGTGACAGAAAATTGTTTAAAACTGGAGTAATTATTCTGAAATTTCAGCTTTAAATCACATAAATAAATGAACTTTTATACTACATTTAACAAGAAAACAATGTTTTTACATCTGACAGTTTTTACTGTATTTCTGGTCAAATTAATGTGGCTGTGGTAAGCAGAATTGGGCTTCTTTTAAACACATAAAAAATCTTAATTATCCAAATCAAGTAGTATAGATGACTTCATCTTAAATAATTCAAAATCTGTTGTGTTTTTCAGCTTGTGGATGATATTCTGGACTTCACCTCCAGTGCCAAATGTCTGGGGAAGCCGTCGGCCGCTGACCTGAAGCTGGGGTTGGCCACAGGACCCGTTCTCTTCGCTTGTCAACAGGTCAATATCACAGAAAGGAAAATCAACTGACTTCATCACAGACATAATCGTTAAAGTAAACACTCTGTAGTTATTGCCTTTTAAAAGGATTTCTGATTGTGTCCTTACTGCAGTTTCCGGAGCTTCATGCGATGATCATGAGGCGATTCAGCTCTGATGGAGATGTGGACCGAGCCTGGCAATATGTGCTGAAGGTCAGTTTTACAGTCAATATCCTCAACATGACCTGATCACGTTTACATATCAAATGAGTAAATCAGTTGGTAGCAACATCGTGATATTTGTACCCCAAAAGTATGCTAGTAGATGTTTTACTTCAGAGGTTTTGTAATTCCTATTAGTCTTCATTGTCTCATAAATAAATTACAGTCATTTTATTCTATTATAATCCAAAATAATAATTTAACTGCGTATCTGTGAATATTAACTGATTACTGTTCTTAGCTGTATTATTTTATACACTATAAACATCTGCAAACATGACATGACAATATAGAAAATTAGCAAATAGACAAGTAATTATTTAAACATAAAGCTGACAGAAATGAAAAAAACTGATGGGAGTATACACTAATCTGAGCATTATTCAGTCACAAGATGGTGCCCAATAGTCAACAACATGTGATGGGAGTATACACTAATCTGCTCTATATTCAGTCACACGAGATGGCGCCAAACAGTCAAAAACGTAAAGCTAACAGAAATGAAAACCTCTAATGGAGGTATATGCTAATCTGTGCATTATTCAGCCACACAAGATGGTGCCAAACTGTCAAAAACGCACAGCTGACAGAAACGAAAACATCTGATGGTGCATACACTAACCTGCACGTTATTCAGTCACAAGATGGCGCCAAACAGTCAAAAACGCATAGCTGACAGAAACGAAAACATCTGATGGTGTATACACTAACCTGCGCGCTATTCAGTCACAAGATGGCGCCAAACAGTCAAAAATGAAAAGCTGACATAAACGATAAAACATCTGATGGAGTATACACTAACCTGCTCGTTATTCAGTCACCAGATGGCACCAAACAGTCAAAAATGTAAAGCTGACAGAAACGAAAAAACATACGATGGAGTATACACTAACCTGCACATTATAGTCACCAGATGGCACCAGTCAAAAAGCAAAACGAAAACATCTGGGGTATACACTACGCATTATTCAGTCAAATGATGGTGCCAAACAATCAAAAACTAAAAACATCTGATGGAGTATACACTAACCTGTGCATTATTCAGTCACACAATAGTGCCAAACAATCAAAAAGCAAACAAAAATATCTGGAGTATACAGTAACATATGCATTATGCAGCCAGAAGATGGCATTAAACAGTCAACAACGAAATATCTGATAGAATACCTGTTAGATTGACTAACCTACACATTGTTCAGTCACAAGATGGTGCCAAACGGTCAAAAACAAAACATCTGATGGAGTATACACTAACCTCCACATTATTCAATCACAAGATGGCGCCAAACAGTCAAAAACGAAACATCCGATGGAGTATATACTAACCTGTGCATTAAGTCGCAAGATGGCACCAAACAGTCAAAAATGCAAAGCTGACAGAAACGAAAACATCTGATTGAGGATACACTAACCTGCACATTATTCAGTCACATTACGCTAGATGAGCCTGTATTATTCAGTGGTTGTTATCACCTTGAAATAGCGTGTGTTAATTTGTTAATCTCCTTCTGGATGTATGTTATCCCTTACTTAGCTTGTGTTTTCTGTCTCGCTCAGAGTGACGGTGTTGAACAGACGAACTACCTCGCCCAACACTACTGCCAAGAGGCCATTCGTCAGATCAGCCGGCTGCGTCCGTCCAGCGAGAGAGACGCTTTGATCCGGCTGACGGAGCTGGTGCTGCGCAGAGACAAATGAGCCCGGCAGAGCTCCACCCTCAGGCAGCTACACCTCTACACACAGAGAACATTTACACCACACTGTAAGCTTTACCGTACTGTAATGGCAGAGGATGACTGTGAATGAACGACACACTCTGCCGAGACCACCAGAATTCCAGGTGTAGCACAGACAGAGGTGCTACTGTCACTCATGTGTGTGTGTTTATGTGGATCCGTTATAGACGCTTTAACATCCGTCCACGTTTCAGAAGGCCAAACGTCTCGATTTCTTGTCGAAGTGCTTTTGCGTAAAGTGCTCAGTAACAGCCAAGGCCTTAAACCTCACTATTTACTCCAATTAAATAAGGTATTTTTTAAAGTAAACAGACTCTTTGGCCTTTTTTTTGACCCACACATCATTTTCATGTACACAAGAATTTGGCAAAAAGTTTGTTTTATTTATTAAATTGTATTTATTAAATCTTTATTATTGATTTAGCAACATTTTAGCTTTGTTAAAGGGATCGTTCAACCGAAAAACTATTTTTTTTTTCATCATTTACACACACACTTCTTCCAAACTAAACAAAAGATATGCTAAAAACCGCCATTGACTGTGACAGCATTTTTTGTTCATGTAAATCGATATTAATAGCTGCTTTTTCATTGTTCATTGTTGTATAAATCATACCTTGAACTCTTTCCCTACTAGCACTGTCTAAACGGGGTCACACACCGAATGCGCAGCTCGGCGACGTGCTGCATCGTGCCCAGCATAAAACTAGCATAAGCCCAGTATTTAGTGCAGGTAGGTGCTGCTTTGCTGTATGCTCAGTGCAGTAGAGACTGTATTGTCATCAATAACGTTACATGTTTAGCACGAAAGTTTGTAATATAAAAACGTAAAAACTGAAATCTAACCTATGAAATGTTCTGCCTTTGTGCTTTGTTTGCTCGTTACTACACCCGTTCACAGCGCTAAAGTCTAGCATCTTCATGTAGTAACACTGTCTTGACCAGTGCGGTTGACGCATGATCAGAGTCCGTATGCAATACCTAGTGTATATATCTTTGGTCCACGGCACCCACAGTGAGCCTCCCAACCCGGCCCGAATTCTAGGCAACGACTAAATCCGCTGCATATTGGAAAAGAAGGCAGCATATTGTGCTCCAAAATCTCTGTGTACTTTTCAGCATTACTGGTGCCATCACAGAAGTGCAAGTTACCTTGTCAGGGGTGATGACACAACTCCAAGAGTTGTAGAAGCTCCAAATCCTTCAGGGACTAAAAAAATGAATAAAAGAATATTGTAATATTCATAAATATTAACTTCTGTTATTGAAATCACAGTAGGCTGTCTAAATGCAGCTCTTCATGAAACAAAAAAGTGAAACAATCAATAAAATTGAAACAAACACACAATTTACATAGAATGATTTATTATAAAAGACTGTACAATTACATTTCAATTAACATTATAAATACAAATTCCGGGCCGAGACGAGCTTCAGCGCAGATACGGAATTCAGTTGGAACACTTCAATATCTCAATATGACGACAAAAAAAAAAAACAAGTTTGAAGGCATTAGCTTTTAAACTCCTGAAATGACTGACAGTGGTCAGACGGTTGAATGGAATCTCTGTAATCGCGTACAGTACGACTGCTAAAACATGTGAATGGAAATTCTTTTAAAAAGGAGGACTTGATGCCAGACCTGAGCTGAGTAACTTAAGCGCTTCAGATCTCAAGCCTGTCATTCTGATGCTCCTCAGTTCATTCTTCACACTGCAGGATTGATCTCTGGACTGTAAAAATGACATCACGGCAGTTACTCGTTACAGACCATGGCATAAGAAAAAACTCATCTAATCCAGCATTGTAATTTTATTTTGGCAGGGCAAAGAAAATAGTAATTGGTAACGGATTACAGACCTTTAGACACTTTACAGCCAACACATTAAAGCTATCTCATGAAAGCCCGTTTCTGCCACAGCATTAAAAAAGAACATTTTTCGCTTAATATTTCGAATTCTTTATATCACGATTTGGAGAAGGCAGATTTTGGCAAAACTCAGAATGTAAACTCGGAATTGTGAGGCGAAAAAAGCTAATATTTTTAAAGTTCATGGGACTATTATGACTTATTTTCCCTAATATTGCGAATTTAAAAAAGTTCGAATTGTGCGATATAATCATAAATTTACAAAAATAAAAGAAAATCGTACAATTTTGACTTTCTCAGAAATGCCATTTTGTGTTTACATCTTGCAGTTGACATTTTCAACGTAGTTCTGCATCATTTTTAAAATATTATTTAAAATTAAAATTATATATAGTTTATATTTAAAAGCAATATGCAAAAACTCAGTTCTGAGGGAAAAAAATTGTGCGACATTGACAATTGCGCGAAAAAAAAAAATTGTGACATCTTTGAACTGATTTTTTTTTTGGAATTGTCTCGGATTCTCAGTTGTCGACAATAGTACGCAACTTTAGCAAATTTGTGAGAAGAAATTTGTACATTTCTGTCTTATAAAAATTTTAATTTGTTAAATTTGCGAAAGTTGCCTGGGAAAATTTGCCAATTTTGCCGAAACTGTAATTTTGGGTCTATATATTTAATATATACTGGGTCTGTATATCGAAAATTTAATTCTGGGTCTATATATATATATATATATATATATATATATATATATATATATATATATATAGACTAAGAATTACATTTTGGGTACAATTCTCTCACATTTTTACAAATTTTATGATCTTTATATATATATATATATATATATATATATATATATATATATATATATATATATATATATATATATATATAAATATATTCTGTGGCGTAAACAAGCTTCCTACCATCTACGAAAGTTCAAATTTGTTCATTGTAGCAAATACTTAATTGTTGTGATATCAACTAAAAAAATATGAACAAAGAGTCGATGGCGAAAACAAATAAAAAAAATGTTCTGTGCTTTGCATTCTTTACCCAAATTAAAAAATCACGACTTTTATATTAACAACAAACTAAAAAAAATAGATCATAAAAATAAGTAATCTACAAATGTCTATATTTAAACCAAAACAAAAATGGAAGTGAACTGTAAATAATACAAAGATGGAAGCAGAATGGAATTTAACGTTTAGGTTACAATACATATTAAAATCGTGTATGCATGCTTTACGTTAAGATTTTGATACACTTTTCTTGAGGGGCAATGACGTGTGATGCTTTAAGATAAAACGCTAACGAATTAAGTTTCTAACATGATCGACTTTTATTTTTTCGCATCCAAAACGAGAAAATCAAATCAACAGTTGACTTTTAGTTGGAAATGTCATAAAAGCAAAAGACAATCATCTACTTTACATGTTCACGCCTTGTATCGACTGCTGATTGACATTCACTAGAACTGCTTTATTTTATATACACACTGACTTCCTCGGAATATTTTGCCCAGATCCCCCCGTCACCGCAAAAAAGTAAAGTTTGGAGATTTTCACCATTTGGTGGAGATCTGATTGTTTGTGTTGGTTTTTCTTCAGTCGGCGTAGTGCATGATGGACTCAACGTAGTTTCCCGGAAAGAGGCCTGTGACGCCGTTACACACCCCCTCGAACCAACCGTCATCGTTCTTCTTGATGATGTAGATTATGGCTCCTTCTATGAAGGACAGTTCATCGTCCTTGTCCTTGGTGTAATCATAGATGGCCACCACTGGACAGAGGAAGATCAGTTGGTGAAGCTCTGAGCCATGCCATCTGATTCTAGTATATTCACTATATAGACACTATTATAGTATACATTATACAGTCTTCGCAGATCTATTGATTGGATTCCAGTAATATAAGACAATATTAGAGTCACAATGACAATACGTTAAAAGACACTCATGTTCAATAAATTAACAAAAAAGTAGTATCACCAGTAATATAACACAATATTAGAGTCAGCAGCAGGCAGTTTAGGAGATTTTGTGATTGTGTGTTTTGGCTGCTGTAGCGCCACCTCAGGTCAATCAATTTTTGTTAAAGCAACCCTCCACTTTTTATGATAAGGCTTATTTTACAAGTCTCCTAGAGGTAAACAGTTGACTTGAACCGTTTTATAATCCACTTCAGATTTCTTGATCTGACGGGGTCACTTTTAGCTTAGCTTAGCATAATGAACTGAATTGGATTAGACCATTAGCAATTTGTTTTCCAAAAAAGTATTATTTTCATATTTAAAGCTCAAATCTTCTGTAGTTGCATGAACTAATCAGTTAAATGGAATTTAAAAATGGTTCAACTCAACTGTTTAACTCTTAAACTTGTAAATTTAGCCTTTTTCCATAAAAGGTTGGTTTGTGGACAGTCATGTCTAAGACAAGGGAGCTCAGTGAGGACTGAATTTGCCAGGGCTATGAATAATTTTAGGCTTGACTGTATATTAAAAAGCGATATTTGTAAAAATATAACAGCTTACAAAACCTAAAACTAAAATACTATTATAATATATATTTATTTTGATAAATAATCTTTGATTGGATATAAGGCTATAGTAATATAAGGCAATATTAGAGTGAGTGTCAGGCTTGAATCCATTCAATTCATTTAGCTGATTTCTTGTTCTGACTAAATGCCTTTTAGCTTAGCTTAGCATAGTGAATTGAATCGGATTAGACCATTAGCATAAAAAAGTGATAATTTTAGGCCGTTTAGGTGTTTGGCCTTGGTGGCATGGTAGACAGGGGTGGGTACTACCATCTGGCAAAGTTTTAAGTCTCTACGCCTTATGGTTTAGTCTGCCTAATCAATTTTAAAGCAAAATAGTGACCTTATCTAACAATTACAACAGGGTTTCAGTGCTAAGCTCTAATGAAGACAATGAGAAACGCTGAAAAGTAATCCTCACCCTTCTCAGCGTAGGACTTGGGTGCCCACTGAGGGTCTCCATCAGCGTAGGGGTCACTGTAGTGCACTATTGCTGCCTCTTCATCTTCATAGTCTGCAGGTGGAGGTGGAGGAGGAGGAGGAGGAGCCTCGTCAAATATGACAATGTCTTCAGGGGGAGGCGGAGGGGGAGGAGTCGGAGTATCTGCAACTGAACATCCAACACAAACATTATCAGCTTCACACACATACATACACACATCCAGCAGATCAACGTGCTCATGCAGACTGGTTAGTGCACATGCAAATCACAGCAACTACGATGAACTAGAGACGATCATAGGTGATGAAGATGCTGGCGGTGTTGCTGGAGAAATGAATGAATACTTACCAGATGTCGGAGGTAATGCATGCAAAAGATGACAATTATGTAAATCTTGGTATACTACAGTACACACACTACACAGAATACACGCTATACAGTCAAACTAGAGATGTTGTGGACGTAGATGGGAAGTAACTCACAACCTTGTTACTTTCGTTTTAATGTGTTTTGTGGAGCGATCTATATTATCTCGTCATAGCGAAATTTGAACTCCTTTTTGATTCAATCGATATAGATTTTTTTGTCATTGCGTGCTGAAGTGCACGTCTTTTTCTGATTACGCACGCAAGTAGGCTTGTTTATTCAGCTTACCATGCGAACGGCAAAATTCAAGAGTTCACACATAGCTGATAATTGATTATAAAGCTAGTTTGGCATGCTGTCCCGGAAGAGAGCCCTGAGCTCTTAAGATTCTCAAGCCCGGGGCTCCCTCCCGTTTGCAAAGCGAGAAGGGAGTTTGAGCTCAGGTAGATCTCGAGAACTCGCCTGCTGTAGTAGCTAATGAACAGATAGTGATTGCTCTTAAGAGATAACTACTTACTAGGAGCATGCCTATGGTGCCGATTTGGATTAGTCAATTAACTTAAGTTGCATGTTTTTGGGCAGTGGGAGGAAACCGGGGAAGCCGGGGGAAACGTGTAAACTGGTAAGGACTAGAACCAGTGACGATCTTGCTGTGGGGCAACAGTGTTAACCACTGGGCCACCGTGCCACCCATCTAGAAAAGGAGGAGGAGGAGTGGTGGAAGGGGGGATTCTTCAAAACGAAGATGGCTGTGATATGGAACTTAGGGTATTTATAGTGACTTAGGAATCGTCTGATTGGTGAATCATAAATTGGATAATGCAGGACCAGCCGCAAGCAATCATAAGCATGTGATCCTCTCGAAATTAGTTTATAAAGAAACTTCACATGGCGAACCTGGATGTGACAGAATCAGTGATGAAGGCTAAACGTGACTGATGTGATGTTTATACTGGTTAATAAGATCAATCGGATCACAGATAAAGACACATTTCTGTTCAAATCTGGCATTGAAATGGAGTTCAAGTCTTTTGTCCACTTCCGACCATTGTGTACTGTACTTTTCTGAGCTTTCAATACTACGAAAAAAAACCAACTAACAATCATGTGCAACTTTTGTACAGTTAGGGCGTACTAACACCATGTACAGTTGCCATGTACCATGCTGAAGCACGCTTGTCCCCCCTCCAGTCTCCCCCGACTGCCCGCACTCACATTGCATCAGAGCCTGTGCACGCTTACGTCATCGATGATGCGCTGTTTAGTAAGCGCTCTCGCTCAGCACAGTGGTCCTTGCTTTAGTTATATCGTTTTAGTCGTTTGATATGCAGTGACACGCAGTCAAATATTTCACCAAACAGATCAGCCACTTTTGACGCTTAGAAATTATTATAAAGTCCTCGTGCTGCAGGAATTAGGTGGTTTGCTGAAGGTGCAGTGAGGGGTTTGCGTCTTCAATAATCTACGACAGTTTGCGTTCATTGAAAAGTAAGAATGATTAATAAATCCATATGAAACAGTCTCCTAAAAGTCACGTCTCGTTTTCAGTTTCGGGCTCAGGCGCACTTTGCACTCACACTGCAAGCGTACCGCGTACTGAGCCCAAGTGAACTGCGCTCTGGCACACCTCTTCCAACCAATTGAACCGCACCTGAACCTGATTCGGAGCACTCACACTTCTCAAACGACCTGGGGAACGCCCCTGGGCACAGTTCGGATAGCATAGTTTGAAGCCGCCTCTCCACACAGTTATTGAGATTTTTAAAATGGACTTAACTTTTATGTTCAATCCACTTAAATTTGTAAAGACTAATAAGTTAACTTAATTCCTTCAGGTTATCCCAACACAAATCAGTTGTGTGGAACCCAGCTTTTTTTTAGTGTAAAAGTCAGAGCGCCACAGAACACAAAACAGATCTCAGATCAGTTGGTCCAGATCAGATCAGATTCCAATCGTATATATGAATAATCGGATTTAAGCACACAAGGAAATCTATAAGACACTGAATATGCCCTAGATTAAATCCCAATAATGTAGAACTAAAACACAACAATGAGTGCCTTTCAAGTACAAAACGCTAAAATCTTCCCCCAAAGTGCCTAGTTAGCCTCTTTTAGCTGACATAAAATCTAACAATGGAGGAAAGGACATTTCAAGAGGCCCAATTATGCTGTGTTTTTAAGATGTAAAATAAGTCTCTGATGTCCATAGAGTGTATATGTGAAATTTAAGCTCAAAATACCACACAAATAATGTTTTATAAACCTTTGAAGCTGCCCCTTTTAAACTTTGAGCCTAACTGTGCCATTTTGGTGACTATCGCTTTAAATTCAAATGAGCTTGGGCTATTCTCAAAAGAGGGCGGAGCTACAAATGCCTATGTGTCAGCAATGTGGCAGACTCAAAAGCAAAACTGATGTTCTATGCTAATGAGAGAGAGAGAGAGATTGTTACTAATGGGCGGGGCTTTTCCACTCTAAAGATACGTACAATTTGTAAATACTAAGTTCGCTTAATTCCTTCATGTTATCCAAACACAAATCAGTGGTGTGGAAGCCAGCGTTTTATACAGTGTAAAAGTCAGAGCACCACAGAACACAAAACAGATCTCAGATCAGTTGGTTTAGATCAGATTCCAATCGTATATATGAATAATCGGATTTAAGCACACAAGGAAATCTATAAGACACCGAATATGCCCTAGATTAAATCCTAATAATGTAGAACTAAAACACAACAACGAGTGCCTTTCAAGTACAAAACGCTGAAATCTTGCCCCAAAGAGCCTAGTAAGCCTCTTTTAGCTTACATAAAGCAATGCACACTTATGTAAATGTGTGACACACTTTCTGCTTTCAGAAACCTCCGGCTTTAGGCGCTGCGAGCGGCTTTATTTGGATCTGCTCTACTGTATTGTTTGAGAAGGAACAATGAAACAAGTGTGACCTCGATGACCTGCAGAATGAACGAACACAAACACACGGCTCGGGATGGAGATGAAGACGGCATGCGCTAAACTTCTAGCACATAAAAACACATGCGAGGGGAGGGGGGGGGGGAGGGGGGGTGTGTGAAACGTTGGAGAAACCTGGCCGTCAGACTTACTGTTCTCCTGAACTCGAGCCACAAAGCCTGTGAGGGGAATCTGTGGTGTGAGCTGAGGCATAGGTGGAGGAGGAGGAGCCATAGACACTGACCACACACACAGAAAAAGAGAGAGAGAGAGCGAAAAGAAGAAACGCAGGAAGAGAAATACATCAGTCCCATATAATAAAGGTGCAGAACGTAATCTTACAGAAGAGATAGACTGCATAAAGACGACATATATAATGTACATACTGTATGTACAGCTGAAGTCAAAATGATTAGACCCCCTGATAATTTCTTAAATATTTCCTAAATGATGTTTAACAGAGCAAGGAAATTTTTCACAATATTTCCTATAATATTTTTTCTTCTGGAGAAAGTCTTATTTGATTTATTTCGGCTAGAATAAATGCAGTTTTTAATTGTTTTTAAATCATTTTCCAATTTTTTCCATATTAAATGGAGTTATTTTAGAAACAGCTTCTATTTCTTGCAGCTGAACAACAGAAAACTGACAATGATCACCTCGGGTACACCGCCCGAGCTTTATTCAGTGTTAAATGCTAACAATGTGAGTTTGAATGCCATTTTACATGACATTTATTGCCATACTACTGAAAGCAGCAGCAGATCAGAGTTCACCTCAGATCTTTAAAATAAAATAAACCATTTGAAAGTGAACTTCAGTGCAAGCCAACACATATCAGTGATTCAGCATGTACATTTAATAATGTTAAAGAGGTTTCATATGTATTCGATTATAAACCTTTCCATTTTGTTGGAGTGCAGTAAGTGCACTATTCTGTGCTTCTAAATGGCTGTATTTACATTTCTGTCGTGTTTTCGTCTCATGCAAACACCCCAATTGCTTATCACTGCAAATCTCGTCATGTAGCGTGTTGTTGGGACACAGGGTTACAATGTAACCTGCACACCTAATGTGTTCCACCTCATGTGGAACTCTAAATCTGCGTCTCATTTCGGAGGCTGCTACTGTCCACCGGAGGTCACATTTCAGTCGCGGACACATACTTTGAGAGGCTTTCTGACTGAAATAATAAAAAGCGTGTTTTTTACCAAGACAACACGCGGTGCTGAAATGTTATTGGCTAAGCTGGCATTAGGCAGGGTAAAAGAACCAAAACAAAGACAGATGTTCCGGCGTGTAACGCACATTTTCAAAGCAAAATATCTGACTTCAGCACTGTTTTTCAGGTGAAACAAGAATGTTCACTTAGCATGTTTCTTAAATATCCGCAAACATATTATGGTATTTTTATGTATTAGAAGAGTCAAAAACGTACATACAGCACCATTATTTTAATAATTTTTTTATTTTTTAAAGACTAGCTTGATTTAAAAATGCTTCAGACAAACCGATCCAGTTTGTTGAAATGACTAAGACCTTTTTCCCAGAATGACGTGCGTTTCATTAACACTCTCTGACTCTCCCGTTCACATCTGATGCCGTCATTCACTATAATGCTCATAGACATCTGACAGTGCCATTTATAATCCCAGCTTTAATGCGAAGATGACAATAAATCTCCATTCATAAACAGGTGGCCACGAGCCCGCGCAAATCCCAGGCTTTTCCGCTCTTAATGACATTACGAACACACACCTGTGGGAAGAGACACACTGGTTCCTTTATCATGCCTAAAAATATCTGCCTTTTACAATGCTTTGGCTAGAGTTTCAGTTTTAGAGGAATCAAGATGTCGAGTAGAATCTACAGACTAGTGTTGTCCTGGTACTGGAATTAGATTTTCAATACGATATCTTATATTGTGTACGATACGATATTGTGGAGAAATGTTGCCACAGCTTTAATTAAAACAACCATTTTTAAATGAATCCGCATGAAATGTAAGTTGCTACATATTTTTATTTCAATAAGAAATGTAGAATATTTCGGTAGAAGATCTGCTATTTCCAAATGAAATTGAATATTTATTGATATGGTAACAGGGTTTTATTTTTGTGCTCCTTTCATCTTTCACTTGCAGCAAACTACTGGTTAGAGGGGCGTGGCTTAGCTTATTTCACCCAATCCATCAAATTGGCATCATCAGAGAAGGACTAGAAAGGAAAAAAAAAACTAAGAAATACTTCAAGTCGTACCTCGACCATTTACTTTCACTTTAGATTGTCTTAAATTATGGGTATTGTGTCTTAATGATGGGTATTTTGACGTAATTTGCGATAGCTATTTAAACGATCCACTGTAACGCAAGAACATGAACAGAAGAAAATATTGCCACAGCTTTAATTCTAAATAAAATCTTTAGGTATGTCTTGGATCTGCATGAAACGTAAGTGGCTACAGACTTTATTTCAATAAGAAATGTGGAATATTTCAGTTGAAGGGCCACTATTTCCAAATGAAATAAATGATATTTATTGAGATGGGGGTGTGATTTGTTTTTGTGCGCCTCCTTTAATCTTTCACTTGCAGCAAACTACCAGTTAAAGGGGCGTGGCTTAGCTTATTTCACCCAATCCATCAAACTAACATCATCAGAGATGGACTGGAAAGGTAAAAACACACAAACTAAGAAATACTTTAAGAAAGTTTTGCATCAACAATTTACTTTCTCTTTAGATTGTCTTAAATTGTGTCTTAATGAGGGTTATTTTGACGTTATTTGCGGAAGCTAGTTAAACGATCCACTGAAACGCAAGAACTTAAAATAAACATAACCACAGTTTTCATCAAAATTAAAATATTTATGTATGTTTTATGTAATGTAATGTTATGTAAGTTGCTACAGACGTTATTTCAATAATAAATGTGGAATACTTTAGTTGGAGTTACTCATTTCCAACTGAAATGAATGATATTTATTGAGATGGGGTGGGGTTTTATTTTTGTGCTCCTCCTTTAATTTTTCACTTGCAGCAAACTACTGGTCAGAGGGGCGTGTCTTATCATATTTTTGGCCCAATCCGTCAAACTGACGTCATACAAAAACTAAGTAAGAATACTTTAAGAAAGTTGTGCCTTGACCATTTGCTTTCACTTTAAATTGTCTTAAATTGTGTTCTAATAATGGGTATTTTGATGTTATTTGCGATAGCTAGTTAAATGGTCCACTAAAACGCAAAAACATAAGAAAATTCAGCATTTGCGCACTAAGAAAGAGACACAAACAACATTCGAGAACTGAATGTTTGGTCTACTAAACTAAAACCAATATGATCTCAGTTCGCAACTTCTTAATTTAGTGGTTAATTTGTTTTTATTTGTACGACCTTATTCGAACATTTTAGTACAATTTGCTTATTCTTCAATGAGGGGTAGGGTTAGGGGTGGAGTTTGAGTTTTTTGATAAATAGTAAGCTGATCCAGTGAAACCCAAGAATATAAAAAGAAAATTCAGCATTTGCGCACTAAGAAAGATACACAAACAACACCCGAGAACTGAATTCTTGATCTTTAAACTGAAACCAATGAGATCTCACGACAATTCATAACTGCTTGATTAATGACCAATTCGTTTTTAGTTGTGCGATCTTATTCGTACAGTTTAGTACGATTTGCTCATCTGCCAATGAGGGGTAGGGTTAGGGGTGGGATTTCAGGGCATGGATCCTAAAAAAAAAACGTACGTTTTCATACAAATTAAGTCGCATGAATTTGTACGAATTAGCCACTTTTCAGACGATACCTAAAATAGTTACGTTTTCTCTTGAGATCGGGCTAACTGAAACCTAACTGAGTTTGCAGCATCAACTGTGAACTGAGCTGCTAAGAAAACACACCAGAATATAAGTACTTTTGACAACACTAAAAGTATCCAATACTATATATTTTGACCATGATCATATTGTACGTTTGTTCAGTGTTCTCCGTGTCTTACTTGCGGGCGTTCCGCCGTTAATGTGCGGCTGCTGCAAGGAGAACTGTGAGGAGACGGACGGCGCTCGCCGATATGTGCCCGTGGCAGAGACCATGGAGACGGACGAGTTGCTGGAGTTGTGTCGGGAGACCTGTCGGGATATCGTGCCGAACTGCGACATGGGAATCGGGCCGAGACCTGGCCCAGCAGCAACGGCTGATAGTGACCAGAGGGGACGGTGCAGAGAGACGAGAAAAAAACCAGGAGAGGAAAGTTAATGATAGACACACCAGGCAAGCAAAGAAAGCTTTCAAAACGGTAAGTAAAAACAGACTGATAACAATAGATAGAAGATACAGATAGAAGATAGTAATAATAGATAGAAGAGTGAATTTAATGAAACACGTCCAGCGCAATTCTAAATACAGATTTATTCAATATTTATACAGATTTGATACAGGTTGTATTTAATTATTTTTATTTAATTCACTTATGTTTTGCATAATTAATTTTGTAATATGCAATTTATTGCTAAATTTATAATTAATACCTTTATATTTTGTACTTTAACTAAAACATTCAAGCTTAAGGCAAAAACAAACCCGTCAATTTCATTTTGATTGTATTTATTATGACTATTGCTATGATTATAATTGTTATTTATGCAATTGTTTTTCATAATGGCATTATTTCCACATTGAAAAAGAGATTTCCTTCCAAATATGTGCTGTGAGGCAAACTTCAATATTGCTAAACCTTTATATAAATTAATATATACCTTAAATTAAAAAATAAATTAAACTAATTAATGTAGCAGTTTTTACTTATACACAGTAAAGAATGTTGTACCTTATTACAGTATCAAGTATCTAATGAGAATATTTAAGAATAATGCTAAAAAAATAAAATAAAAGTTAAATGAATTGGCATAGTTTTATATTATATTATATGTTACTTTATTTTCTCATATTATATTAATTTATATTATATTTCAGCTTTATATTATATTATATTTAATTTTCGCTTATTATATTATATTATATTATATTATATTATATTATATTATATTATATTATATTATATTATATTATATTATATTATAGCCATTATATAATATTTTATTTTAATTTCTCTTATTATATTATATTATATTATATTATATTATATTATATTATATTATATTATATTATATTTTAGCCATTATATTTTAGTCATTATATTTTAGCTATTATATTATATTTAATTTTCTCTTATTATATTATATTATATTATATTATATTATATTATATTATATTATATTATATTATATTATATTATATTATATTATATTATATTTTAGCCATTATATTATATTATATTTTATTTAATTTTCTCTTATTATATTATATTATATTATATTATATTATATTATATTATATTATATTATATTATATTATATTATATTATATTATATTATATTATATTATATTATATTATATTATCGATTTAAGACTTAAACATAACCTGGACATGCTTCACCACACTCCCAAAGAAAACATCAGAAAAGTACGAAAAAAAGCACAGGAATTTACTTTCATTACAACCACAATAGCAATATAATCATATAAAAGTACCTGCAATAAAGTTAGAAAAAGTTAGAAAAGACCCTGAGAAATGACAGCATGTTTTTGGGGGTGTTTATGTGCGCTAAGCTTGTAATATAGCCCTGTGTGTGTTTACACTGCCAGGGCAGATGGGATTTCCTCCATAGGGACGTTTCCTGTTGACAGTGGGAGATAACCGGGAAACCCTAGAGAGACCCTGATAGTGATGTCCGGAATCAAGAGAACGACAAACATTATGGACAAACATCACTGTGGCACTGGTGACATCCAATATAAACACAATTCAAACAACTGGGTCCTGATGGAGCCACTGGAAAATCTCTGTTCTAATAGTGTAATAGGTTTACATTTTACATACATAGATGGTTTTATTAGACTAAGATATAAAGCACACAGTTAATGGCTTATATTTGAGATAAACAATGACAAGTTAATTCAATTTGAAAGCCAGATGTTGCGTAATACATCACATCCAATCAACTGGCGGCACAATTCTGGAAGCATGCAAATCAGAAAGAAAGCAATCTTTCATAGAACCAGCAGTAAGGAAGTCTCTGACACTCACTGAAAACACAATGCTAGATTTTTTTGAGGATGGTTGCTAATGTGTTGCTATGCAGTTTCTATGACATTTTGGTCTCTACATGCAGCTGTAGTTCCAGCATGCAAAAGTGTAGTCATAATAAAGGCGCAGTATGTAAAAACACCACTGGAGGGCGCATATTCATTACAAACAAAGGCGTATTTTGATGATGCAGTGACCAAGTGTGGAATCATTGGAATCTTAATTACATCCTATAGAAATCATGTTCAAAGATGAGCTGATGTATTCAACACTTATTATCATGGTAGTATGAAGCAGACCAAGGCTGAGAGCGAAACCAGATTGCGAAAACAACGTGGCAGGAAAGCAGCAGAGCCTTTATTACACCACAGCAGACCACTTCTTCTTTCATTGATTGATCATTCTAATTAGATTTTAGGGTTCTGTCATAATGCAGCTATGTGCGGTCTAATAAAACACACAACAAATTCAAGCATTTATGAGGGTTTTCTGTTTTCAATCAAACTGAACAGGAA
Organism: Danio aesculapii; assembly: GCF_903798145.1. Lineage (NCBI taxonomy): Eukaryota > Metazoa > Chordata > Actinopteri > Cypriniformes > Danionidae > Danio > Danio aesculapii. The sequence continues at coordinate 35,917,098 of NC_079458.1, forward strand.
AACAAGGGCGTCATTAACATGGCGACACAAGAATCAATCTGTGTCACTAGTTAAAATAGCTTATTTGATTTGGGATAATGACTTAAGTCAGCAAAATATCCAACACTATTTTAATGAAAACTCTTCACATATTGTTCCTTTAAAGAAACTTCTGTGACATTAGGTTGGTTCGTTGACCATTCTCTAAAAACCAAGCAGCTTTTTATTGCTGTGACAAATTTGCATGTTCAAGAATTCAACTTGAAACTAATGAATAACCCACTTGGTCCCACTTATGTGTTTTTCCTTTAGAGATGACTGCATTTCGCCGTAAGAATTTTGGCTTGAAAGTGATTGCACCTTTTGGCCTGTTCACATCAAAAACATTAAAGGGATCGCAATTTTATTACACTGAGCTGGAATCCTCATTACCTTTAGGAATAACAAAATCCTTTGTGGTATAGACTCAACAACCCCAAAAATATATCAAATAGACTTTCATATTGACAATCAGTGTTGGGGAAAGTTACTCTTGAAAGTAACGGATTACAAAATTGAGTTACTTCCCAAAAAAAGTAACTAGTTGAGTTACTAAGACCCTGTTTACACTGTCAGGTCTTGATGCCCAATTCCGATTTGTTGCCTATATCTGATTTTTTGCCTGTCCTTTTGCACATTCTTTTAATTGTGACCCATATCTGATTCATGTGTTTACACTTGCCATACAATTTACGATGTTGCATATGCGTAAAGGCGGGTTCTAGCATCTGCACCACAGTAGCCACGACGGAAGAAATTGTTTAGCTCTGGGAAATATACGAAGATCACTCAGCTTTAAAATGATGTGGAGGCGGAGGAGGGCAGAATGGTCTGTCATCGCAGCTTGCGCCTATGGTTTATATATGGTGTCCTCCACCATTCAGAGGAATTTGTGGGTACAAGAGAGATGTCAAGTCTGGTGGGAGCAAATTGTGGCGACTGACCACTTTCCTTCTCCGTGTTTCCTCTGTTGTTGTTGTTTACCGTGTCGGTGTCTCCACACACCACGGTGTCTACCATATTGTTGCAAGTTTAATGACGTACAAAACGGAATGCCTCAATAAATCTGATCTGCCTGTTTACATGATAGACGCATCGTCACATATCCGATTTGGATCTGATTTATTTCCACATATGGAGGCCTGAAATCTCAATATCCAAATGCGTGTGTTATTTATGTGTTCACACAGTCATAGAACAGATCCGATCTGTCACATAGGAGCAAAAAAATCGGAATTGGGTCACATTTAACTGGCAGTGTAAACGGCGCCTTAGTTACTTTTTATGGTAAGTAGTGTGTTACGTTACTTTTGAGTTACTTTTACGTCACTTTTCCTTAACTTTGTTGAGACTTGATCTCTTTCAGAACTTGTAGGGATTTTTCTTAAATAGAAGAGCTCTGCAATTAACAAAGCACTGTATAACCTTAATTTACTTTTAAAAAATTATAAATGTAGGATAATGTATAGTTGACATTTTAAAGCAATATGTTTGGTACTCAAGTCTTATTAGTTACGTAAAATCACTGTCCATTGAGACGGTCCCCTTTTCCTTTTCCATTTTCTTTGATGTGTAATGAACACATTCTGTCATTAAGTGCATGATTCAAAGTGACTATGTTCATTTTAACTCAGCAATTAATTTTTAAAAGTGAATTATTTAAAATAAAAAGTAACTTTCATTACATTTTTAGAAAAGTAACTGAAATTTTGTTACTTAATTTAAGCAAGGAATTACCGCCACTGAGACTGCAGCTCTGCACAAGACGTTTGGCCAGGGGAGAAATTAAAATGGTCGTGCCCAACTGAGCCTGGTTTCTCTTCACCTGGTTTCAAAGGTTTTTTTCTTCACTTCCGCCATTTAGTGAAGTTTTTTTTTCCCTCTCCGCTGTCGCCACTGGCTTGCATGGTTCAGGATCTGTAGAGCTGCGCATCGTTGGATTTGCTCTTCAGTGTTTGGACTCTCAGTAGTGATTATTAAACCACACTGAACTGAGCTCAACTGAACTGAACTTAAACACTACAAACTGAACTACACTGTTCCAATTTACTATGACCTTTTATGTGAAGCTGCTTTGACACAATCTACATTGTAAAAGCGCTATATAAATAAAGGTGAATTGAGTTTACCTAATACATAGAAAAGTAATATTGTTACGTAAGCTGCATTGCTTGTAACGTGTTACCAGACATCACAGTGCTATTCCTTTTCATCGTAAAATGTGGTGTAAACTTCTAAAGCTATTGAAACATTACAAAACAATGATAATCCTTAACATGAACAGGATTTATGACTCAATATGCTCGGCCCTTATCATACACCCCTAATAACCACTCATTAATAAATTAATGAACCTTTATGTTCTCAGGTAGTTCAGAGACTTCCTCAAAGTGAACTGATTTAAACTGAAGCACAAGCCACCACCATTTAAAGAAGTGATCTGCTTTGAAGCCCAGCAGACGAACATGTTGGCAGTGGGACGATAACGCTGGTTTTGGCGGAGAGGATCGGGGGAGGGGCTCACCTATAGCAGCGGTTGGCATTGGTGGGCCCAGGCCCGGGAGAGGGGGTGGAGGAGGAGGGGCTGGGGGAGGAGCTCCAGGGGGAGGAGCCCATGAGGGTGTGGCTGCAAGTCAGAACCGTCATATAAGAGAAAACACACCTTGAAGGTCTTTCATTCAATAACATGGCATAAGTATGTTCCCAAAACCAAGAGAGCTACCTTACCATCTATATAAGCAGTTACCTTTGAAGTCAGCATCCTAACCCTCTTGTATCCTCATACAGTATGTGAAAGATGCTGAAATGGGCTGCAACTTGTTATTGTACAGCAGAAGTTTCATGCTAATGTAGTAGCAGTATTCTTCATTTTCTGACATGTTCTAAACCATAGGTCTCAAACTTGATTCCTGGAGGGCCGCAGCTCTGCACAGTTTTGCTCCAACTCTAATCAAACACAGCTGATGCAACCAATCAAGGTGTTCAAGATTACTAGAGACCATTAAGCAGGTTCCAGCTGGTTGGAGCTAAATTATGCAGAGCTGCGGCCCTCCAAGAATTGAGTTTGAGACCATTGTTCTAAACAGACTAATTTGAATGAATTTACTATAGTAAACTCATTGTAAAAGATTTGAATAAGACGACTTGATTTAGGAAAGGCCTTTATGAAATTTTGGGGGTCTTATGTTGTGTTCACACCAAACGCGGCAAGCATGGAAAATCGTGCTATTTGTGCGTAAATAGACGCGTGAACATTGAGTTTACTCGCTTCATTCGCACGTTAAATCCGATTCATTCGCACATCAAATTTACTTCACAACGGACGCGCATTCGTGTGATGGGTAGGGCTTCTGTCTGCGGTGACATAAGCTTTGTTGCTAATTGGCTAACATGGATTTTATTGAGAGAATAGCTGTGTTTATGTGCTTTATAAAGGCTGATAAACAGCATCGATTCGTTTGGAGACGTATCTAATCCACTAGATCCTTTCAGAGGTGCACTCAGCTCTGTAAGTTCATAAACTCCTCCAGAAACTATACCTAGGATGATGGAAGCTTTCAGCGGTGCTTCCGACTGAGCTGAGCCCAGTTTGATGAACTGTTGTTGGTGTCGGTAGGAGGATTTTCCCCCACCAACAACAGGCGCTACGTCGTAATCACTCCCCCACAAGAGCAAGCTCCTGATTGGTTAACACGGCACAAATGTCTGCTGAAGTTTAGATTTTCCAACTCGAGCGATTAACGCTAAACATGAACGCATCAATCGTGCAAAATGCTCAACTGGTGCTGCGCCATTCGCGCCGCCTTATTCGCACTTATCACGCCGCAGGATGTCTATTCGCGTCTAGTCATTGGCTTAACATGTAAATATTCGCGTCTTGTCATTGGCTTAACATGTAAATCACTCACGCTTGACGCTTCTTTAGTGTCTGGTGTGAACCAGAAAAAAAGATTCAAACTGGGCGGCACGGTGGCTCAGTAAGTATTGCTGTCGCTAGTTCGAGTCTCGGCTGGGTCAGTTGGCATTTCTGTATGGAGTTTGCATGTTCTCACCATGTTTGCGTGGGATTCCTCCAGGTGCTCCGGTTTCCCCCACATTTCCAGTCCAAACACACGCGCTATAGGTGAACTGAATGAACTAAATTGGCCGTAGTGCATGAGTGCATGTGTGAATAAGTGTGTTTGGGTGTTTCCCAGAAATGGGTTGCAGCTGGAAGGGCGTAAAACATATGCCGGATTGTTAGTGGTTCATCCTGCCATGGCGACCTCTGAAGTAGAGACTAAGCTGAAGGAAAATGAAAGAATGAATGATTCAAACTGGTTCTGAATATGGGATAGTTGAGTAAATGGTGATTAATGGTCATTTTTAGCTGAACCATCCCTTTAAGGTGCCTTAAAATGCCTAGGTAGGTAGCTCACTAGGTCTTGGAAGCCTTCATCCAAACCAGGAAGAAAAACTTAGTGGAAAAACCTTCAAATTTCATTTTACAAACACAGAAAAAGGTTGATAAAGGACAGAGGTGTGGGATACAAAACTCCTGTAAATAACATCAATCCAGGACAAGGAAATCAGTGTTGCTGATGCAGTGTTGCTATGGTGACAGTAAGGATTCAGAAAGGAGGTAATGTTTCTCCTCTTGTCTCCAGCAGGTATTTTAGAGGAGAACATGACAGCGGCCTCTTTTTGATATAAATTTATCCATTCTCCTCAGGTGGTGGACCACCCTTAAGAGTTCCCCGCTTCCATTTTCTTTCCACCTGTCCTTGTGCTGTATGATGGCCTACTTTCACAAACCTTGAGCTGGAAAAATCAGGCCATGATAGCTGCAGTACAACTAAACCTGCTCCACTTCTCACTCTGGAGAACAGGATATACCCACATGTGTGGAGTGTGGGAACCTGTTGGACTGGGCTTTTTGCAGCTGCTGTATTTTTGGGCTGCAGCTCACCTGGGATTGAGTTGGGAATGGAGGGAGTGGGCACAGCGATGGGAATGCCGATGCTGCTGCTGCCGCTGTTCTCTCGACTGCCGCTTCCCCCACTGCTGCCACTAGACAGAGAGAAAGAAAAAGGCAGATACAGGATCGGTTTTTCAGCATATTATCATATATAAATATCACATCATTTCACCAGCTCTATTTGAGCTGCACTAACTATAACAACGCCCTGCACTCAACAGCCACTTTGAATATATGTATATATATATATATATATATATATATATATATATATATATATATATATATATATATATATATATATATATATATATATATATATATATATGTATATATATATATATATATATATATATATATATACATACATATATATATATATATATATATATATATATATATACATATATATACATATACATATATATATATATATATATATATAATTATTATTATTATTAATATTATTAAATCAGTGTGTGGTTGTGAAGTGTCTGCACAATTTTCCACAATATATTAACATGACTATATAACAATAATAATATAATAATAACAATAATAATAATTAATTGATTGAAACAGTATAAATATTTATAACTATTTTAAACCGATTTTAATCCATTTGGCATACGTTACAAGTACGCCTCTGAAACACACTCAGCCTCCCTTTGCCATTTTATCATTGCAAGTTTGAGAATACTAAGGGCTTCTCCAAAATAACAAAAACACTGAATTATGAGCCCTCAATGTACTATGCGCTTTACTCTGAGGAAAAAAAAACACAACACAAACTGATCTCTTTAGTTACCTTCATAACTGCATTATTTCAAAACCTCATTTAATTGTCCAAAATCAACAGAATTACATGAGCACCTACTATCTGAAACATACATTATTACCTTTAGTATTATCTGTACTGTTCCAAATACTACTAACAACAGTAACCAATTGACTGGAAGCTGCATGTAGTGTTCAGTATCAAGCTAGTATTGGATCCTGAATCCACATGGTAGTGACCTAGATACACACTTGGCTTTGAGACACATCGTACAACGTCATCCATACATCGCTGTGCGTACTTTAAACGCAGATCAATTCATGGATTATTCAACACTGTGGAGCTGAGGCTCACAGCATCAGTTTTACACCACCCCCACATGGACAGAGCTTCAGAAATCAGCCGTTCTCTGTGGATCTGCATGGACCCACACACACACAAATCTAAGCAGCAGGGGGCCCATAATGCACTGCAAGACATCTCATTATATTGGCCTCTTTTTTGCTTCATTGTCTGAACTCTGATATCAAGTTAATGATGTATTTTTTTTGTGCAAAACTTCATCTTTAAAGTGAACTAGGAAAGACTATAGTTTAAACTATTGAGAATTTTCAGCTTTATGGACGTGACATTTGCAGTAAAATTCACAGGGAATGTATAGGTTTAACAGTATACTGAAACATCCGTTTATGTTTTCTAAAAACAACTAACCACTTCGCTATTTTTGTTCATTTATTCGTTTGCTGGAAATTAGAACTGAATTTAGAAATAGTTTTGAAACTAATCTTTGCGCTTAACAAACGAAATTCAATATGAAGGCTAATGGATCTGTTCAGTGGAGTGTGTACAGCGTCATTTCCTTATCCACAAATGTAAAGGAGTAAAGTAAAGAGAAAAGTAAAGTAAAGAGAAAGTAAAGAGGCCGAATAGAGGAGGCTCATTCTTTATCCTTGCACAGACGGTCTTTTTAACTGTTTTCTCGCTAGTGAAGTGTTCAGTTTGTCTACAAAAAAGTAATTCTAGAAAGTCCGCCATGTATATAGCAAATATAGCAAATGTAAAAATAGCAAATGGGCCATGGCACGATACAACTGACTCTTAAAGGGATTAAGAGATGAGACTCTGATTGGTTTAATAATATTGTTTTGTTATATCAAAACACACTCATAACTCATTAAGAGAATAAGCACAACCCTGTTAGACCATGCGCCGGGGCGTAGAGCGTATTTTTCCGTCCTTAAAAAAGCAAAAGTGGATTCGGACACGCCCTTAATGCTTTTGTGCCCTGCGCTTTGGACTTTGAGCCTAGATCGTTCAAATACAGCCCATAGTCTTTGACGGAATTCACTTCATCACAACATACAACAAGGGAACAATGCCAAAACGTAAAGCCTCATCTTCTAATTGTACATATGTATACTTTTCAACACAGTTATGCTAATATTTTAAACTTGAATGTAGGCAAAGCAAATTGGCAAAGCAAATTTAGTGTTCTCTATTCTCTGTGACAATAAATTTTGTGGTAGACTATAAGCTTTGAAAAGTAACTTGCATATCTTAAATAAATTGCTAATTCTCAGCTACTCATTCTCACCAGATTTCTAGATCAGTAAATTGACCCTTTGAAAAATGGTCGTTTCTCAATCTGCATTATGCATTGAGTGAGTTCAGATGAAGGCAGCATGAAAAGAGCTGAATCAGCAGAATTGAACACTTCTGGAGAGCAGATAATGGCTCAGGTGGAGACGTGGGTCATTCTTCATCGTAATCACATATAAGAAGTGCATATACAAACCGCTGATGCTGCTAAAGTCTGATAAACACTGTCGGCTACATGCTAGTGTTCAAGAGTGTTCAAAGATTATTCACAAAGTTGCATTTTAAGTAGAATGAACCTGCTATCTGAGGCTGTTTTTTTCATACAATTATAATAAGTGATTACAAAGCATTATAAAGCAATTATTTCACTCAGAAGTTGAGTCAGTTAAGGATTTCAATATAAATCAGATTTGTTTCCTTTTATTTATCTGTACTTTGTGTTAATAGCTTGATTCATTTTAGAATCAAAAGGTTTGTATAATTAATAGAAATCATAAAACTTGAATAATTGAAGAAGAAAAATTACTGAGCACTGCAGGTTGCGTTTGAATAGCCCTCTGTATGAATAGCCCTTAAGAGATACAGTGCCCTCCTCTAAAATCAGCACCCCTGGTAAACATGAACAAAAAATGCTGTGAAAAACATGTTTTTTTCTGTTGTCCTTTTGCTCAATATATATACAGTGGTGTGAAAAAGAATTTCTCTCTTACTGATTTCTTCTTTTTTTTTTGCTTGTTTGTTTGTCACACTTTAATGTTTCTGATCACTAAACAAATTTAAATATTAATCAATAATAACACAAGTAAACCCATCATGCTGTTTTAAATGAGGGTTTTATTATTAAGGGAAAACTAAACCAAAAACTACATATCCCTGTGTGAAAAAGTGTTTGTCCCCCTGTTAAAACATAACCTAACTCTGGTTTATCACACCTGACTTCAATTTCTCTAGCCACACCCAGGCCTGATTATTGCCACACCTGTTTGCAATTAAAAAATCACTAGAATAGGACCTGCCAGTCGGCGCAATAGCCTAGTGGTTAGCGCGTGACATATGGTGCAGTAGCACGTCAGGGCATCGCGAGTTCGAATCCCGGCTCGACGACATTTCCCTACCCTATCCCCCTCTCTCTCTCTCCAACTTCGCTTCCTATCTAATAAAGGCAAAATAGCCAAAAATAAATCTTTAAAAAAAAAAAAAAGAATAGGACCTGCCTGACAAATTGAAGTAGACCAAAAGATCCTCAAAAAGCTATGTGAGCACGCAGAGATCCAAAAAAAAAAAAATAAATAAAAATCGAAACAAATAAGAAAGAAAATAATTCAGATCTAGAGATCACAAAGACCCCACAATAATCGCCAAAGAACTGTAAGTCATTAGTGTTCATGACTTCACCATAAGATAGAGACTGGGCTAAAATGGTTTGCATGGCAGAGTTCCAAGACAAACAAACAAACTAATTAATTAATTAATGTGTGTGTGAAAATTTCCACAAAATTGATGCCCTTCTGATTTCATATGAACAAAAAAAATTTGCTCCTATTTTTCTCATTGTTTTGTTCTGAATGTTGAAACAGAACATTGATATAAATATGATATGAAATATGGTACATTATGAGGTAAAACACACAGGTCAAACTCAATCATTCACCACAATGAGTAAGACCAAACACATGACTGTGAGTTGTGGTTTTTGAAAAGGAAAAGGTTTTTGAGCTGAACAAAATGGGAAGCAGTCACATGAAAACAACAAAAACACTGAAATTCACCCTGGTGATGATTAAGGACTTTCAGTGAACTGGAAGTGCTGTGAATCAGCCTGGAATTGAACATGCGTCTATCTGTCAGGATGATGGTTTGAGTGGCCAAAAAAAAAAAAAAAAATCTCCAAGAAAGACAGCTGAAGAATTACAGCAGTTATGTAGGTTTTGGTTTGAGAAAGTCTCCAAAACTACAAAACAATATCAAAAGGTTCAAATCCAAATGAACCAGAAGTTGCTAAGACTTTTATTTTAGTATGTTGATGTACTTCCATCTAAAACCGAATATTGAGAACAAGCAGGGCTTTCTTTTTGTGCATCATTGCCTCACTTATTGTTTACACTTAAACAATAAAGTAATTTTTGTATAATTTGATACTTCAATATGTTAATTCATTCCAATTAACCAAACCAATTTTATAAAATAATTGATGCTTAATTGTGTTAAATGTGAAAGAAATTCCAGCGTTAAATAAAAATAAGTGTTAAATAAACTAACTAACTAACCAACTAATCAACAAACCAAGTAACAAACTAACTAACCAATTAATTAACTAATGAACTAACTAACCAACCAACCAAGTAACTAACCAACTAGCTAGCTAGCTAGCCAACTAACTAACCAACCAACCAACTAATCAAGTAACTAACCAACTAACTAATCAACTAACTAACTAACCAACAAACTAACTAACCAACTAACTAATCAACTTATCAACTACCTAAACAACAATTCAACTAACTAACTAACTAACTAACTAACTAACTAACTAACTAACCAATAAATTAACTAATCAACTAACTAACCAACCAATCAACAAAGTAACTAACCAACTAACTAGCTAGCTAGCGAACTAACTAACCAACCTTCCAACCTATCAACCAACTAACTAATCAACTAAAGTAACTAACTAATTAACTAACAAACTAACCAACCGACCAATCAACCGACCAATCAACTAACCAACCAACCAACTAACTAACTAACTAACTAACTAACTAACTAACTAACTAACTAACTAACTAACTAACTAACTAACTAACTAACTAACTAACTAACTAACTAACTAACTAACTGACCAACCGTCCAATTAACTAACAAATTAACTAACTAACTAACTAACTAATGACCTAACTAACTAACTAACTAACCAACCAACCATTTTTCAAATTCAATTCAAAGTCATTTTTTACTGTCTACCTTGCTCATATTTACCAAGGTTGCCAATGTCATTGAAGATCACTGTAAGTGTAAATGAATAAAGAAGATTTTCTATCTCTGTACAGTAATATGTACAGTAATATCAGAGGAACTGCACAGAGGAACATTTGGAAGCCTTCATTCCTCACACTTACGGGAGTTCGTATGTGGTGCAGCCATTTAAATAAATGAAAAGTTTCTGTAATATTGTATTATATATGGCATCAGAGTCAGCATTAACTAATGAGGCCCATTCATTTGGTCTTTCCCAGCATGCAGCGCTGTTGGAAAGAGGGAGTTATTCGCTGTGGTCTGCAGTGTGCTGGAGGTGTGGACTATTGCGAGGACATTATTTACAGATGTTAGACGAGTGGGCTTGAAGAGAACAGACTGCACACTGGGAATGTTTGCGATCAGGCTTGTGAATTAGACATTAACACCATGAAGAGAATGTATGATCCCCCCAAGAGGACGTCAAATGTGCTCTTGACAAACAGAACTACTGTGGAGGATGATGGGAAAGAGTGGGAGACGAGGAGTTGAAAAACACCACATTAAGAGAGAAAAACATCTGATTCATAGGGAGAAGAGACTTGTATATGTAAAAACCCCAAACTATTCATTATAAAACCCCCTTATGAATTAATTAATTTAATAAATGTATTTTATTTCATTAAAATAATAATAAAGAATAGACGTATATAAAAATTAATAGTTCATTGTATGCATTTAAATGAATCATAATAAATAAAGTTGTAAATATACCAGCATATTGTGTGTAATTACATCCCACAAAGTCTTTTTGAAAATTATTCTAACTAACTAACTAACTAACTAACTAACTAACTAACTAACTAACTAACTAACTAACTAACTAACTAACTAACTAACAAACAAGCTAGCTAGCTACCTAGCTAACAAACAAACTAACTAACTAACTAACTAACTAACTAACTAACTAACTAACTAACTAACTAACTAACTAACTAACTAACTAACTAACTAACAAACAAACAAACAAGCTAGCTAGCTAGCTAGCTACCTAGCTAACAAACAAACTAACTAACTAACTAACTAACTAACTATCTAACAAAACTAACTAACTTCCAGTTCAATTTATTACATGTTGGATGAATTGAAAACTTCCACAAGTCTGTACCAAAATTTTAACCTCCCAGAAAATGCTTCATAACCTCAGATTTAAAAGTTAAATAAACGGTAACGACAATCAAATAAATAAACAAACAAACTGCTGAACAAATTAATGAGCAAATTAATAAATTGATGAACGAACAAAATTAATTGTTACAAACATAAACATTTTACAGAAATAAAAAAAAGTCAAACTAAAAGGTAAATGTGTAAAATGCTGAACAAATTATATTATTTATATAACAAAAAAGACAATTAACTCCAATTCATTATAAATAACCAATTAAAGCGAACAAAAAACACAGTTTTTTTCTGTCAAAATGATACATAATCTTAGAATTGAGAAATAATTAGCTAAATGCTTCTGTTGATGAATTTCAATCAGTCAGTTAGGTGTGTTACCTGTGTGTTCTCGGTCTCTGGTTGAGAGATGCAGTTCGTCCTGGACTGTGTTGGCTGCCCAATCGAGCCGGACTCGTCATGTAATCATTGGGCACCGTTGGAGGTTTCACCGGCTCCAGTGTTTTATAAGAAGTGTTACGCCTGTAAATGCATTTCAAGCACAGACAAACATATTAGACATACGTTTTACAGGAATACACTGTAAAAAACAAAATTCATCAAATTTAAGGTAAAAAAATGCAGCCAGAATTTTACAGTTAAAAATGTGTAACGAAGCTACGTTGTGTTAATGTTAGTACTTCAAAACATCCGATTGTTAAGTGTGACGTCACGCGAAGCAGCTTCCAGGTCCAAGCGCTCTATCAAACTGTATGGGGAGACTCATTAAATGGTAATAATAAACGTTTACAAAGCAATGGAGTACTTTCGAAAATCACCATCCCAATGTATATATCCATGCCTAATATCCGATGGCCAGAAAGTGATTAATTTTTAATACAGTAATTGTTAAAATATTGGTATTTGTGGTGCGAGTCCGGAGACCGATGTGTACACTATCACTTTATATAAAATTCACTTTAAAGTGTGATATGACTAAAAAGTGGCCATAAACTAATATTTTCTCAAGTCAAATGAGAAGCGACTTGGACCTGGAATAAGTATTCCATGTGTCAAAACTTAACAAGCAGAGTTGTGTATGACTATAAATTGACAAAATAAAATAATTTAGCGTAACATTTTGATTTTATTTACATTTTTATTTACGTTCCTACTGTATTTTTAATAATGAAGGCAATTGTGGGAATTTGAATTTAGTTTTTCACCGTATATATTAAATATATATTAGGTGAAGTTTCATAAACTAATTTCGAGAGGAGCATGTGATATGATTGAGCACGTCTGGCCACTCATCTGTAATCAGTAATAATCCAATCAGAGTGATCTTAGTTTACTATAAATGGATCATTTTCTCCCTACTGTTCTATCTTCATTTGGAAGAATCCCCCCTTCCACCCCATCTCCTCCTTTTCCTCCCTTTTCTAAAGGGGGAGCTCTCGAGACCTACCTGATCTCTGATCCCCTGATATGCTTATCGACCGGGCGGGAGCCCTGGGCTCAAATATCTCCGAGCTCAGGGTTCTCTCCCGAGACAGCATGCCAAACCTGCTTTATACGCAGAGCATATCTAAGTGGGAACTCTTGAAATAGATAATATGTAATATATATAATATGTAATATATAGTTAAAAATGTGTAACAAAGCTACGTTGTGTAAATGTTAGTACTTCAAAACATTGGTGTTTGACTATAAATTAACAAAATACAGTAATTTTTAACAATTTACCTTATTTTTAATAATGCAGGCAATTGTAGGGACGTGAATTTACGGTTATTCACCGTATTTATTAAGTAAACTCATATTTACCATTGGAAACACTGACATTTTTTACAGTAGATTTCTGGCTTTACTGTTGACTAAACACTATTAGTGTCCAACTGCAGTCTGACAGATTTATCATCTCAGTTCCGTTTTTATGCTCCTGAAGCAGATGGTGAAATGACGTCTTACCCCAGAGTTCCTCGTCCCGCCAGCGGTGGACTGGGGGGTTTCTGAGTCGGAGGATTGGTTCTGGACAGAGTTCCTCCTCTGATGGACTGATTGTTGCCGTGTTGCTGATTGGACAAAAACCAACAACAAACATTTGTTTAAGTGTTTGAACAGAGCTTGACCACAAGGTTACATAAACAAAACCAAAGAAATGGAGCCGAGAAGACAAAACAACTGCTTTACCAGACGAAACAATTGATTTCAACCTAAATGTTCAATTTACTACAGCAATGAAAAGGTCTCATTCATGAAACATCAGGATCTATGAGAAATTCATTGTGTAAAATGGATTAAAATGCCAAAGATTAGGTATTCTATATTTGATAGCTAAACATGCATATTGATGACTTCCTATCATCGATGAATAAGGTGTGTATTCACACTCTCACAATCAGCACAGTCTTGAATTAGAAGTACACTGTTAAAAATATCATTATGAACAGTCCTAGCTCATGAATCATGGCTGTTTTATGTTTATTTGTTTACAATTAAGTTTAGCTGTATTATGGAACCTTGATCACTACGGATGCGGAAAAAAAGGTATTTTTAATCAACATTGTAACTTCTTTTAAAACCTTTTTTTTTAGCAGTTTGGAACAATATATTGTCTGGGTTGGTCGTCAAAAAGGACAAAAACTTTAATACTTTTTCATGCTTTATGAGCCATTTCATAACCAACCAATATATTGTATATATTGTACACTACCTGACAAAAGTCATGTCGCCTGTCCAAGTTTTAGGAACAACAAATAATAACTTGACCTCTATTTGATCAATTGGTATGAGAAGTAGCTTATATGAAAGGCAAAAGCCTCTAGATTGAGCTTATTTACCAAAATAAAATATGATCATGCCTTGATTTTTAATTATTTATTTAGGACATTAAGCTCTGACTTTGCTTAGACAAAAGTCTTGTCACTTAACAGAAATAATGTACAGTATAGAATATAAAGTCTTGGTGCAGTGGAAAAAGAATTAATATTGTGTACGACTCCCATGAGCTTGGAGGACTGCATCCATACATCTCTGCAATGACTCAAATCACTTATTAATAAAGTCATCTGGAATGACAAAGAAAGCGTTCTTGCAGGACTCCCAGAGTTCATCAAGATTCTCTGGATTCATCTTCAATGACTTCTTCATCTTAGCCCAGACAAGCTTAATAATGCTCATATCGGGTGAGTGGGAGCACCTTGACCTTCTTTGCTTTCAGAAACTTTAATGTGGAAGCTGAAGTATGAGAAGGAGCGCTACCCTGCTGAAGATTTTGCCCTCTCCTGTGGTTTGTAATGTAATAGGCAGCACAAATTGATACCTCAGGCTGTTGATGTTGCCATCCACTCTGCAGATCTCTTGCACGCCCCCATATTGAATGTAACCCCAAACCATGATTTTTTCCTTCACCAAACTTGACTGATTTCTATTAGAATCATGGGTCCATGCTGGTTCCAGTAGGTCTTCTGCAGTTTTTGTGATGATTGAGATGCAGTTCAACAGATGATTCATCAGAAAAATTGACCTTCTGCAACTTTTCCAAATTAACTATCAACTAGAAGTCAAGTTATTATTTGTTGCTCTTACAACTGGGATTGACTACGAGACGTTTTTCAGGTAGTGCATGTATATAATGTGTGTATTTATTGTTTCAAACTACAAAAATATCAATAAAAGTCTCTTCAGACTGAGTCAGCAAAATGTAGTGGCATAATTTTGCGCAAAAGAACACAAAATATTTAGATGAATATTTTTACGCCACATAGTTAGAAACAGGCATAAACTTCCAAAATTCCGGAATCATTAATGACATATTTATCAAAAGAGCTTATTAATGATTGACTGAAAATTAACTCCAGTCATGTTTCATGAATGAGGACCATTGATTCTTAATGACAGACAACTAGTGACCAATCAGTTAAGGGTTTTCAATAGTCATCTAGAACACAAACAGGAAATAATGGTAGCATCACAAACATTTAAAGCAACAATACATTTTATTTAACCCTAAGTTAATTTTTTTATATTAATGCCAATAAATTATTTATTTTTACATATTTAAAACAAAGACAAATTCACTCTAAGTCCTAAAATTCCCTTCACCAAAATACACGTTTTAATCACTATACTATTTACTTATCATATACACAAAATGTCTTCTTACTATATAAACATCATATATACTAAAAATGTATATTAACAGTAAACAAACTACAAACAAAAGGAAATAAAGTCCAGATGCTTAAATCACATGGATATCTGTATGGTTCAGATTTGATTAAGTGTTAATAAAATGTGTAATAATCTTTCATTAATATTGAATTACCGATCATGATGCATTGACCTATGACTATTATATTTATATAATGTGATGAGATATGAGTAGGCTTGTCATGATTGTGGATTTTGTGCTGACCATTCATTTTCACACCCTTAAAGCTCACCCAAATCTTAAAATGTGTTGTTAAGTTACTCGGCCCTCAGGTCAGTCAAGATGCAGTTGATATTTTTGTATTGGTGAATTCATTCCTTATAGTGATTTATAAAGTGAACAAATCCTTCAATATGTCAAAAACACATCAGGCAGCACAAAATTTATAATTGATGATACATTCAAGGTCTAATAAAGCATTGGTCTGTGCAAGAAACTGAGCATCTTTTAGAAAAATATTATCTTTAAATCCACAGCCTCGACAAATAGACTGGAAAACCGTCTGGTTCACAAACTATTATTTTCAGTCTAAAACAATTTTAGTGGAACAAATCAACACAAGTTTACGAGTTCCTCAATTAAAACCCACTCTGAGATATTACTGTTACTTACTGTAAAAATACGTTAATACACCATCCAACGATGATGGATTTGTTAACTTCAGAGACTCTGTTCTGACACAGATAAAACGATGAGCTGGCGATGAACACGTAGAGGTGAAATTAACGTAACCTTGTAAAAAAAAAGTGAGCTTATAAATACCTTTTTATTCACTTTATACATGTATTTCAGATGTAAAATTTCCACACTTCATATTAACATTATTTGCTACTGTAATTCAATTGCATAATTATCACTAAATTGTGTTATAATATAAGCAAGGGTGAATCAGTTAAGCTTTTAACAATGTGTAAAATACATAATATTTAACTGTAATATTAAAAGTAGTAAACTGTGTATATGCTGTAACACAGTATGTTACTGTATTTTAAAGTAGTGGGAAAATATCCTCTTAGCGTGATTAAACTAGTATTTGTAATTTACCATGAATCAAAATACAGTAATAAAATAAATAAATGACCATGAACGATGGCCAATCATAGGAAATACAGTAATTTACCTTTTATTGTATGAAACAATATTACAAGTATAAAAACTAAAAATACTGTGTATTTTACAGTAAAGGTACACATACACGCATACCAAGATCCATGGGACTGTAAATATTAAATATTTATTTATTTATTAACAGCAAACTGCTGCCAGTAGGTTATTGTCAATTCTCTAAGAAATCATTAACAGTGCATCTGAACCAGAAACCCACCGTATTAACTAAAAATGTTAAATATGATGTAAATAATGTCCAGTTTCTTGCACAGACCATTTGTTTCGCTTCATAAGACTCCAATGTATCATCAGCAGCCATGAATATTGCGTCCCCTGATATGCTTTTTTAACTCACTTTGATGGAAAGCACTGACTTCATTATATAATTTGTTAGGTAATTATATAAATGACAGATGACCACAGTTTTATAAAGAAATATTTTATGTTCTACTGAAGAAAAAAAGCCAGCTTCATCTTAAATGACCATATGGGGACTAAACTAACAGGACGTTTTCATTTCGGGGTACACTATCATTTTAAACTGTGCAATCTCTGAATAATAATTCCGATATTGGAATTAGACTGATAATCCACATTCAGATTAATAATCAGGAATCGTGACAAGCCTTGTTTTGGGGGGATGGATAAATTTAGGAAAATGAAGATGAACATAGGGATAACTAAAGCAGTGATGGACTAAAGCAGAAGGGATCATGGGACAAGTCACTTACCTTGGCTTTAAGCCACTAGCGTGAGCAGGAAAAAAAGAGAAAGAGTATGATTTATAACCAAAGTGAAAGACAAAGAGAGAGAGAAAGATTTGAGGCTTAACAATATCTTTATTAAACCATTTTTCTTCCTACAATCATATTATTATGCACTAAAACATCTAGATGTAAGTTTCTTTTCCTCAGGCCATATCCAGCCTAAATAGTTAGCACATACCTGTTTTCTTAGTGTCATAAATATACAGGACCCTTACTTTTTATGGTTTTGTAACCAATAAAGCCATTTAATTGCAAATACTTTTAGATAGAATTCTTTATTTCTTATTTGTACTGTTAAAAAATTCATCAATGCACATATTGCCCATAAACCATCTACTGTAGATTATACTTAATTTGTATTCTAAATTTTATTTTCCACGTATTTAAATGTTCTTCTTTCTGTATGTACAGAATGTACCCTGAGCCTGATTATTCAACCTCCTATCTCCTAAAACATTCTTAAAGGAACACGCCACCTTTTTTAAAAAAAAAGGCTCATTTTATAAGTCTCCTAGAGTTAAACAGGTGACTTAAACCAATTTATAATTCATTCAACCAATTCCTTGTTCTGGCGGGGTCACTTTTAGCCTAGCTTAGCTTAGCATAATGAACTGAATCAGAAAATAGTAATGTTTTATTTATCATTGGTTACATTACACAATGTAACTACAGAAGTCGCCAGCTTTACTAGGAAAATTTTCAATGCTAACGGTCTAATCTGATTCAATTCATTATGCTAAGCTAAGCTAAAAGTGAAAAAATTGGCTGAATTAATTCAAAAATGGTTCAAGTCATATGTTTACCTCTAGGAGACTTGTAAAAATGAGCCTTTTTCAAGAAAAGGTGGAGTGTTCCTTTAAAAATGACAAAATAAGCATATAATTTTCATCAGTTGTACAAAGAACTCCTCCTACTGACCAAGTATCGGACAAACTTGTAATATACTTTACCAATTTATAATATGTGTGCTTATGTCTTTATTCTAGATGTTACCATTCCCCTTGTGATCATTTCAGCAGAGACAGGGAGAGAGGGACATCACAATTCTGATATCTCCGTTTTAGAGCTCTTAAAGCAGCGCAAAAGCACTTCAAATCTCTAAAGCTACATTTCACTTCAGTGGAGCGGAGCGAGTCGATGCTAAACTGCTTTTTTCCTGACAATATGGCTGTTTTCACACTCGCTTGGATTGAGTGCTCTGAAGTAGACATTGATTCCAGCTCTCCTGCCCGCCGGGTCTTTTATCATACTGTATTATTTGGCTTGAACTCCAGTGCATTTGTGTAAGCGATGTTATTACCGAAGGTTTGTACACACTGGGCAGGTTTGCATTGATTAAAACAATCTCTGATGGGATTGCCATGTTAATATGGATAAAAAAAATCTCTGGTGACACAGTGGCTCAATGGTTAGCACTGTCGCCTCACAGCAAAAAGGCCACTGGTTTGAGCCCCAGCTGGTCAGTTGGCATTTCTGTGTGGAGTTTGCATGTTCTCCCTGTGTTAGCGTAGGTTTCCTCCGGGTGCTCTGGTTTTTCTCACAATCCAAAGACATGTGCTATAGATGAATTGATAGTGTATGTGTGTGGATGAGTGTGTATGAGTGTTTCCCAGTACTGGGTTGCAGCCGGAAGGGCATCCGCTGTGTAAAACAAATGCTGGATAATATGGCGGTTCATTCCGCTGTGACAACCCCGATGAATAAAGGGACTAAGCCGAAGAAAAATGAATGCATTGAACCTCTCTACATATACTACAATTGCAATAAGGATAATTTTTTGATATTATGTGCCTTTGGGTTTGGTCTTTAAAAAGTGTGAACTTGCATCCTAAGAATAACCATTTAGGATGGGAAAAGCATTCCTCTTAAAAA
Organism: Danio aesculapii; assembly: GCF_903798145.1. Lineage (NCBI taxonomy): Eukaryota > Metazoa > Chordata > Actinopteri > Cypriniformes > Danionidae > Danio > Danio aesculapii. Next base: position 35,936,525 of record NC_079458.1, read on the forward strand.
TGCAGAAACTGCAGAAACAAAGGCCTCTCATCATCACAATGGCTGCGTGTGCAGTGACTGTTCTGCACTACATGCACAGTGTGCTATTATTAATGCACTGTCACGTATGAGCAATGAGTGCTAAAGTAACTAAGACTATGCTCATACCTTATGTAGGCAGAAAAAAAAGAAGCTATAGTGTAAAATTGACCTGAATTAACAATAGCGTGTTTCAGGAATAAGCACTTAAGGCTGGGCTATATTGGATATAAAGGCTGACGCACAACATGTACTTGCGATCCATTCAGCTTTGACTAGATGCACGAAATATTAAGGCATTAATTACCTTACTGCTTTTATATTATTAGAGGTGCTGTATTTAAGTTTTTGACTCTTCTAAAGCATAAAAATAATATAATATGTAAATATATCATGTAACATAATATGTTTTGCAGATATTTAAGAAACATGCTAAGTGAACATTCTTGTTTATGTAAAAAACAATGCTGAAGTCAGATATTCTGCTTTAAAAATGTCTGTTATGTGCCGGAAAGCTGTCTTTATTTTGGTTCTTTTAACCTTCTTTTAAGGTTTATAATCTAATTAATACATATTAGAGCTCTTTAATATTATTAAATGTACATGCTGAATCACTGATCTGTGTTTGTTGGCATTATTTCACAGTTCTAATGTTCAATTTCAAACAGTTTATTTTATTTTTAAGATCTGAGGTGAACTATCTGCTGCTGCTTTCAGTAGTATGGCAATAAATGTCATTTAAAATGGCATTCAAACTCACATTGTTAGCATTTAACACTGAATAAAAAACATGAGGTGTACCTGGGGTGATCATTGTCAGTGTTCTGTTGTTCATGAAATAGAAGCTGTTTCTAATATGATAAATTTGGGTGTTGAAAGAACAAAAACTCCTTTTAATATGGAGAACATTTCTTTTATCGCGTGCCGCTGCTTTTACTTAGAACATGGTTTAAATTAGCCTTAAATCAGCTTTTAGGCTTCATTAGGCTCCTGTTTGTTCTCAATCTGGCAACCTGTGCTTGCCTGTGTTTTGATCCAGGAATGCAATACCTAGTTCAACCACTTGGTGTCAAACTTACCTACTGCATACTGCAAATGAATGAAAAAACAATAATAAATGAAACAAATAAATAAATAAAAGTAAAAACATTTAAAAATACCCAAAGCAATGAATAAATAAATGAAACAATAAAATAATGAAACAAATCTTATATAATTGGAAATAAATAAAAATAAACAAAAAAGTACATCAAATCAAATCTAAATAAAAAATTATTATATATAAAGAAATAAACAAAATATAATAAATAAATAAATAAATAATACTTGAAAGAATGAATGAAACGCATGAACAAATAAATGAATAAAAAATAATTAATCAATCAATAGATTGATTTGGTAATATAATATAATACAATAAATATAATAAATATAATATAATATAATATAATATAATATAATATAATATAATATAATATAATATAATATAATATAATATAATATAATAAATGTAATAAATATAATGTAATAAATATAATATAATAAATATAATATAATATAATATAATATAATATAATATAATATAATATAATATAATATAATATAATATAATATAATATAATATAATATAACGTAATAAAATAAAACATAATATAATATAATATAAGTCTTAAAGTACAATTTTAAGATCATTGTGTGCATGCGGAACACACTTCACATGAATTTTCTAATTAGGCACTGAACAAAGGACTCATTAACAGGTTTTCAATCTTTTTTTTTTTTTTGTGGAGGTTCAAAGTCCACAGGAATCTAACATGTACTAAATCTTACACCATCATCATCAACTCCAGATTTACCTCATCAAGCAAACACACATGCGCCATTTAGATCTCTGTGAAATCAGCAGAAATGCTAAACCCTCCTGACAGAAATACGGCTTAATTTATCAAACGCTGACAGCACCAAAATCCTGTGCACTTAATGTTCACCAACTAGGAGAAAAGAATCCTAATGTTTTTCCTGAACAGAAATGGGAAGTTAAACAAACTAGTAAAAATAAAATGATCTGAAAACTCCTCTGCATTCCTGCGGCCGCTGACCAGATTAAGTGTCCATTGACTGTGAAAATAAATCTCATCTTCTGCAAACACGGTGAATTTGTCTGAAGACTGTAATCCTCCTGTCAGGTGACTCAAGGTTACGGTTTCTCTTACTGAATGACATCATGGCAACAGCAAAAAAAAAAGGTGTAATAAAACACAGTCAGGACATTCAGTGACAGCCATACGCACTGCAGGCTTGGCATAATACCAGCGTTTCACTTTTAGTATGATATCAATACTGGTTCTATCCCAGACCCTGACATGAGTGTAACATATGAGTGTGTGTGTATATGTACATGTATAGAATGTATCATATGTGTGTATATGTATGGAGTGTATATGTATAAAATGTAATATATGTGCATATTTATGGAGTGTTCATATATATATATATATATATATATATATATATATATATATATATATATATATATATATATATATATATATATATATATATATATATATATATATATATATATATATAGAGTGTATCTTGTGTGCATATGTATATAGTGTATCATGTGTGTATTTGTATAGAATGTAACGTGTGTATATGTATATAGTGTGCATATGTAGACAGTGTATCATATGTGTGTATATGTATAGAGTGTATCTTGTGTGTATATGTATAGTGTATCTTGTGTGCATATGTATATAGTGTATCATGTGTGTATTTGTATAGAATGTAACGTGTGTATATGTATATAGTGTGCATATGTAGACAGTGTATCATATGTGTGTATATGTATGGAGTGTATCATGTGTGTATGTATGGATTGTATCAGCTGTGTATATGTATGGAGTGTCTCATGTGTATATATAGATGGAATGTGCATATGTATAGAATGTAATATATGTGCACATGTATGGAGTGTGCATATATATATATATATATATATATATGTATATATATATATATATATATATATATATATATATATATATATATATATATATATATATATATATATATATATATATATATATAGCGTATCATGTGTGTATATGTATAGAATGTAAAATGTGTGCTTATGTATAGAGTGTATCACATTAAATGTGTATATGCATAGAGTGTGTTTGTATAGAATGTAATATATGTGCATATGTATGGAGTGTGTATATATATAGAGTGTATCATGTGTGTATATAGTGTATCGTGTGTATATGTATAGAATGTAACATGTGTGTATATGTATAGAGTGTATCATGTCCTTTCGTTGTATGGGTTCATCAACTCCCTCCCAGTAGCTGAGTGGTTTACGCAAATTACAGGGGTCGCCCCACTGAGCTTGGAAAATACTGAAATCCATATCCCTGGTATATAATGTACAATGATACAGCTTTATATTTATTTTTTTTATCCTGTAATTGTCCTTATTGTTTGAATCAATAAAGAATAATGACTATCACATATTTCCCCATGATTCACAGAAGACTATTTAACATTAAGGTTGTTTTTTTGTTTTTCAGGGTTTCTACAGGTTTCATCAAGTCAAATTTGAGAGTTTTTAGGACCTTTTTAAGACCCTAAGAAGTTTGCGCTCATACATATGATGAAACAATTAGCATAAACAATGTCTTTTGTGATCCAACAAGCATAATGTGAAATAAACTGTTTATTTCATCCATATGATATAGTCATTACAGTCTTACTTTAGATTTATCTTCCATTTCAAGCAAACTTTTGTATATTAGACTCCATTAGAATCAAACTGAATCCACAAAAATGGACACAGAAATAAGTCGACTTTCCAGAGTAACAGTGGGTCAGAAGAAGTGGATATAGTTTAAAAGATGCCTGCTTATTTACCTTCACTCCATGGCCCACATCATCCAGAACGTTGTAGTCGATGGGCTTTCTGATGTACCTCACCGGCCGCTCCACGTTGGCAGGAGCGATGATCTTGTGAGTCCTCGACGTGTTCTTATTTGTTGTCAGGATGCCAATCTCTCGTCTTGCCACCTTCTCCTTGTGGATGTCCACTGTCTGATGAAGACCAAAGAAAAGACAAAAACAAGATGACAAGAGTGCCAGAAAGGTCCAGAAATTTAGACTATGATTAGATTGTGTGTTTGTATAAAGCAAGACTAGAATCTGCATGTATTATATGGTACATATTGAGCTGCATGATACATGTATTATGTATAATACAGCTCAAATCATTGGGTTTGTATACAGTTGAAAGCAGAAGTTTACAGTGTAAGATATCCATACACTGTATAAAAAGGCATATAACCATTTAAAAAAAGACAGATGTTAATGCGACTAAACTTTTTCTCTTTTAGGCAAGTTAGGATTATCAAATCCGTTTCTGTTAGGCTTAATAGCTGAATAATGAGAGAGATATTTTTTGATAAATTGTTATAACTTTTCTTGAAAGTCAAGTTTACATACAATAATATTGTTGTTCCTCTGAAAAAGCTCAGATGATGGTGGATTTGGAGTTTTTGGAAGTTTCTGATTGGCTAATTGTCAACATTTGAGTTAATTGGAGGCACAACTGTAGAATAGTATTTAAGGAAAACCTCAAACACACTGCTTCCTTCTGTGACAACATGGAAAAATCAACAAGCCGGAATCAACAAAAAAAGCCAGATTACAATTTGCTAAATTACACTGGGAAAAAGAATCATTTTTGGAGACATGTCCTGTGGTCTGATGGAACTAAGACTGAACTGTTTGGCCATAATTACATTTGAAGGACAAAGGGGAAAGCTTACAAGCCTAGGAACACTATCCCAACTGTGAAGTATGGGGGCGACAGCATCATGTTGTGGGGCTGTTTTGCTGCAGGAGGGACTGGTCCACTTCACAGCACAGATGGCATCATGAAGAAAGAACATTATGTTGAAATACTGAAGCAACATCTCAACATCAGCCAGGAAATTAAAACTTGGCCACAAATGGGTCTTCCAAACAGACCATGACCCTAAGCACTCTGCCAAATTAGTTAAAATGTGCTTTAAGGACAACAGAGTGAATGTTTTGGAGTGGCCATCACAAAGCCCTGACCTCAATCCTACAGAAAATTTATGGGCAGAGTTGAAAAAGCTTGTGCGAGCAAATCTGACTCGGTTACACCAATTCTGTCAGGAGGAATGGGCCAAAATTCCTTCAAACTACTGTGAGAAGCTTGTGGAAGGATACCCAAAACATTTGACCAAAGTTATACAGTTTAAAAGCAAAGCTAAAAAAAAATACCAAGGAGATGTGTGTAAACTTTTGACTGTCTAGAAATTAATTAAAATACTCTCATTAGTCTGGCATTTAGCAAATGTAAATCATTTAGGTAATCCTAACGGACCTAAAATAGTAAACGTTTAGTATGATTTACCATCAGACATTTTTTTAAAAATGGTTATGTTCCTTTTTTAGTGTATGTAAACTTGTAGCTTCAACTGTAGATTGAAGAATTTAAATTGACAAAATAAATGGTTAAATTGACCAAAACTCTAGAAAGGGTTCTGGTCATCCCAAATGTCTTCTATTTAAGCATTATGGAGGCCACTGTGCTCTTAGGAATCTTAAGTACAGCAGAAATGTTTTTGTAACCTCTGCCAGATATGTGCCTTGCCACAATTCTGTCTCTGACCTTTTCAGGCAGTTCCTTTGACCTCATGATTTTCATTTGCCTTGACATGCATTGTGAGCTGTAAGCTCTTATTTAGACAGGTGTGTGGCTTTCCTAATCAAGTCCAATTAGTACAATCAAATACAGCTGAACTCAAATGAAGGTGTAGAATCATCTCAAGGATGATCAGAAGAAATGGACTGCACCTGAGTTAAAAATATGAGTGTCACAGCAGAGGGTCTGAATACTTATGCCATGTGATATTTCAGGTTTTCTTTTTTTTTTTAAATCTGCAAAAATGTCCACGATTCTGTATATATTTACTGTTATTGTTGTTTTTTACAGCGTACATGTGATTTCGACACAGCGAAGGAACTCTTGGTGTATTTTTAACTTGAACTCAGCAGCACTGAGGTTTCAGCTTCCCATAAAGACTCGACTTTACTGATTCCTCAATTAGCCTTCATGAGCAGCTAGTCCGCCAGTAACACACCATACAGCACCAATTAAAATGTTTATTAGCCGCTGGCTGATCTGCAGGCTCTCTCTCTAGTCCTGCAGCGCTGTCAGAGGAACAGACGAGAGCTTCAGATGAGCAGATGCGGCAGGAGATGAAAGGCCAGCAGTGTCTGCAGCTCACACACACACAGGATCCCATTCAGTCAGAGCAGCTCCAGCTCCTATATTCACCATCAGGAAGAAAGAGGCTTGTGGACTGACTAGTCATTTTAAAACACTGGACACTGCTTTAATATTGGTGCGACATTCTATGAGTCCTTTATTCATAAACAGAGCTATAAAAACCAAATTACAAAAAAGATTCAAAATTAAACTACACTGTAAAAATATCTGTATTTAGGGATTCACAAGTGTTTTATGTTTATTTACAGTTGTGAATTGCATTATGAGATCTTGATCTCTGCTCGGTTGACTTTTATTATTTCTAGTTTGAAATAATATAATGTATAATAAGTCTGTAAAATAACTGGCAGTATATTACAATATTTTTCACCATAATATACAGCACCAACCAAGACAATATATACCATAAACTATTAATAATTTTTATAAAAGTCACTTTTGTCGAACTTATCAAGTACAAAAGCTGTTGGAAGAAAATCAATGTCTTATAACGCAATTCAAAAGCATAAATAAATATGGAAAAATAAAAACATGAATCATAAAATACGGAAAACTGCTAATTTAAAAATATTTTTTATAGCGTAAATCAATTCTAGAGTTAATCTAAGCTTAGTCAAAAAGCAATTAAACTCTTTAAGAATTTTATTTCAATTTTTAATTCTAATAAAAATAGATATTTATGAAATTAAATACAATTTATTACAATGAAACATTGTTGCTAGTAATTATTATTCTTCATTTTATTTAAAGTATATTGAAAAATAATTTTCCTGAATAAATATTTCGGAAAATTATATTTAACTAGTACTTCAATTAAAGAGCCCCTCTTTTGAATTTAAAAAGTCAGATTTTGGTTTTGGGGGTCTGCAACAACATGCAAACACTTGTCTTATAATATGCATTTATTTTTTTCCTACTTATCCCAACAACTCCCATATGAATCGTTCAGCGATTCTTTTGTTCCCAAACCATGCCAAGTGTGAGGAACTTCTGATGGTGGCCATAACAAAGGCAAACAGCAGAGGATCACAAGTTCAGAAACGCATTTAAATTGGTAAAGGAAGAAGCACGCGTCGTGTTTTCAATGTAGTTTTGGACGCGATATGTGAATAGCCCCATAAAGATTTAACCTGAGAGATACATTACAAGCACTGATCTATAATCGATAGCCGCACGGGACGATTACAACTAATAACACACAATTAAACACATATTTTGCAAGCTACAAAAAACGAGGCAATGATCGTCATCTTTGCGTCATGATCAGTCCCGTGATCCCCCGTGCCTCCGCTAGTGTCTGAAGTAAAAGTGCCTTCACATTTTACTGGATCTGGAACTACATATTTGGTGATGTACCGTGTCGACGTTGATGCGATCAAGCAAAAGATCCGAACCCAACTCGATTGCTTTATTCGACTCTGAGTCAACTATTTCGCTAAAGAATCAATAGTTTTAAACATGGTACACTTTCAGATTGTTTCAGCCAGATGTTTTCATTCACTTAGAGCTGTGTTACACACTGCATCGAAGCTCATTTTCAAAAACCCATAATAAGGGCTGTTTAATGTTTAATATTATACTTCACTAAGTTAAAATGTACTGCATGAGTTGTATTAAAATAAAACTCAGTTGTAAGCAAATGTTGAAGGGGCCGATCACACTGAACGTGCTTTTTGCGTTGAGAAGCACCTTTTTTTGAATGATTTACTAATGCAGCGAGTGTTTTAACCGCCTGCTGTGCCTTGCGTTTTTGCCCTTGCGTGCCGTGCACTCGCAGTTGAAAAAAGTAAACTCTTGGAAAAAGTGTGTTTACGTCAGTCACGTCTTTTTCATTCTCCAATCAAATGAAAGCAGAGGCGACAATTTGTTAATGGTGTGTCAGTTTAGAATAAAAACTGTAATTTTAATAATGAATATTTCACAAAAAAATCCCGTTTTAAAATGCATTTTAAAATAATTAATATCTTTTGCTTGTTTATGATGTCAATTATAATTCTTTGGGAGAATACAGGGAGATTATAGGTTAATAATTCTGACTTCAACTGTAGATATATTAATTATTCTTATTCTAATAAACTTTTTGTTAAATACTTTTTTAAATTTCTTATCTGCACAGATAAATTAGTCAACATTGCACTTAAACCTTGTAGATGCGTATGCATGTATATGAATAAATGGAGTGGCCTAATCAAACTCCCGACCTGAATCCAATTGAGATGCTGTGGCATAACTTTAAAAAAGGGGTTTATGCTCGAAAACTCTCCAATATGGGTGAATTACAACAATTCTGCAAAGATGAGTTGGCCAAAACTCCTCCACAACGTAAGTTCAAGAAAACGCTTGATTGTATTTGTGGCTGCTAAGGGTGGTCCAACCAGTTAATCGATTTAGGTCGCAAACACTTTTTCACACATGGCTATGAAATGTAGTATTTTGTTTTCTCTTAACAATAAAAAACATATTTCAAAACTGCATTTGCTTGTGTTATCTTTGACTAATATTTACATTAGTTTGATGATCCGAAACATTAAAGTGTGACACATGTAAAAAAATAAATAAATCAGTAAGGGGGCAAACACTTTTTCCACACCAATATATATTAACATAGGAGTCATACAATTTTTCATGGATGAAGAATCTATTGCAAAAAGACAGACGGCTAAAGACAGGCTGTTTCAGTCATAAATGTGGATGGAAAAAGTCTGATAGATTTGACTAGCGAAGTGTTGCTGGTGAAAGCAGCAGCTTTACAATCAGCAGTGCAGCTGGTGTTGAGGAAGTGGGAGGGCAGCTCAAACTGACTTCATCTCCTTCCTGTAAGCTGAAAAATAGACGTGCTGAAATGTGCCGTTACATATTGCACAATGTGTGAGGGTCCAACTTTATCAAAGTCCAATGACGTGTGCCATTGTTTTGCCAGTATTAAGAGCTTTCTTCTGATTGACTAGATTTAAAGAGACAGTACACCCAAAAAATTATGTCATCATTTACTGGTTTCTGGAGTTCCTTTCTTCTGTTAAACAATAGAATATGTTAGAAAACTGTCACCATTGTCTTCTACGGTATTCGTTTTCCCTCCTATGGAAGTCAATGGTTTCGGCTTTCTTCAAAATATCAAAATATCAGCAGAATCATAAAGGTTTGGAATCACTTGATGGTGAGTAAAACTTCACTTTTGTGGAGTTACCTTTTAAAAAGGTACGCGTTTGTACCGAAAGTGTCTATATTAGCACCTTAAAGGTCCATATTGGAATCAAGGGTCCATTATAGTATCTACAAATTCCATATTGGTACCTTAAACATACATATTTGTATACAAAATACATATTTATCAATATATCAGTGTTTAAAATCACTGATTATATAACTGCATATGATGCAAAAAATTATTAAAAATGTAAAATAAAAACAATTCTAAATCTGATTAAATGAACTATGGGAAGAATTTTTGAGCTATATTTTGCTACAATGTGGATGTGATGTGGATGTCGATTTATTTTTCAATACAATAGATTCAATCAAATTAAAAGCACAAAACTGGTCGCTGATCAACAACACTAGTACATAATGTGGTTATTATGACATTTGAGATTATACTCTAAATTCTATTTTGTGCAATTCAACAAACAATTTAATAAGTTGATGTGCCAAAACAGCCACATTTCACGAAAACTTAAAAAAAAAATTTACTTCAAAAGAAAAAGGGGGAGGTGGGGATCATTTTCATTAATTGCTCCTTAGTTATGGAATTTTTTGTCTGCTCCCATTAGAAATACTTCATCTCTTGAAAAATAAAAGTCGACAGATCAGACATCAAGGTTACAAAATGCAATTCACAACCATAAATATACAGAAAACACAAAAAATATGAACAATTTTATTTTATATTTTAGAATTAAAATTATTTAACTGTCCCTTTAAGTTTAAGCGAAACACAGGCCCGGTTTCAAACTGCGTATTTCAGCATCATATGTCGAAGGCCAACCTTTGCTGCCAAAAGAGCTCAAATGAAGACTTCATATCCATCCCTTGAGACTTGAATGGCTTTCACACATTGCTAATTAGCATGTGGATGTAACTAATTACAAATCACAGCAGGTCATCTGAGTTTGGCAGGAGTGGCTCTGTAGCATTGTGGAGCCAAAATTTCTGACAGTTGGCATGAAGTCTGGTCTACACTGCAGCTGATTCTGGCCTATAACCATTAACACTGATTAATATGTAAGATGACCAAACCACAGTTCTCCTTTTTTTAGAGTATTAGATAAAAGCATGTATGTGTGACAATTACAAAATATTCAAAACTCATGAACAACTTTCAAAAATGTACTGCCATAAACCACATATGGACTGTAAATTTAGGACAAAAATAAATAAAAACGTATTACTCATACAAACAACTTCAGCTAGAATTTTCATGTTCAATTAAAGGCTCTCTGACTGCCGGAAACAGCATTTAGCATTAACACTAGGGCTGTGCAATTAATTGAAATCACATCTAAATTGTGATTTGAACATGTAGGATTTCTAAATCAAATTACAGCACTTGTTTTTGCACGCTCCAGTCCTGACTGATACTTCTCCCGCAGTATGTTGCTTGAACCAATCATAACACAGAACACTAAACAGAGCACTAAAGCACTAGGTGTTTCGGTGCTTTGTGTTTGTCTGAGGTAATTAGTCTACAGCAATGTGTATATCCCATAAAAAGTATGAAGCTGATCGGTTAGTTTAATTTAAGTTAAATCGGTCAGTGAAAAGTTAACTCGGTGCGCCTGGAATACACAAGTGTGTCACTCCCAATACGCGCGCAAGCCCAATGTCTCCATTGGAAATAACAGACTTGTGCACGTAAAAGACACGATATGTGAACGGCCTATTTCAGGGCATCGTCACAAAGAGATCTATGATCTATGCATGACAAAAACAATCTGTGGACACGTAGAAAAGTACACACAACTACTTCTGATATGTGGTCAAGCAGAACATCGGAGCCTTGTTTGAGTTCAAATTCACACTGTAAAGCATCTGTGTGTGACAACATCGTAATTAAAATCGAAATCGCAATATTATTCAAGAAAATTGAGATAGGTTTCTTTTGCCCATATCGCACAGCCCTAGTTAACACAGTAAATATCTTCAAAATATTGCTGAATTTTCTCATTTTAGCTTCAAGATCCTCTTTAAAATAATAATAATAATAATAATAATAATAATAATAATAATAATAATAATAATAATAATAATAATAATAATAATTAAAGGTATCCTATTGTGAAAATTTGGGTGTTACCCAAGTATATGAAAATGACCATACCATGAGCTACAGACACCATTGTTTCCTTATACACATATAAATTCTAGAGTGTAAAACCCCAATTGACAAAAGGCCAATCGGAACACAAAGCAGACTGTTGCGTGACTCACAAGGCATACCCTCATCATTTGCATCTACTACAAGTAAAGTTTTAACGTCATTAGGATCTGTCTAGCGGCCACATCATAAGAGGAGATCACTAGCTAAAACACAGACTAATATGTTGCTCTGAAATCATTAATACGCATACCTCAGAGGTTTGATAAACCACAACGTTTCCAAGCAAGACAATAATGATATTAAAAAGTGCATAAATGTAACAATCAAGCCAAGAGTAAAACTGTATTTTGTTAACTGAAATATAATTGGAATTACATGTGGCTGCAATATATTTTTCAGATTATGAATACATTAAACTGGTTGCATATGTTTTATTATTTTTAATAACTAAATATATTGTTTACTCAGCCTTCACTTGACACAAACCTGTTTAACTTTTATGTTTAACCATTGACTTTCTTAGTATTTGTTTCTCCTATACTATGAAAGTCTATGGTTACAGGCATGTAACATTTTTCAAAATATCTTCTTTTGTGTTCGACAGAAAAGGAAAATCATAAAGGTTTGGAACCATTTGGGGGGTGAATAAATGGTGAGTAATTTTTCTTTTTTTTTGTGAACTATCCCCTCACAAGACTGTATAAATATACTACATATGTAATACTGTTCAACCTGAAATTGTGAATCGTAAATGGATTTTGCAACCGAACTATAAAAAACCAGAGGCCAGGTCAGACAGACAGTTTCACTTCAGCATCTGACAGGAAAAAAGAAAAAGAAAATGTAGTTTCAGCAGTTTAACGAAGCGACCCCGGGGGCATGGCTTCCGGAAAAGCCAGCTATGCACAAAAAGACAGACGTGTTGCGCATATCTTTAGGCAAGGGCTGAGTAACAGTGGCCTTTAGCACACACCCTAAACAACACACACAACCACGGTTACACTTCATGTGGTTATGTCAATAGGCCTGTCATGCCAGCATTTAAAAATAACCCCAAAAAACACACGATTATTTCTGAAATGAGAAACTGACCACACCCTGATGTTTGAGTTACCGGCCAAGCTTCTTATTTTAAATCTTCATTGTAATATTTGAAGACCCAAATCAGGCTAAATAAGTATTATTTACACCACAATACATTACATGAGGGTTATACTTTCATTTAAGTCACATTACATACTATGAACTTGCATCAAAAAAAGTACAATGTACACTGTAAAAAAATGCTGGGTTCCACATGATCCCTTCATGTCATCCCAAGTCAAATCAATTAAGTTAACTTAATTAAGTTGAACATAAAACAACTAAGCTGCCCCCCAAAAAACTCAGGAATTGTGTTGTTTCAGCTCATTTTAAATAAGTAGTCAGAACAAGCAGCAATAAATATTTTTGGAGTGTATTTATTGAGTTCATATTGTATTGCAGGAGACTTATGAGGCTATTAAGTTGATATACGAATAACATTAAGAACATGTTTGCTGGTGTGGGTGGGTTTATGGATGGTTAAGGTGTAATTACACTGTTTTCCACACAATTCCTTTATGCTGTCCAAACACAAATTGATTATGTTAAGTGGACTGAACAAAACAATTAAGTTGTCCATCCAAAAATTGTGTTGATTGAGCTTGTTTTAAAGCTTAACGGTGCCCAATAATGAAAATTATATACCAAGGCATAGTAGAATAAAGAGAGATCAGTATATGGAAATTGACATATCATGACCCTCAGAGTCCATCTTTTACTCGTTATCATGTAAATTCCATGAGTGTAAAACCCCAGTGGAAAACAAGCCAATCAGAAGACAAAACAAACTGCGACGAGACATTTGCACATTTGCATGTATGCCTACTTTAGGTCGTTCATACTGACCTGACGTCACCAAGAGAACCCAGACTCATGTAGCTCTGAGATCATTAATATACACACCTCAGGCAGCGTTTGACAAAAAACAAGGTTTTCTAGCAAGATAACAATGATAGTTTCCCTCCATTCGTTATTTTAAAGCTTTGGCTATTTTAAAGGATTTGGCTTCAGTACAGACAAATCTAATGTATATGCACACATATAATATTGTAAAGCTTCCTATAGACACTATTAATCCACATGAGACTTTTGTGAGGGTGTACTCATATATATTGAGCACTGGAGTAGTGAATGTGACTTAAGATAAAGTGTAACCCACATGAGGACATGAAGCATGCATGCAACAGAAATTGCAGCACTGCTCTTTGTTGCATATGCAGCACTAAACGGAAACACTTTGTGATTGAAAGCAAGGACGCAGCTCGGTTAGTTTGGACTGCAGTTCACTAACAACATTACGAGCACAGCTGAAGGGTGAGGACAGGCGCTCCCTTCACAGATTTACGGCTGTGTTATGCTCCATCTGGCTTTGGCTTCTCTCCGACAGAGTGACCGCGAGCATCTGAGAGCTGCTATCTCCAAACTGAGCCAAATATGAATAAGCATTCTCTTCAAGACAGAAAACGGCTGCAAAAAGGAGGTTTCAGCCAGTATTAGATATTCTTGGTAGGACTACACAATATATGGAACATTTTTGTTATCCCAATAATAGTAAATGAGTGGTGTACGTAGACTGCTAGGCGACCATCAACCGGATGACGAGCTGACAAAACATTGCTGCAACTCTGATACAAGTTTTATTTATGGAGAAAATGGAAAAAGCACTGCAGTGTTTGGGTGTTGTGTGCATGACTGAGGTAATTAGTCTACCGAAATGTGCATAATCCATACAAAGAATGAAGCTGATTGGTCCGTTCTCGTCACGTGACATGGTGCGCTAGTGGTATTCGCTCCCAGTTTGCGCGCGCAAGTCATGCACCTCCACCGGAAATAACGAACTTGCGCGCAGAAAAGACGCGATATATGAATGGCCGCCATCATTCACGATCTCCAGCAGTTGATTTTCTCTTGCACAGACATGCTGGATTCACCTGATTTGTTGACAAATGGGTTGCGGATCCATTCCCTTGCAGTTCATGGGTTCTTCACGGGGCCTTTTCACCTTCGCAATGAAACTTTCCAAAGACGTCTGGTTCCCACTTAATTTGCTAGCCTGTGGGTTCAATTTTGGCACTAAAGTGACCGAGATGTAACCAAGAGAATACAGTCATTCTTCAAAATAAAGGATTTTCCAAAATAAAAGATCATCCAAACTCAGATGATAAATAAAACGGACATAATTAATGATTACTTGTGTGGCCTGGTACCAATTGATCCACAAACCAGTACCGGTCCGCGGCCTGGGGGTTGGAGACCACTGTTGTATATGAATTGTGTGGACTATCTGACTCTAAACTCTCTCGTTGTCATACAAAACAACAGACATATACTATGATATGAGGGATTTAAGCCTTCCAACAGTAAAGTACTTTAATCTCCTCAGACAAATATAATCTCCCGACACTCTTGTGTGAAGACACTTCAAGTTCACAAGGTTCACATGTCCATGTTAGACACAATCCAGTGAATAATGCATATTAAACATCTTATCAGAACCACAGATACAATTAGAAATGTGATGGTATGAAAGCAGTGACTAAAAGGCTATCAAAGGCCACACAGCCCCGCGTTATGGATGAGTTGAAGATATATTTCATGCACATGGTGTGTTTATGCTTTTATAGGTACATTTGATTTGCTGAGAAATTTATTTATCTGAAAAAGTTAGTTCTATCATGAAATAAAGCATAAATAGGGTCTGATTTTAATTTATTGTGAGAAGCTAACAATTAATGCATAAAAATCTCAAACCTGACTCTCCCTGTCAAACCTGAATCACCCTGTAAATTAAAGGTTTTCTACTTGCCATGTCAATTTTATGTGCGCAAATTGCATGGGAGGCTTCCATTCAAAGATTAAACCGCTATAGCCAACATTAGGTTATAGTGATGGTCTTAACAGAAGCCAAATTCTAGAAGTCCTTATAATGACTAGCAAATGCACTGGAGAGTTGAGGGACCTCTCTTTGTATTTCTAGCACCATTTCGGGTGAGTAATAAAAAGTTTCATGGGCTTATGTGGGAAGCATGTTCTTGATGAGATCTAGTCGTGGAGCTGGGAAAAGTCACACACTCCCCACTACATAACCTCATTAATCGTCATCATTCATTTATCATCTCATTCTGAAATCACACTTTTTGGCTCTACTTGATTGTCAGGAAACACAAGGGAGGTGAGTCTCTCTTACAATCTCTTCTCTGGAGCTCCATTTCCTGCTTCCTGATCCGCTAAGAACACCCGAAGACAGACATTCAGGAGAGATGAAGACGGAATTTGAATTTGTATTGGACCTTTGCTATATGAAAGTGGTGGGCTAAATATTTATGTTTCATACTCAACAATCAAGTGTGTAGAACATGGCTGTCCAAACTCGGTCCAGTGCTGTTGTCCTGGAAAATTTAGCTCCAACCCTAATCAAACATACCTGAACCAACTAATCAAGCTCTTACTAAATATACCAGAAACTTCTTGGCTGGTGTGTTGAAGCAAGTTGGAGCTAAACTCAGCAGGACACCGGTTTGGACACCCCTGGTGTAGAACATCCATGCATGGCACAAATTAAACAGCCAAAATTCATACATTAGAATATTGCACACCGACAGCTCCCAACTATTTTTGACAATTTCAAAAGCTTGTAAGCTGCTTGGCTCGGCTCAAATATTCCTCTCACACAATACAAGCCTTAACGATGAACATCAATGATTTCCACAACTTGTCTTTATGACAACAGCAAAAATTGACTGAAATGGGCTGAACATTTTGAGGTGAATTTAAAGAATATGCACTCATACATTTTTGACAACCACATAATCAAATCTCTCCACATCATCAGCAGAAATTGACACTTAAAGCAGCAATTGTAGCTTAAAGTCCACCAGGACAAAACTTTTTCCTGGAGGGAACATGCTGAGTTTAGCTCCAACCCTAATAAAACACACCTGAACAAGTTAATCAAGGTTTTACTAGGTATACTTGAAAAGACCAGATAGGTTTTTTTGAGGCAAGTTGGAGCTAAACTCCCTCCAGAACCAGGATTGGTGACCCCTGGTGTAAAGGATCTTTTGGGGCTACGCTTACTAAAGGCTAATTTATTATTTCTGAGTCAATTACACACAAATAGTGCAGTGCAGCCATCGCATCGTCGCATTCATTTCGCCACCTGACACACATCTCTGTAAGCTCTGTGATTGGTCGGCTTAATTGCGTTGACGAGTATCGGTGGGGCCGAGAGCCAAGGTAGAGCAGTGAGCACGTTGGAGCAAGCCACTTTAACAAATGTCAAGTCCTGTGGAGGAGCTCCAAATCGATATTTTTGTTTACCTTATGATTGAAGTTCCGCCAGTTTCTGCCTCTGAGTGAGCGAGTTTAAACTACTTGTACAGTACGGCGGCATTACATGTATTTCCAGTGTCAACAAAACACCAGCAAAGAAACTGTACACAGAGGAACATAGAAACTCCACTGCCAGCTAGCGTTTTGGAAGTGCTATTGCAGAGCAATACAAACAGAACACAGAAGTAAAACTGCATGACTATGTGCAAGGCATGCGCTGTAGGTTACAGCAATCACTCGATGCAGAAGTATAATTCAGCCTTAATTGGTTCAGGGAAAAATTTCACTCATTAAAATATGGTTCTAGTTGAACTATATTCATCAATGACACTGCAAACGAACATTGAGTTGCTTCATTTACGATGAACTATTCCTTTAATGGGAGACCAGTTGCTGGTGAAATATGCACGGAACCATTTCTAAGCATGGTACTTCAGAACTTCCCTTAAAGCTGCCTTTAATTAGTCATCCCTGCTATTCATGTGAAATGCAGCTAACACACATGGGTTTACTTGCAGCTATGAATAAGAAACACTGCAAAAAGGGACTCCTAGTGTGTTGCCAAGATTCATCTGGACAGACAAAGTGCAGACTGTTCACAGTCTCTTAGCAGCCACTTCATGCTCTGGTCTAGGTAGCAGCACTTCAGCCTCCCACGCTCAGGGTCAGCCTCTAGCAGGACAGATCCGTGATAACACAGCTCAAAACATTCAGTGTGGAGTTGAGATGAAAACAGTGAACTCCAGGGTCTTCCGTGTCGGCCCATTAGCTTGCTGCACTGATGTTCTAATCTAATTTGGCCACATGCTGGCAGTGCGGTCTGTCTAATAGGCAGCCAGAGGAAGAGCAAACAGTGAGAAATGCTGTAAAGATGGGAACATCCTCTGTCAGCAAAGCTCTGGGTGTGCCTCAGTTGAGAGATTAGAGCCACTTTATAGCCATTAGTCACCTTCCAGTGGAACAGGGCAGTCATGACTGTTCTGAAGCAATTGGCACAGAGGCTAGAGGGTTACAATTTATTTTAAGAACTATTACTATTTCTAGTTACTAGTTTTATGACAAGTTGATGCATCTCAGTTAGCTTGTGTAAAGTTCAGGAGCGAGGGTCTAAATCCTTTCATTCAAATGTTAAATACGGTAAATTAAAACTTTGTCAAAACTTACATCCCACGTAAAATCACCTAGAAGACGTACAATCTCTAGAAGAATGGGTATTCAATTATGAGAGCCACTGCTGTGCATATGTCAGAAAAAAAATATTCCAAGACCTCTGCAGGAAGTTTCATTATCAAAGATTTAATGTTGGAAATGATACAGAAAAATCACAGAAAAAGAGGTTTCTTCTGGTTGCTCAAAGGACAGTTTTTTGAGACAGTATTGGGGTAAACCCAGATGATAAGGCATTGTCTTTAACCATTGGTCTAAACCAGGTGTGCCCAAACTCAGTCCTGGAGGGCCGGTGTCCTGGAGAGTTTAGCTTCAACCCCAGTTAGACGCACCTGAACCAGCTAATCAAGCTCTTATTAGGTCAGGGGTCGCCAACCCTGTTCCTGGAGAGCTATCTACCTGCAGAATTTAGCTCCAACCCTAATCAAAGGCACCTGAACAAATTAATTAGGATCTGAAGCAACCCTCTATGATTACAGACAAGTGTGTTTGGTCAGGGTTTCAACTGAAATATGCAGGAAGGTAGCTTTCCAGGAACATGGTTGGTGACCCCTGTACTAGGTATACTAGACACTTCCTGGCAGGTGTGTTGAAGTCAGTTGTAACTAAACTCTGAGAGACCCCAGCCCTCCAGGACAGATTTTGGCCACCCCTGATCGAAACAGCTTGGTTGATACAGTTCTATTGTTTATATACACCAGAGGTGTCCAAACGCCACAATATTCTCGCAACTGAAATATTCCAAACATCTAACTAAATAACTTCAGTTAAGTATGTGATTATATGAAGACACACATACATTTATAAACTTAACTTTTGTATCCTTTAAGAGTATAAATATATAATTAGAAGATATGGAAATGAATAAAACAGATCAATGCTTTCCAAACTTGTCCTGACGCCTCCCACAACATTTCTCATTTCGGATGTCTCAATTATTGGACACTTTTAATTTAGGTCAGTCTAAAATAAATTCACAAATGGGTTGTTGATTTGCATCAGGTGTTTTAGACAATGAAGAAACAGTTTTCACTGCTTAAGGACCTTCAGGACTGGAAGTACTCTGATCCTGGAGGGTCACTGTCCTTAAATCAATGGTCTCAAACTCAATTCCTGGAGGGCCGCAGCTCTGCCTAGTTGAGCTCCAACCACCTCCAACTCAAACCTGCTTAATAGTCTCTAGTAGTCTTGAACATCTTTATTACTTGGATCAGCTGTGTTTGATATGGGTTGGAGCAAAACTGTGCAGAGCTGTGGCCCTCCAGGAATTGAGTTTGAGACTTTAAATAGTTTAGCTAAATCTTTAAATCCCAAACAGGCAATTCTGAAGACATCTGTTATGCGTTTAAGATGAATCTGAATAGGGATTGAGCTGAATTCTGTAGACGGTTGCTTTCCAAGACTTGACCTGCCCACACAATTCTAGTGATCCTAAAGAGTTTGACTAGATAGTTCAAGTGTTTAAATGGCTAAAGAGTTAAACAAAGGAACTGGACGGAACACCCCTGAAATATGATAGGTTTATGGTTTTTAACTAACAGTAGGCAACACAAGCTGCTGGTCACCAGGGATGTGAACAATGGTAAGCTGCATGGGAGATAATTCCTATGCAATGCAACCAGCAAATAAACCTAGTATTTTCTCAATCCCAGTCCTTCCGTGCTGGAAGCGCATGCTTCATTTATTTCTCTTTTTACTTCAGATGTAAAGTGTACAGGATATTCCACCATTGATCGGTGGCACTGATTGAAATAAAGGTTTCTCAAGCTTAAGTAAGGAGGAGGCACTAGAGATCAACACACATACTGCGCATGGACGCATGGAGCCCTTCTATTGAGCTGGACGTCTAAATCTGTCATGTTAAATAAGAGCGACATGCAAAATATGAAGCGGGGGTGGGGTGTGAGGGTCAGGATTGAGAAATGCTGAACTAGTGATTCACTCTGGTGTTTCCAAACATTACGTACCTTTAAATAATTGCTTGAGGGCTTTGTATGTGTGAAATTGGCAGTAAGCAAAGCATGATTCTCTGCCTCTGTTTTTTAATTCAGAATGATTAAGAATGAGGTTTTCCACTACCTTTAGTACAACATGCCTTGACAAAAAGCCTGGTCACAAACAGCACACTGTTTTAACCATAGCTCTCCTATTATTCCAATCTCCATCTTTATGGAGAATCTTGATTGACATTGTAATGGAGCTTGTGTGTAAAGAACTGGAGGCAAGAACAGCCCTCTGTTGACCCCATAAATGAGCCTGTTTTGCAGCCGTTCATAAAGCCCACAGTGATTCCCTAAGAAATGAATGGAGACAAGATCTTAAAATACACTTCACTGTACACCAGTAAACCCTAGCAGCATCTGCGCGAAGATCTGCCTAGTAAAGCTTTAATGTGATTGGCAGATTATATCAGTCTAATAATTCTGGGTTTAGCACAGGGTTGTGAGAACCACAAGTTGGTGTTTGTCAAATAAGAGATCTAATTTCGAAACTCTCCAGATGGTTGAAGGTCTTGTTGACAGTGTCATAGTAAACCTGCCGACAGTTCTGAGTGACAGGCAAGAAATTGAGTCCAAAAATACCAAGAAATTTTTGTTCAAATATCAGTTCTTAATCTCTTTTCAAAATTCTATTAAACTACCCTCCACTACTGACATCCAAATTGCTGCAAACAGTTAGAAGTGTATGTTACTTCTGAAAACACCTTTTTTTGGAAAAAGACTTCATGTACCATTGAAAAACGAACAAATTGAAACTGTACTTTTTCTGTACCATTGCTAATATCATCTAAAAAAAACAAAAGACCTGCAGCCCAAGACCTCCAAGTGAGAGGGATTACACGGCAAGCAGGTTGGGTGACCTCCAAGTGGGAGGGACTTGAGCCACAAGCAGGTTGGGTTTAGGTGGTGTAGGTAAAGTAGACATTAATAAAACACAACAGGTTACTGTAAGGTAGCACAATATTGGACTACATACAAGACGTTAAAAAAAATAAAGACTGCAGGTTTGTACAGCCCACTTGGATCTCAAGTCCCACCCACTTGGAGCTGGCTCCGACCAACGACCTTTCATTTTCAAAAAGTAGAGCAATCTCAGCATGTCCATTAAGCAATATTTTATGCAATATTCCAAAATCCACATTAAAAAGCAGGATGACCATCAAGTACATTTTGTCCTGATGTAAGCAAATGGCAGACATTTTTTTTCCTAGGAGTTTTAGTAAAGCATCCTTGGGTAGCCGTGGCCTATTTGTGAATTTGCATAGGTCACGAATCATGCGCAGATTGTGAAAAAAGCCCTTTGCTTCAGATACCTGTATGCAATCATAGGGGTTTCGTGTCCAATGCCTTTTATATGCACTACTTTGAAATAGCTGTCCTGATCGCAAGTGTTTCATGTTAAGTGAGTGTATTTTTTATTAAACAAAGTAACTTAAGATACCTGTCAGATTACATTAATACTGTTATAACTTCATATACCTGTCCTGATCCCAGGTGTTTCATGTATTATTACTTGTATATTATTTACAGCAACATTAGATACCCGCATATTTTAAATGACAAAAACATGGTTAACCTATGAGTAATGTACCATAACCATTATTATTATTTTGTGGTTTACCATGGTCAAAGTACAAACGCACCAGGATTAAAACTAATGGGTACAAATGCAGTTTTACACTTTTTGTGGTTGGTTGTTTTTGCAAATTAAACAATTAAAATATAACACTATAAAAACAAAATACCAAACTATTGTTTTTCCTTTGTTATCAATCCCGGGAGTAGGTTTTTCACCCATCGTAGCTAACAATATCCTTGATTTGAAATACCTGCACAAAAAAACAAACCGTATTCTGTGCAGGATCAGTGACCTCTTTATATTATTGTTTTTTTTAAGGGGGCGTATTTCCAACACCAACCGCTCCACATCCACTTTACGTCATGGTAATGAAATCCCAGGAATTTAGTGATAGCCATACGCAAACACAGCTTGACTGCTCAAATGAACTAACCTTGATCATTTGACCCATTCAAATTAACATAATTTAATGATATGCCTGAACATGCTTCTCTTGGAGGATAATTCCTCTATTTGATGACGTTATATGAATGATACTCGCATTTCTAGGTAGGAGTTGGCAGTATGATGTTATGTTGCGTTATTCAACAGTGTTGTTCCAAATATAATAAGCATGGCTGTTTCATAGGTCACAAAGCTTTACTTAACAGCAACTAGTGCGTTTGTCTGAACCCTGTAATGACTTCATCAACTAACCGCACCATATGGAAGTGGGATAAGATTTACACTAGGACTCTGTGGGAGAGCTTTGCGTCTCCATGATGACAGAAATAACTATAGAGAAGCATTCACAAAGAAGAAAGAGAAACGGGGGGGCAAAGGAGGTGAACAGAAAACAAGGCCGATATTAACAAGTCAGTCACTGTGAGAGACAGACATTCATTCATCCATTTATCCACATGGAGACAGTCTGAAAAGGAAAGAGCCGACTAAATACTTAATGAAAACTCAGACAGACAAGGACATAGCAAGGGAAATGAGAATGAGAGAGAGATATATATAAAATATGAACGTATCTGACCTGAGATATGTGGTTAATGGAGGACTCCATCCTGCGCAGCTGCGAGGCCTGGATATCCAACAGCTGCAGGACATTGTTGGCTAAGGCATTGATCTGATAGGCCACACTCGCCAGCGACTGGGTGGTGTAGGCTTTGGTCTCCTCCAAGGCTTTCCTCTTATCCTGGGCCTGCAGGTCAAGGTCAGAAAAAATGCCTTTCTTTAATTCACATTTCCTCAATAACCATGTTCACTTTAACTATACAATCTCTGCCTTAGATAGCACACCCACAAACTGCCCACTGATGGTCTGGATGAATGACCTAAAGTACATGAAATTACTTGTCTTGCCCAATGAGTAATGCAAAAGTCTGCTTTGTGTTCTGATTGGCCTTTTGTTCACCAGGGGTTAACCGCATTCACTATAAACAGTCTCTGCCTTAGATAAGTAAACCCACAGACTGTCTGGATGAACGACCTAATGTACATACAAATGATGAAGGCTTGCCTCATAAGTCACGCAACAGTTTGCTTTGTCTTCTGATTGGCCTTTTGTCCACCGGGGTTAAACACTCATGGAATTTAAAATATACCGAGGAAACAATGGTGTCTGAGACTCACAGTATGCCCATTTCCATATACTGATCTCTTATTATTTGATTAAGCCCATGTATAGCCAGAATTTCTTTATAAGGCACATTTAAGCATTTCATAAGGTCATGCTAGGCAGCGACTGGGTAGTGTAGGCTTTGGTCTCCTCCAAGGCTTTCCTCTTATCCTGGGCCTGCTGGTCATGGTCAGAAAACACCTTTCTTTAACTTACATTTTCTCAATAACCGCATTCGCTTTAACTATACAGCCTCTGCCTTAGATAAGCACACCCACAAACTGTCCATGGACGGTCTAGATGAACGACCTAAAGTACATGCAAATGATAAAGGCTCACCTAATGAGTCACGCAACAGTCTGCTTTGTGTTCTGATTGCACTTTTGTCCACTGGGGTTTTACACTCATGGAATTTACACGAGAATGAAGAAATAATGGCTTCAATGGCATTCGATAAAGCCTAGGTACACCCAGATTTTCTCTATAGGGCACCTTTAAGCATTGCATAAGTCACGCTTGCCAGCAACTGGGTGGTGTAGACTTTGGTGTCCTCCAAGGCTTTCCTCTTATCCTGGGCCTACAGTTCAAGGTCAGAAAAACACTTTTCTTTAACTTACATTTTCTCAATAACCGCGTTGGCTTTAACTATACACAGTCTCTGCCTTAGATAAGCACACCCACAAGCTGCCTACGGACTGTCTGATACATGTTGCAAAGAAAATATCTGTCTCAAATAGTCCATTCCAATCTGACCAGCTGATTTCTATGCAAATTCCAAGTTTAAATGCTTTTTATCAGTGTGGGTATTACAAAGTGAAGGTACCAGCCTTCTACAGCGGTGGAATGTAATAATCTATGTAATAGCCAGCCAATAAAACACTCAGATACATAGATTTACAGAATCACCACACATTTTCCCCTTTAGACTACTTCTACATTGTTTGGATAAGATATTGTCTTGTAATGTGTCCTGTTGCTCTGGTATTCTTAATTTCCTGTCTATGTGGGTGGTTGTTAGACATACAGTTATGTGGAAATGTTACAGATATTCACTTAATACAAAGGTTGGGGTCAGGGACCACTAGAGGGCCTACAACTAATTTCCAAGGAGCCCTCAAAATGATTTATAATGATTCAAAACAAGCATTATCATAGCTCAAAGCAACTGTATTTCTTTTTATTTACCCCAACATAGAACCAGGGCTCCTACTGTCTACAGTTTTTATTAAAACACTATTTAGTGTTATTATTGCCATCATTGTTGTTGTTTATTTGTATATGTTTTATGAATTTAGTATTGCTGTAAAAAGCTATAATAAAAACACAGTCTATTGTATGTTGGTTCTATACACACAAGTTATTATCAGACTATAAAAAGGTGGAAATAGCATCACCTTAGCTTTGCATGTAAAAGGCAAACCTGTTCGGAAACAAAGAGATAAATCTGCATCAACCGCAACCGCACAGAACTGAAACTCTTGGTTTTTAAATGTGGTATTTTCTCAGTTCTCCATTTGGCCGACCTGTGGTAAACCATGAACTTACAGAGGTAAAATACCACTCATGCACGGCCTATAAACCTGACACACATGCAGATGGAACTTTTACAAAAACACCTAACATGGGAACCATTGTCTCTATTTCAAAAAATGCTACTTTTTATAGAAAGTTAATGGGGATAGAAAAGGGTATGGTTCACCTCTATTCATTTGTTATTCATTTCAGCTTCCAGCCATCCAAGATATAGAATATTTAAAAAGAGTTTTAGTCTAACACAGTGGTCCTTTATGATTAGTTGTGCAATGATTAGTTATGATTAAAGTGCAAATCGGCAGCTCTGTCTAAAATAAAATAAAATAAAATAAAATAAAATAAAATATTTAAAAAATAAATTTAATTAAATAGTTATATAAAATAAAATTAAATTAAAAATGAAATAAATAATAAAATAAAAAGTAAAAAAATAAAATAAATAATAAAATAAAAAATTATAAAATAAAAAATAATAAATAAATAAATAAAATATAAAATAAATAAATAAAATTAAATAAAAAATTTAATTAAAAAAAATAAATATTAAATAAAAAACATTAATAAATAAATAATATATAAAATAAAAAAATAAAATAATAAAAAATTTAAACTAATAAAATATATAGAGGCAAAACTACATAAATTATCACCTGTGGCACCTAATTTATTTATTTATTTATTTATTAAAAAATTTTTCAGATCTAATTAATCCTAACTCAAACTCAAACAATTTTCTCTCTTGTTTCGACTCCCTCCATCAGTGTTTATTTTCAGCTCTGGGTTCACCTCCAGCCAATAACAGAACAACAACTACTGGTAAAGTGGGGATAAATATAGTAAGGCCCCATTTAATTGGCCAAATTTAGATTAACAACCAATGTGTAAAATAAATTTAATTTATCAGACATGTCTGCGATACATATATTGCATATACAGTTATCGTGATAACAATACTTTGGTAACACTTTACTTTGATGGTCCATTTGAGTATTAGAATGTCTGCTTAATATGTGTTGATACTGCTGCTTCAATAGACATTTAACTGACTATAAGAAAGTCAATGTCCATGTCAACTTACACTAACCCTAACCCCAACCCAACAGTCTACTTATAATCTAGCGAGAATTAGTTGGCATGTAGATGCAATGTAACTCAAATTCAACAAACGGACCATCAAAAAAAACGTGACCAATCATTTTGTAATATAGGATACAGCCCTAAAATAGAACCTGGATTTGTTAAGAAGGAATACATGGACCAGATGTGTTACAGAAATGCTGCTTGACAGAATGAAGAAGCACTTCCTCCAGAAAAAAAGACTCTTTTGTTTGTATAAATGCATGAACCAAGCAAAACTCTTTCACACATGGGGAGTACGACTCTAAAAGCATTCATATTGATTGCAAATTAAGTGGTGAAGGTTTGCAATAATATTACTTCACAGATGTTAGACTGAAACATGAAGCAGAGCCATTCTTGGGTCAAAAGTCAGGCTATTTTAAGTGTTTGGCAAGAGAAATGGACATTGTTGCAGTGGACACATTCTTCCCAGAGTTTTGCTTCAAAAAGTGCTGAATTCACACATTCTGTAAGGGTTGAAAAGAAATGTGTGTCCATCTAGTCTAGGTCAGAGTGTTGAGCTGAGAATCAACTAAAAGCTGAACGTTTTAGACTTCGATTGAATGGTGCTGAACGAGACACATCTCCTTTGGCAACTTTAAAAAGGATTGAATGTGCCATAAAGGCAGGTTGTAAACTCAAATCTAAACAGAGCATTTGGCTCATTTCCAGTCTGGATGTATGGTACAGTTATCAGAATCTGCTGTAATTGAGCTTTATAGCTGTCCTGTTGATTTAATTTTGCCCTATGAGGCATCCGTAAATCTCTATTGTCCATATCTAAATAACAAAAACATATACAAGTATGGAAGATAGAAATATGTGTATGTTTTTATATTAATGTATTGAAATGTTAGTGTTATTAGGCTCAAAAACACATTCAAAAGATTGGATTTTTGTAATAGTTTGAATGATGTTAAATCAAAACTGCATTTATTTGATTGTAAAACAAACGAGATATATCCAGCTGCAGACCCGCAGACCCACAAACGTTTCAGGCACACAGACAATCTAGCACACACAATCTAGGCAAACCACATATGGTTAATGACGGATCAGTCTGTTCTGTTCTGTTTTTTTTTCTTGTTTAACGACGACTAACTCCTTAGGAGCATTATCGCCACCTACTGAATTTCACAAATATGGCGATCGAGTCCGCCCGTGCTACGATTGTCATTCATTAGACTGTGAACAGTTTAGGGTTTCCCATTTCAGTCACAGTTACTTCCAATTGTCATGTGCGCAGCGCATCCGGTGTGCGACGCCTTTAAGGATGGAGTCTGCTTTAGCTTTGTGGATCAGTGACTGCAGGAAAAAGAATGTTACATTGAATGCCAACAAAATCCACACAAATGCTAAACAGCTTTGTGAGCCTTTGCTGACAGCGATGAATGTTTGCGCCTGACGACAGGTTTTGATCTTTGGTTTCGTTCTATAATACTGGACTTATTTTTCTACGAAGGTTTTAACTTTGAGAGCGTTTAAACAAAAGAGAAAAGTGTGAAAATGTTCATTCATGTCCAAGAAAAGTGTATAAAGTGTGCAGTGAGGGGTTTTACAGCCTTAAAACATCTATAATAATTGTAAAAAAATAAAGCGGACTACTTTGCGGATTTCGCCTATTGCGGGTTATTTTTAGAACTTAACTCCCACGAATAACGAGGGATCACTGTAAATGTCTCATTATTTATCCTATTAAGTAAATGTCCAATTATTAACTTGGACAATGGCGAGATAGAATTTAAATATCATTGTAAGTGAATGTAAGTGTCTCTGTTTTGGTTTCTCTCAAGGTTTTTTTTTTCTTTCACTTTCGTCATTTGGTTAAGTTTTGTTCCTTGCTTGTTTGGCTTGCTTGGTTTTGGGACATGTGGAAGTGCGCATCAATGGATTTGCTCTTCAGTGTTTGGACTTTCATCAGCGAAAATTAAACTACACTGAACTGAATTAAACTGAACTTCACCTGTGAAAACTGGACTGACGCAGTTTCAAAATAGGTTTGGCAAAATCTACATTGTAAAAGCGCTATAGAAATGAAGATGAATTGAAATGGAATTGTTTAATGGCTTTAATGTTATTAGTGAATTTGTGAATATATATTGCAAAACCAAAAATTATTGAGGTCATGACCATGTGTTGCACGATAAGTCGATATATTGATTATTGTGACAGGCCTATACAATAGTACAGCAGTTCGCTTCTAGAGGTAAACACTCCATTAATTTCCTGCAGAGACACCTACTTTGAGCTCTCAGGTTGGTTATCTATAATAAATGCTTCTATTTTTTTTATTTTTAGAATAATTACATTGAACCGCTAAACTTATAGTAAAAAAAAAAAACTACATCACATGTGGTGTTTTACAGGAAATTCACAAGCAACACACCAAAATAGCAAGAGCAAGAAGTTCCCATGAAGCACAGCATGATGTAATTGAGTCAGTTCATGACCTCAAATTAATAGTTTTATATTTCTCAATACATTGTGTATGAGCGTGTTGTTCTTTCCTTTCTCCAATAAACTTAAAGAACTAAAAATAAAATCTAAAAACAAAACAAAAAACTTTTGTAACATTGGGATTTATCTTGTAGAACTGTTGCACAATATATCGCTTTATCATCGACATCGTAATGTGCAAATCTGCAGAAGTCTTATCGCAGACTCTCAAATGATTTCAGGTGATTTTTTTTTTTTAAGATTTATTTTTGGGCTTTTTTAGATAGGACAGTAATGAGACAGGAAGTGAAGATGTAGAGTAGGGTAGGGAAATGTCCTCGAGCCGGGATTTGAACTCGGAACGCCCTGACGTGCTACTGACATATGGTGGACATATGATGGACATATCAGCATTGGACATATGGACATATGATGAACATATGGACATATCGGCGCACCACTAGGCTATCGCACCTACTTTCAGGTGAATTTAAACTATTTGCTGCTTTAACAAAGATTATTTGTGTAAATAATAAAGACTATACGCTGATATTTTACATTTGATTATTGAATTCCTCTACCTCGACTATTATACTCCACCAAAAACAATAAAGCACTGTTTATTTCATTTTTTTCTTTGTCCTATTATTTTGATCTGTGCTTTATTTACTTTTATTTGGCATATTTTTCTATAATTTGTATATTTATGCAGATGCACTCCCCTTCAAAATCATCCAGGTCAATGTAAAATTACGAATTCTTTCCAAATCAGAGTCATCCAAATTATATTCATATAAATTGCAGAAAAAAAAATAATTGCAATGCTAGTTTTTTCAATATTGTGCAGCCCTATCTTTAAACCTACGAGAGTCTTCTGTAATTAAGTAAACAAATCTAGTGAAACCTTCTAACTACAAATGAACAATTTTGCAAAAGACAAAAAAAAAAAAACACTGAAATTAAGTAAAAGCAACCTTTTTTCCATATTTATTCAGAAAATTCTAATTAAATTTAAAAAAAAACGATTTAATTTACATAAAATTATTTATATTAATAAACTACATGACCTGCTGGATACAAAGTAATGTTGTCAAAAATATCGAGTTCGGTACCAATCGGTACTGAATTGTAAAAAACAACCATTTTGACGTTGGTCAATTTTGATCGGTCGTAATGTCATATGTCAGTTTATAGACAGACCAGCTGATCGACACGACTTTGAAATGCTCCAGTGTTCATATATCTGTGTTTGCACTTGGTGAACAGCAGTGAAATGATTACCTTCACGTCCAATCACAGTCACTTCTGTTGAGCATTTGAACACACGAGCCAATCAGCGCTGTTTAAGAATGCACTCAACACATGTTGTTGCTCATATATTACCAAGAAATTGACTTTTTTTTAAATTTCAGTACCGATCGGTAGCCAACTCAACACTTCTGACAACACAAATATAAAGTACTACTAGAGTTTACTGTACTATTCACAGAGTTGTCTAAATTAGTGTTGTCATGATACTGGAATTTCTAACTTTGATACGATACCCTGAAAAATATATATTTATATACCAATTTCGAATACGATTTTTGAATACGATATTTAATACCATTTTCGATACCGCAAGTGTGAGCAAGTCCCCCATCCCCACACACACAAAATGAATACTATACAATTTAAAAATATATATTACAGATAATAAAGGCTATAATATGAGAATGAGGCAGGTCTATATGTTTATATCAATAAAACATCTTTGGGTAGCACTAGGGCTGGGCCGATAAACGATATTATATCAAATCGTGCTAAAATTTATGTCAATAACAATGATAAGCTCTGGACTTTTTTACTCTATATTGATCTAAGAGCCAATCACACAGCAGCAATGTGCAACAATGGGAATCTAAAAGTGTGTTAATATTATGTGCTGAATTTTTGGCCACCGAAAATTTTTCGACCAAAAATTTTATGCCATTTAATGGACCCTCTAATTTTTGTGGCTTCAGTCATTGTTGGGGTACTCTTTTAAATCTGGAAGCATTAACAACTTATATGCATTACTATAACTTAAATGGAAATATGTATCATTATCGTTCAATATAGAAAACAGTTATCGAGATAGATTTTTGCCATATCACCCAGCCCTAGGTAGCGCACTAAAATCTTTTTGATTGTGACATTCAAAATGCAATCAAGTAAAATTAAATATACCAGGTAAGACTTTGTCAGCAGCCCTCAAGTCGAAAAAGCACTAACTAGGAAAAACTAAATCAGTGCAATCTTATATAACCCTCTTTGTTTTCTGATTAAAACAAATTTATTATTATCAATTTTGCAATACTGCAATTTTGACAATCTAACCGCAGAGAAACGAAAGCAACCACAGCGGTCACTATTTCCAATTACTTTCTCTTTCACTTCTTTATTGTGTACAGAATGTTAAATACTGTCAA
This sequence comes from Danio aesculapii, assembly GCF_903798145.1. Taxonomy (NCBI): domain Eukaryota; kingdom Metazoa; phylum Chordata; class Actinopteri; order Cypriniformes; family Danionidae; genus Danio; species Danio aesculapii. The sequence goes on from NC_079458.1 coordinate 35,967,484, forward strand.
TTAACAATGAATATGCCTACAAATGTGCTTCGAGTCCAATAAGCTAAGCCTAAAACTTTATCTCTCCATAATTTCTATGATACGAGGCAAAGAGGTAGGTAGGCGGATCTTGGTTTAAGTGCACAGGAAGGAAAAGCCCACGTTTCCTCCCTAGAGAAGAGTCCGAGTATCAGGAGAGACGCTCCACCCTACAAACTGGAGGAAACTGCAGGAAGGAACAGAAGCGCTCTTGGACACTTTTGACATAATCAGGTCTGCTGAGGCACAGAACTTTCTCAAACGGGGCTGCCAAGCGTCTTGGCATGGATAAATGAAATGAGAATTCATTCCTTTCTGGCCCTGAAGAACAGTCTGTGATATGTGCCCGGTGAAAAAAAAAAAACACAAGGTTGAGCTTGCACTGAGTTCATCTCTCCGTGTTGAAGAACAAGTCAAAACACTCTGAGATTTGTTTGGATTTCCTGTAGTGCTGACAGCCCAGCTCGCGACACTGATACATATCCTGAGGGAAATGTACTCGGAATACCAGGTGAAAAAAATGTGAGGAATGTCCCTTATTAACACGGCATAACTCTTGTGAGGACGTTCGCTCGCGTTTCGCTCTCCTGACAGGAAGAGATAAAGGGATCTGACACATGCAAGAGATTGTGATTGCGGCTACAGTTGCATTCCATTATTTAGTTCCATAGTTCAATGAGTTTACTAGCTAGTTCTGTAATAAATCTTATATTTTTGGTGTTTATATTTGTAATAAAACTTCAATTTTTAGTAACCGTCAACCTGTTATTTCTGTTATATGTTAAAATAACTAATGCATAAGGTTACTTTGGAAATAACAATGAATAATGACTTTAGAGAAAGATCCTGTTGTTCATTTCTAGCATGTCATGATTTTGCCAAGTACGATGCCATCCTGAATTAACATCTATGTTGATCCTGGAAAATCATTTTTGTTCGAAAATATAATCCAAACCTATTCCCTACCCCTAAACCCAACCATAACTGTAAATTATTCCCAAAATCAGTAAATACTAGGGCAATAATAATTGGATAACAATCATGTAGAAGTGCATAAACCTAACCATAAGCCTAAACTTAACATAACATAAATGTTAAACGTATCCCTTAATTCTGATTGGCTGATTGGAATGTTGTTCCATGATCAACATAGTCCTACTAGAATCAAGTTGGCATTAATTTCTACATATATTTATAAATATTTTCAACTTGTATAGCTAAACAATAAACCCGAACTCACAAAGCAGAAGCAATATAGAGGAGTAAATTGTATCGAAATCGTTGAAATTGTATCGAAATCGCAATTTGGACATGCGCAATTTATAAATCACCTTACAGCATGTTAGTCCTGCAGTTTGGTATTTGCAGTATGGTATTTGAACCAATTATAACACAGCGCACCTAAACTGAGCGCTAGATCAGGAGATGACGTATACAGGGATGATGAGTTCAGCACAGGAGGAATTGGTGCCAAAAAAGTCAAAATCTATGGTGTGGGATTAAGCTACTTTGGATACAGGAAAGCTGATGTATCGCAAAACCAGGTAATTTGTAAGTCAGCCATATATTGCGTCTAAAAGCGCGTTGAAAGTGTGAGCGATTCGCTTCCTTCAGCATTTTCAGCGTGTTTTGCGGTCGCTACTTTGTCGTTGCTCATAACCATCAACTGTTTTCTCAGAGGATGACAACTTAACAAAACATTGCTGCAATTGCGTGACAAATTTTATGTATGGAAAGAATTAAAAAGCACTTGGTGTTCGGGTGTCTTGTGTTTGTCTAAGGTAATGTGTATATTCCATACAAAGTATGAAGCTGATCGATCAGGCATTGTGAAAAGTTACTATTAAAATTTGTCTGAAAAAGAGATATTTTCATCTGGGCGCGCCTGGAATGTGCCACTCACAATATGTGCACACAATCCATGCGCCTTCATTGGAAATAAAGGATTTGTGCACGCATATGAACGGCCTATTTCATGGCAGCGTCAGAAAGAGGTCTATGATCTATGCATGGCAAAATACAAAACACACAAGCAACTACTTCTGATATTTGGTCAAGCAGAACATCGGAGCCTTACTTGAGTTTGATGGCGCGCACCCTCACACACACATTTGTTTTGCCGTAGGTCTGTTCTAGAGACAATTTGTTACAGCTTTACTGGGTGATTTGTATTTTATGTCTGTTAGAGACATGTTACAGATCTTTGATAAAGATCTTATTGTTTTTCTTTTGAAATATGTTTCAGACTCACACTGTAAACATTCAGGAGATTCAGTCTGCCTGTGACAAAATTGTGATTAAAATTAGAATTGCAATATTGTTCAAGAAAATCGTGATGGGTTTCCCATATCGCACAGCCCAAGTTCACTGTTAGACTGTGACAAGTAATGCAATAACTACTAGTAAATAATTTTAATATCAATTATTTTCTCTTTTTTTAAGTAGTTTTTTTTGCGATGCACCAAAATAATACCAAAATTTCCATGTCCATTATAAAAGTCGCTTCATACTGCATAAAGGCGGCACATCATAGCCTTTTCTTTGGATTATATTTTCAGCTATATTTCTCTTTCGGCCAAAACCTGAAAATGTCATGTTAGCCGATAATTTTCAGCAGCCAAAAATTCAGTGCATCTCTAATGGGGGAGTGGTTTGGGTTGTAACTCAAATAAGTAATAAACTACTGTCCAGGGTATATTTTTGAGATTGCCATTGAAATTAATGGGTTTCATAGCATAGTGCTTTCCCTGTCTGCTGTAAAAGTCGATTCATACTGCATGAAGGCGGTATATTACAGGCTTTTCTTTAGATCATATTTTCAGCCATATTTCTCTTTCATCCAAAACCTGAATATGTCATTTCATTCGATTTTTGGCAGCCAAATATTTAGTGCATCTCTAATCCCCCATTGGTTTGGGTTATAACTCCAATACGTTATCGCCTACGGTCCAGGCTATATTTTTTCATTTAAACATCAGATAAAGTGATTATTTTTTATTTTATAAATGATCCCAATGTATTGTTTTAATAAGACTACTATGTTAGCAATAATAACATAGCTGCTTGACATATAGTAATGTCTACAATGCAAAACCGTTGTCTACACTAGATAATGTGACAGAGGTCATTACGAAGAACTTATGTAAACATATACTTAAAAGTACAATTTAAGTTGTATTATTTATACCCCCTTCAAAAATTGCTCTTGAGAAATTTTGTGTCCCCCAATCTGTCAGACAAAAACTTACACCGTTGCTCGTGTTGTTGGAAATTCTTTAGGAGAATGCTGTGATCTAGTGTTTTGACAGTTCCCAGCTGCAAAACTCACATTAAATACACTTACTGAGAACATTGCATTCCAATCCATTATGTTTGTCTTTTGTAAAAGCTAGTACATGTCTTATGTAACCACCTTCCAACAAACTTGAAACTGGTCGGATTACTTAGGGTTTCCTTCCAGATTTAGTCCACCTTAAAGTAAAAATTGACTACGGCTATTTTAGTAGAATTAATTTACTACAGTAGTGTTTAATGATACTTTACAGCTCCTTATTCATGTTATACTCCTTAATTGTTTAACTTCTGTTTAATATTATCTAAAATTCCACCACTGGGATCATTGAGTTACCCTCAGTATGACTGCACATGTCTTTTGAAGAGTCTAGTTTCTATTCACTTGCATAATATAATGGATTATTACTTTTGTTGAAGGGAAAGTGATGCACAAGGGAAAGCACGAGGGCGAGCAAATGATAAAAGATCTTTTATTTGGACTATTCCTAAGAGACCAATTAGTGAATTAGTCATTCGAGTAAGACTGGAATTTATTAATCTGCATTTAAGATTCTGTTTGAGGCCAATTCACACCGCCCTAACAAACACCTCCCAAACATTCTGTAGGTTGTTAGATTTACAGCGTCAGGAAACACACTCAAAAAAATGAACTTTCCTTATTGTTAGTTTTACTATACCCATCCTTGTTCACATTACATAAAACATATTAGTAATTAAATTAACACAAGTAAACTATGTTATTTCTACAAAAATGTAGTGCTGTAGACTTTACTTAATAAGGGTTTGACTGGCCAACTTAACATTGTGGAGTAAAACGCAAAACCCTCTTAAGTTTGGATATTTGTGGATACCGTAGCTGCTTACCTAGAGGTGGAGCACCAGAGCAGAACAGAAGACAAACGAACGCGGGAAGCACATTGAGGAGGAGAAGATGGTGGCTTTGTCAGGTATGAGTATTTCATAACTCTTTACTGTTAAATATTGTCAAGAAAAGTGATGTGAGTGTTCACAGAATTATGGTAATTTATGTTATGAATGTATTTCGGAGTCTTTTGAGTTTTAGCATTTTTAGACAGTTATTCTGACTCGTGTTTCTCAAGGAAAGCATGTGGCAGTGCAAAGACTCCAAGATCACAGTTGTTGAAACACTATAGATTTGTGCATAGATTTAAAACGTGGAATGCGCTACACAGCCATCTTAATCGTAGCCATCCAAAGGAGAACATCTGGTTACCTGCAAGTGTAACGCTAGCCACGTTCAATTGCCATGTGTGTTTTTGCAGCAATATAGATAATAAAATATAAAATTTTTGTCACATCCATAACCACCTAAAAACAGTGAGACAGTGCCTTGTATGAAAGTTATCCTTATTATAATCTTGTGTCTCAAATCCACAGATTGCTGCTGAATTCAGTCGAATCACTACTGTCCCACTAATTCAAACATTTATGTCAAAACAAGATGGTTACACCAGCAAGCTGGCCAGCATCTACCATAAAAGGAGGAATTGCAGGGTGTAAAATTTGGAAACTGATGGCTACCATCGACAAGGTTTGTTATCTGTATTTATGATGCTTGTAAATAATTTCCACATTAGTATTGTGTTTTTTCATTGTCTACACTTAATGTCTCTTCTACAGTATGATACCATCTGAACTTGCATTCTCAGAGCATGTTCTGTGTATCTTAATGAAGACTATGAAACCTCATGTATACAGTAAGTGTTCTCTGGCAGTGAATATATACCAAAATGCCCCTGCAAAATATTGTCAAGGAATATCAATACACACAGTTTATTTAACTTGGGGTTGTCAAAAGTACAGACTTCGGTACCAGTCAGTCCTAAAATTAAAAGATTGTGATGATGCTAGCATTTTTCTGAGGAAATTGAGCACAGGTGAGCAGATTCTTAGGCTGCTGATTAACCATAGTGTTCACATGCTCGACATATGATTCTGATTGGCTATAATATTGCTTCATATTGTTGACCGAGTGGTTACACAGATTACATTTACGTATGGTAGCTTTTGAAGATGTCTCTCAGCAGATTTGTCTAAGCAGAAATATTAAGGAACCGCATTAAGCGATTATCAGTGTTCACAGTCACATCTGTTGAGCACAAGAACACTGGCCAATTGAATTTCTTTGGTAGAATGTTGGTTTCTTCACATTTTTAAAATTCAGCACAGAAGCCTGTACTTTTGACCACCCTAACAAACACAGTAAAGTAGTTATTTAAGTAAATGCGGTGCGTGATGTGAAAGATTAAGGAATGGACAGTAGATACAAAATTCTCTAAATGTACAATCTGTATTTTTGTGGAATTAAACTGACTGAACATTGATACTGTTTTTGTGTTTTGTAGGACACAGACTTTGAAAACTCTAAGACATGGGCAATATTGTCATTGGAATCTACATCATCAGACCTGAAGGTGCAGAAGCCTGTGACCCACCATCAGATGTTGGACTGATTTTTGAGGGAGTAAATGTGCTTCAGAACCTTGGCGAAGTCACCTAGGCTTGTGCTCTTTCTTTGAGAGTCATATACAGCTTCAATCTCAGTTATCCTTCAGACCTGAAATACACTTTTGAGTTTTTCCAGAAAGTGTTGCTGGGACTTGATGCACATAAACTGTTACTCATAATACAAGTTCTTAAGAACAAACCTGTTGGTTGAATCAGTACATCATTCTGGACAAATGAAAGAAATAAAGGAAGAAGCTTTTTTTGTGACATTTAAATTGTTTCTGGTTTTAAAATTAAGGGTTTTAATGTTGTCTTTGTCGATGGAACCAACATTTTAAATGGAGTTCTGTAACTTTAAATGGTTAAAATTGTTTGGTTATTTACAAAAATTCTAAGATTTTTCAGTTTTAATCTTTTCTTTACTAATGGCTCGAACGATTTGAGATATCAAAAATTGAGCACTGTATTAGTTTGTGACATGCTGCCTGTCTTAAACTTTTCTTTTCTTTTTCCAAGTAAAATTTATTACTTGAAGTTGCACATAGTAAAAGTACATTTTGGTCAATAGTAAACATTCTTATTTTTTCATGGTTTTTTTTTTCTGTCTTTTTGAAACGAACTGTTATTTTTGTGGTGGTTTTCATAAATAGAGGCCAGTTGTTTTAACAATAGCTTAAACATTTTGAAATATCAGCAATTGAGCATTGTAGCATTTCGTGATAGTCTTGGAAAAAAAAATTCTTTTGTAAATTTGCTCATACATTTTTCTTACAATATTTGAAGGAAGTAGCACATTGTAAGAATGTTTACTATTGACCAAAATGTTGTTTTTACATTTTTTTCAAACTGTTTTTGAGCGGTTTGTGGATGTTTACAAAAATAGAGGCTATTTTGAATGTTACTCTTACTATTCATTGTTAAGATCAGAAATAGAGTTTAGCAGTATTTTAACATTCCATGTATTTAATTTTTCAAAGTAAGATTATTTCAGATTCTTGAAGCCAGTTGCACATTAAAAGACCTTGTAAATGTTGAGTGTAAAACCTTTGATGTTTTTGTGTATTTGTTTCTAAGGACCTGTGAAATTGAAATAGTTTTATGGGTTTTTAGCAGTTGTATGTTGCAAAACCTTGCAAAAAATAAATTATTTTTGTTTCTAAAAATATGTTTGATGATTTAAGTTTTACATTTGTAGAGCACATACTTTTAAAAGTGAATAAAAAAAAGAAAAAAACGTGTTCACCTTACATACTAAAAGTTAATTATTCTTACATAACATTACTAAGTAAAATATACATATAACTAAAATGCAATAATGACACGTCTAAATGTGTTGCATGTACTGAGAAACATTTTGTAAACTTTACCTGGATTTCTTTAGTTCATTCAACTATATTGTTACTTGTAGAAACTACTCAACACAGTTACGTGGAACCACTTGACACTCTTTTTTTATGTAAGTCCAACAAATCATTTTTTTGAGTGCATACTGTCATTTTCACACCAGCCAAACACCAAAAGGGTTTAAACACAATGACTCAAGCAATTTGGTATTTGCTGAGGTAGTGTGAAAATGGGTAAAAATGAATACATTATGTCATCATTTACTCAAGTGTGTAAGACTTTTTTCCCATAGCACAAAAATCTAAAATTAATGGCCAGATGACTGAAGAAAACGACAACAGATCCAGAATTCACATAATTTTCTAAAAGATGTGTTCACACTTGTAATTTAGTTTGGATTATATAAGAAAATAATTCATTTAGTGCTAATTTGCTTAATTATCGCACTGCCATTTTTAAGCCCGAACCTAAAGAAGACATATAATGATATACATTTCAAAACAGATCATCAACAAGCTTTTTGATGACTGTATGAACATATGGCATCCGCTTTATTTTCACATTAGACCACTGTAACTTCAATGTGTCCATACATCTGGTTTGATTCACTTCCATTGATTTTCAGCCAAACAGAAAAGCTTGTTATACTGCTAGATGTTGCGAATTTTTATATTTTATGTTACTTTAATCTTACTATTGGAAATAAACACCAGGCTTGTAGCACAAGAAGTTTTATCGTTCACTGCAGTTTGCTATTCCTAGTTATTTACTCATAAAGGCAAATGAATCAGAAGTTTAACACAACCTTATTGCAATATAAGATGGATAAAGAAGTCAACATAATGTCAGGAATTACTCTGATGCACTTAAATCAAAATCTGTGACAAGAAGACATCTTTTATTTGCATGTGCTGAACTGTATGGTGCGTTCACACCAGATACAAATGTAGCGTCAAGCACGAGTGATTTACATGTAAAGTCAATGCAAAGACACGAATAAACATCTTGTGGTGCGATTCGCGCAAATGAGGTGGCACGAATGACGCGATTGGTGCAAATGAAAGCAGCACGGTCTGAGTGTTTAGCTTTACACCAACTACAACTACAGCATGGCTGCACACGGAAGTCAGGAGATACACAAATTAGTATTTTTGTCATTATTAGGAATTTTTACAACAAACAATAATGTTTTAATATACATTCATAAACGCATTCGTGTTTTACCGTCATGGTTTAAAAAAAAATTAAATAAAAAATAAATAAATAAATAAATAAATAAATAAATAAATCGGTAAAATAAAAACCGCTAGGTTTCGCTAGCTATAATCCATAATAATGACTCCTATATAGCAGTCCCACAACATTCTGTCACTCGATGACACTCGAATACCCTGTTTGAAATGTCTGGGAATGAGCTTTTTTCAGTGTCTGGTATAATGTTAAGGTTGTTTTCATGTGTTCCCTGCTGAAAATTCCAACCTAAACCAGCCTAGCCTGGTTGGCTGGTTTTAGTTGGTTGACCAGCCTGGTTTCAGAGGGGTTTTGGCCATTTCCAGGCTAGTTTCCAGCCATTTCCAGCCTGGTCTTGGCTGGTCAGGCTGGAAAATGACCAGCTAAAGTCAGCTAAAACCAGCTTGACCAGCCTGGTTTAAGCTGGACATAGCTGGTTTTGGCAGGTCATTTTTCAGCCTGACCAGCTAAGACCGGGCTGGAAATGACCAAAACCCATCTAAAACCAGGCTGGTCAACCAGATAAAACCAGCCAACCAGCCTAGGCTGGTTTAAGCTGTTTTTTTCAGTAGGGTTTACATAGATAAATATGGGCGGGGAGTAAATACACAAACAGTTACGATCTTATTGTCACATTATCTCGTTATGATAACATAATATATGCCTTCAGTGATTTCCTGAAGATAAATATCAAAAAATAATATGAAGTAAGAGACTACGATGACATATGATGACGTTTTTGGGATTGGGCTTTAATGTGCCATGTTTTTTTAAAATAGTTATTTTAGAGAGACGTTCTGACATAAGAATAACCCATTTATGTAACTTCCAAACAGAGAGAATAAACCATTGATGAGCACATAATGACTAAATTTGCATTTCTTGTCTGACTAGCCTTTTAAAGGAGTTCAAAGCGTGTGTCCTGCGTGTCATTTCGTTCAGCCAAAGAACAGATGGAAGTCAAGGCCAAAGAGGCAGTGTTGTAATTACAGGCTTCTGATGGCTCTTTAATCTGTTATAGCCACTGGGGTAGTAATCGCCGTGTCTGATCACAGGAAGGGGCATTCAGAGCTCTCCCACCCAAGTGCATGCTGGTACAACAACACCGCCTGGGTGAAGGGACAGCTGAGGATTTCCACCAAGGAATAAAAATAATGAGTATTTGTAGGATTTAGTGATGTGGCTTTGCTAGAGGATACCGGCGAGGGAAGGATTATGGTCTCACGGCGTAATCTAGGTACTGGCATGAGCAATGCTAACGCCACTTTCCAGGACATATGTTAACTGGAGCTGAGCATTGCAGTGATAAAGTTTTGTCTCTCCCAGGCTAACTGTGCTAGCCTTTGACCTTGATTCAAGTAAACAGAGACATCTGGGAGGTTATTGTGTCCATTTCTATGGCAACGCTCAGTGACATCCAGGCACAATTTAGGCATACAGTGGCCCTAAAAAGTAGCTGGATGTTTAAGCCACATTTAAATGCATGAACAGTCTCAACTAAAGGCGGTGAAAATGAATGTAACACACAGGCACAAATGGAAGAATCTTCCTTTACTGACATTTCTGTAAACAGAGAAGAATCTGATGAGAAGAATCTGAGGAGAAAGCTATCAAAAGCCAGCAAAAGTAAAGGCAAGGATGAGAGGGACATAGCCCATGATACAGCAATGCCCTGGAAGGCACCACCCTCATCCAGACTCACTGACTCATGCAAAGAGAAACAAGCCACACCAATGAAGGCCACAGGACAAACAGCCAGATTAGAGAAGCTTAGACACACATAACTTCAGCCTGCTGGACTTACACTATTTTACAACTACTATCTATGAGAACTGTTAATGATCTCACAGCGGAGTTTGTTTTCACCTCAAAGTAATCGATAAGCACAATGGCCAATGTAGACATGCATAAATAACATCCAGGTCACAATCTATTCGACAACCTCACTTTCACATATCACAAAACTAACCATTTTCTGAATGAATCAGCTGCTTTGAATGAATCATTTGAAAGGATGAGATCCAGTTACTCAATTATTAAAGAGTTAGTTAACCCAATTGTTTTTTCATTTAGTTATTAAACTACTCACCTTCATGTCATTCCAGTTCCCTGAGAGCTTTGTTCATCTTCGAAACAAATGAATATATTTTAGATTGAATCCAAATGGGGGAACGTTTACTTCTGCACCAGCATGAGAGAGAAGATATAGGTGAACAAAGCCATATTTACAGCTTTTTTGGAGTTTTTGGAGCTTCGTATAATTACAATTGAACCACTGAAGCCACATGGCATGTTTTGATGATGTTTGAAGATGCACTGAAAGAAATAACTTTTTGGTGTCGCCGAATCTAATAAATTTACTCTCGTAATTTTTTTATTGTAATATTAAACGCCAAGGACAACAAAAACTTTCTAAGTAAATATTTAAAATTTACACTTTGCTTTATGTAATAAAAGAAATGAGTGGAAAGTTGAATATTAATATTCATTTACTTGTAATATTTAAATATTTTCTAATCATGGCAAACCTAGTAATATTGAGTAAATTTTAATAACGGATATGTTGCAATGGATATGTAGTTCCCAGCATGCTTTACAAGGGATTGAATTAGGTGTTTAAATTTAGGTGTTTAAATTTAAGAGCAAGAGTTGTGAGAGTTTCATTTTTGTTAGCTTGAAGGTTAAGAAGAGCTTTGAGTGAGTATGTTTTTTTTTAGTTTTAAGGTTACCACTCATGCTAAAGGTCTCAGCCTTTTTAGTATGTTTGACGCTTCACTCAGAGAGTCATAGCTGTGCTAACACTAGCTTTGAGATCAGTAAGCATTTTTAAAGTAAATTTGTAAGCTCTTGGATTCAATTAGCTTAAAATTATATGAAACAACTCATTTAAAGTGAGTTAAAATCTTAATTAAACCAAGTTACACTAAATGTACCAATTTGTAAATAATAAGATTTATTTAAATGGAGAAAAGCAATATTCCTTCTGCTAAAACAAGAACGTGACATTACTTGGTTCACTTAAATAAATAAAGACTCAGATAAAGATAATCAATTAACTTTTACGTAATTAATTGAGGAGTGTTAGGTTAAACATCAAGTACATTTTACATGATATTGACAAGTTGATTGTACCTAATATAAGATAGTAAAATTTACTTGAAATTTGTTTGTGCAAGTTTTTAAGCAAATCTTCAAAGTTATTTGTTTGAGAGAGCTCTTGGATTTCATCTAAAATATTGTAATTTGTGTTCTGAAGATGAATGGATGTCTTAAAGAATTGGAACTTTTATTCCTTGGAATTAATTTGGAAATAAATTGTCGCCACCTACTGTCTGTGTTTACTTATTTACAAAAGCCAAAGCAAATCCAGCCAAGGTACCAGAACAAAATCGCAACCAGCATCACATAAACAATTTAAAACACTTAAAAAAAATTTTAATTCGAAAAAATTTCGTAAGTTATGGCAACAATATTCCTTCCTTAATTACTTAGGGTTAGGGTTAACCTGTTCACGCCAGACGTTAAGCATTAAGTGCGAGTGATTATCATGTGAAGTTTAAGATCCGATTAGACATCCTGTGGAAATATTCAGCGAGTGACACAATACGAGCGAATAACATGGCGTGAATTGTACAGTATTGTACAGTTTGACACGCTTAAAATGTGACTGCGCAAATAGCTTGAGTTGAAAAATCTGAACATTGCGGACATTCGCACTGCGTGGTTGTGACGAAGTGGCTGGTATCCTGAAGGAAAATCTTCTTGCCGACATGGAATTTCACCCACAAATGAAGCGAGTAAACTGAAAATGTCCAAATAAGGCTGCACAATATAACGTTTCAGCATCGATATTGTAATGTGTATATCCGCAATAGTCAAATTGCAGGATATGCAATGTTGAGCATAATCAATGCAAGTGAAAGTGATCATTCACCCAAAAATTAAACTTTGCTCACTATTTTCATCAACCTCTGTCTATTAATCAATATTTTTACCTGAATACTGGTAGACTCGCAAGAAGACTATAACTCACCTCTATCTCTGCTATATTGTATTTATCTATTCTTGTCATTTATTTGTTATACGTTATTTTAGACTCACTCCCCTACAAAATCACCCCAATTTATCTAAAATTCAGATTTCTTTCCAAATAAAGCTGTTTAAGTCATGTGGAAATTGTATTTACATCGCAATATATATCGCAAAAATACAAAATATTACAATGTCAGATTTTTCCAATATCGCACAGCCCTAGATCTGGGCAGATAAACGATATTATATCGAATCGCAATAAAATTTATGTCAATAACAATGATAAGCGCTCAACTTTTTTACTCTATATTGATCGAAGAGCCAATCACACAGCCGAAATGTGCAACAATGGCAACCTAAAAGTGTGTTAATATTAGAGATGTACCGAATTTTCAGCCACCAACCAATTCATCGGCTGGAAATGGTATGCCATTTAATGGACCCTCTAATTTTTGTAGCTTCAGTCATTATCGGGGTACTCTTTTATATCTGGAAGCATTAACAACTTATTTCAAAATATATATCTTTATAGTTTAAAATGGAGATTGTATTTTGACCATATCGCCCACCCGTATGCATGTCCAAATACGCATGAATCACGCAAACGGAGTCTGGTTTGAACGCCCCATTGAGGTTAAGGTTTTCTCAGGCAAGTCAAAGTGCTTTCTTTATGGTGGCCATTGCTTGAATATTGGTTTTTGAAAGTCAGACGATAGACATAATGTACATGTACTTAATTTAAAAACGACTAGGCAGGAAGAAACATGCAGTTTTAAAAATTGTCTATTCTTAACCCAGCAACAATACTAACGGTCTTAACACAAGTTCTAGTGTAGGCCTTTTATATCAATATTAATATTGTTCTGAGCACAATAGCCACATCCTCCACAGAAAAGCCTTGCCGGATCAGTGGGCAGCAATCTTCACACTTGTCCTATTATATGGGCAACTCAAGAGCGAACGGTTTGCTGAAGTCAGTGCTTGAGTTATGCAGAGCAGAACGCTGAGAGACTGCTAACAAGTGCTACTGAGCTGGCCATGAAACAGATGAGGGTGTCTAAACACAACAAAAATCCAGCAAGGAGATGGAAAAACTTCTGTATATCGATATATTTTGATATTTGATAATCTGCTTCACTTTGTTTCATCCTTTTTGTTAAGCCAGGTGGCTTGGGTTCATTTATGCACCCTTGTCAGATGGCAACCTGTCCTCAGAGGTTACTGCGACACCATGCCTTGCATTCCAAAAGAGGAACAGTTGCTAGCCAAACATGCAAATTGGGCTCTGGGGTATTATAAACACATTATACAAAAACATTAGAGACTTATCATTAACGGATGGAAACAAAGGGAGTGAAACTAAAGCTGACATGTCCCCACAAGACCAGCTATAATCATAAATACAAATCTTGTTATCAATTAACGCATATTAATGTCATTCCAAATATTTATGTCCATGTTTTGTTTTTTTGTTTACTTTTTGCTAAAAGTAGGGATGCAATGATTATAAATTTGGGTTGTATAATAGGGTATATGCAAAGCTAATGTTTCTTTCCATACTGATATACTTCCAATGAATGATTAATGTGACTTTTTCAGTTTTTAGGTTCCTTTTACAGCATCGATTTTGAAACATAATTAAAATATAATCAGTTAAATAGACTTCAGTGTTCCTTTAGTTGCTCAAGCATTAAATGAGGTAAAAAGCTGTTTACAGGCACGCGCCAGTCAGGATTAGCAGGTGAGTCCAGAAGCTCTATTGGATATACTGGGGTAAAATAAATGTTCATATTCTAAAGACGTGGTGGAAGAAAATGTAATTGAATGCAGTGCTTCTTGTACAATCTGAGACCCCCTTTATATCGGATATCACTCTGACATTGCTGATTTTTAAAGAAAACAGACCTTAAACGCGCAGATTTTGTAATGAAATAGAGTTCACCGGAAGCTGCGGACCCAGGTTACTGATAAATTAAAAGTCCCTCGGCATACTTTCGCATATACCCTATAGGGCTGGGCGATATGGGCAAAAAAATCCAACACGGGCTCATTCTGAAAACGTATTTCATTTCATCATCAAACATTTAATTTTTTCAAACGAACACTACGGGGCGGTGTGACGCTTACCCCGTGTGGAGGGCTTTCCCGCTGCAACCAGTTTGTCCAGTTAGCTCATTGTGTACGTCGGTGGACTTGAGACGCAGAGAAGAGATGACCATGGCGACGACGAGGTTCGAGTCCGGGGAAGAGCGGGTCCAGAAATCGGGTAGGACAAAAACAAAATCCAATAAATAAAATGAACGAGTGAATGACGGTGAGAATGTGGTAAAATCCGAAAACGTGGTAAAATCAGACGAGGCCTTTTCTTTTTCTGGATGACTTTTGTAAATCATTGGTTGTGTTTTAGAGAAGTAAGATTGGAGAAGTAAGAAGTAAGACCGGCCGGCCAGTCAGTCATTCAGCCAGTCAGACAGACGGTTGTTCGACAGCGGCCTCTGGTGGGTTTACGAGAGAACAGCGCGGGCGCGAACGTCACTCGCGAGAGAAATTTGAGATATGAAAAACCGCACGCAGCGACCTCTCGTGGATTCACAAAAACAAAAACTGCATAAATACATACCTCCCGTGACATATTTCGCGGTCTCCAGAAACGTCCACGGGACTATGTTTTCAGAATGAGCCTGGGTTGCAACAATTATATCCCGGTATTTTTAGGAGGAATGACGGTATACGAAATATATCCGGTATTTTCCCATAAATGGTTACTTGAGAGGTAAAGCCTTTATTAAAACCTTATTTGAGGAAAATATAATTCAAACACAAGGGTTTCCTCCCTGTTTACAATTAAACAGCTGCACAAAAAAATAACAGCTGCACAAAATCTTTGATAAATAAAATACAGTACAGGTTTTTCTCCTGCTTAAAACTGTTGCACAACATTTCAAATTAGATAAACAAAATCTTTGATAAATAAATACAGTATAGGGGTTTTCCTGCTTAACACTATACACAGCACTGCTGTGCAATTAACAAAGTAAACAGAACCACAGAAAACTACATTGTCAGAGCAAAAAAAGGAACACACTTAAATAGTAACACAACAAAACGTTTTGCAAGATAGAAAAGAACCACAATAAATGTAAATATGAAACACACAGTATTTTATGTCACAATTACAGTGTTGTTATAAGTAATCCTGTTTACCACAGTTGTGTGATTTATAAACAACAATTAAATCATCTATATGTTTTTAGTTACACATTTACATGCATGTATTGTGCACATTTATTAAACAGTGCACATATCGAAGATATCTAAAGATAAGTCTTTCACTCCATGTAAAAAATCCTACACTCTTTCTTTTGTTTTGACTAAACTTGTTTTACTAAATATTAAATGAGATGAAAACAAATAGACAGTAGATATGAGAAGTAACGAAATGGTTTACTGTGATATAAATGTAAACAGTCATTATAACAGAGCAGAACGCAGAGCTAAATGTGTTATAACGTAAGCGTAAAGAAGAGACCGTCGTGAAATAAATACTGAACTTATATTCAGTGAATATGAGGTGGTTTCACTTTCGAAATGCGGTATAAATTAGTCCCATTTTGCCGTTTTTAATAGTTTTGAACAGATTCAGGTGCTTCTATGTTCGTTAATATCATTGTGTGTTTAGTGACTTAAAATAAAAGTCATAAAGATTTAAAAACAGCAAGAATGTGAGTAAATCAAGTACTCCTTTGACACATTCTTTGCATTCTGGGTAAAACCTAAGGTCTCTGGATGTCATCGATGATTAAATCCAGACAGAGAAAGATCAACATTTTCTCATGCAGGCTAGAAACAGCAGTGTGACGTGACCCGTCCTGCCCTCAGAGGAGACGATCGACTTCACGACACTCCTTACATGCTTCACATGCCTCTCTTACACACACAGACACACACTAGTTGTTTTGGTGGTTCATGAGGACTTATCCATACTAGGGCTGCACGATATGAGATTTTGTTTTGTCGAGTATTGTCATAACGATATTTCGTAGAACTGAACATTTCCATTGTAAAATGCTATTTAAGTTTTAAATCATTTATATACTTAATGATATTAAAATAAACGTGTAATTGATTGTGTCAAGGTGCAAACATTAAGTCTTTAAAATACTATGAACTAAAAGAAAACCTCATCAAATATTCCCAATCTGATTGGCTGTTGTCATTTTCCTCCCTTGTCTCGACTCCCGCCATTAGTGTTTATTTTTAGCTCTGGGATTACCTTTGCGCCGCTCCAACCAATAGCAGAACAGCAACAACTGGGGAGGCGGGGATTAAGATAGTAAGGCCTCATCTGATTGGTCAAATTTAGATAAACAACCAATACATACATAAATGTAATTTATCTCTGCGATATATAATAGATATTTGCATTTACTATTATCACGATAAGGATACTCTAGCAATATATTGTGCAGCATAATCTATACCCAATTAAGTATGATTTTTATGTTTTGAATTACGAGGACACAAGACATGTTGTCATGAACAACCACAACATTTTAATACCTAGGATATAGTATGTCATTATATAAATTTGTATCCTTGTGAGTCGTAAACCACCAAAACCAGCACACACACCTGGTTTTCTATCCTTGTGGGGACTTCCCATAGACAATAACTTGTAAACTGTACAAACTATGTATATTTTGACTTCTTACCTCAACCCTACCCATTAATCCAACATAACAGTAAACATTCTGAAGTTTTACGCTTTCAACATTTTTTATTCTGGATGATTTACAACTTAGTTTACCAATGGGAACCTCAACTTAGGTCTCCACAGTGACAAGTCCCCATTATTGCATTCATGTTAAAGTCCCCACCATGATATAGTAAGCCCTCATGTGTTTGGTCAAATTTAGATAAACAGCCAAGACATAAAATAAATGCCATTTACTACACATCTGCAATACGTATATTGCATATACAATTATCACGATAACAATACTTTTGCGTTATATTGCGCAGCCCACATTTTGAATTACGAGGACACGACATGTTCTCACAACAACCACAACATCATAATACCTAGGTTATAACATGTCATTACACAAATGTATGTCCTCATAAGACATTAAACACCAAAACTAGTACACACACATACACAAACCTGATTTACTATCCTTGTGGGGACTTCCCATAGACATAATGACTTTTATACTGTACAACCTTTATATACATGTATTCTGTCTTCTTACCGCAATCCTACCCATTAACCCAACATGACAGAAGTTTTACCCTTCATTCTTTATGATTTACAAGCTTGTTTATCCATGTGGACCTTGATTTAGGTGACACAAGTACACATTAGTGCATTCAGGCTAAGTCCCCATCATGACATAAAAACAAGAACACACACACGCACACACACATACAGACATACAGAGAACATGAGAAAGTGGGCCAGTGGCTGTCCTGGTTACACAAACCCACTCCCACCATCTGCTGCCGCATCATCATCACAGCGACATCATTCACAGGAAGTGTCTTCATCCTGCGCTCAGGCATGATGTAGAGAAAGAAAACACACACAGACAGGGTGGAAAAAGCCACATGTTAGGCTGAGGGCCGTACTGTCAAGCCAGGACTTGAACACTCTGATGTAGCGATTGGTTTCTCATCTGAGTCATGTTCTCCTGCGGTCGGCGCTATAGTATCGGTGCGACTCGAAGCGTGCTCGGTCATGCGGAGGAAAACCTTGCCATTTTACATCAAAACCTGACAGGCCGCTTTCCCGTCAAATGTTGCGCTACCTGTCGAGCAACCTCTTCTTAAGGAATTACAACGCAATTAAAGCTTGATAAACATCTCGATGGTGGGGCAGATCTCCTCTTAGGCATTTCCAACAGGTGTTTTGTGTCAAAAAGGATGTATTAAACGTTGTGCTGTTTGACACAAATGATCATAGAGGACAGATTTTTTTTTCTCAAAACATTTCTTATCAGATTTAGATCAAGTGTACACTAAACAATCTCAACATGTGATTAGTAGTTTAAATGTCAATACGTTCTATTGTAACAGCAAAATGAGCCTAGAAATATTAGTCATGGATAAATGGTAAATAAGAAAATAATTTGCTAGATCATGAACACACAAAAATACTTGGAAAGCACTTTAAATAATAGTTAAATAAAAGAAAATATAAATATTATATATAGTTTTTAAAAATATTAAATAAAAAAAAAAATAAATATATATATATATATATATATATATATATATATATATATATATATATATATATATATATATATATATATTTTCACTGTGTATGTCTTTACTGATTTATAAATAAATATTTATATTTAATGACCAATTATAAGCTAAATAAATTGAATTATGCCATAAATACTAATGTAAAATATATCAAATCAACTATATACTTAAGTCTGGCCAAAACAATTAAAGAGTTCTCAAGGATCAGAACAATAAACTGTACTATAGCTTGTTTCTTTTGTCTTTAGAATTGTGGAATAACAATGATAATAAATAGTCATATATATTAAAGCGATTTGAAGAATAAACTAACCTAAATGTCCTTCTGTGTAACATACTTGTCTTCATAGATAGTTAGACAGACAGAAAGATACAGTGTTTTTTTTTTAAAGTATTTAGTATTTATTTATTTTATTAATAAATATTTTTGATGACAAATTACAAGATGAATAATATTAATGTCATGAATACTATGTAATATCAACTATATACTTAAGTCTGGCCAAACAAATTCTCAAGGATCACAAAAATAAAGTGTAATAAAGCTCGTTTCTTTTGTCATTAGAATTGTGGAATAATAATGATAATAATAAAAAGTCATATATATTAAAGCGATTTAGAAAATAAACTAACTAAAATGTCCTTCGTGTAACATACATGTCTATGAATTTATATATGATAGATAGATAGATAGATAGATAGATAGATAGATAGATAGATAGATAGATAGATAGATAGATAGATAGATAGATAGATAGATAGATGTTTTTAGTATGTATTTATTACATATTTAGTATGATCACTTAATTCAATTTTATAATAATTCTATATATTAAGGTAAGGTCAAAAGTTGGAGTCCATTTTTCATGATGTTGGATGACAACTGAATTAGTTCATCCACATTTCAACATTATTTCTTTAAAAAGATGGTATATTTAAAATATTAAACACAGATTACTTGTATTTAATATACTTTGTAAGTATTTTGTCGTTTGAATTGATGTGGACACAAATATTATTCAAAACCCTATCAATAAAATAATAATACGAACGCAATTAAACGTCTACAAAATGTTTATTACAATGTTATTACATAATATTACTAAATAAATATAAGAATTACATTGAACAAATAAATATATTAAATAACATTGTAAAAAGTATTTAAAATCGGTGATTACCAATGTAAATACGCTCTGGAAATATTAAGTTTTAAGTTGACTACTTGGAGTTTAATAATCTATTAGAAAAACAACGTAACGAGACGAATTTCAGGAAGCCAATTTGATATTATTTGATACAAGAAACAAACAGTGGTGATATAAAACATGACTGAAGCTCAGCTCAATATCCGACCTCTCGTGTTCCGATTTGACACACTAATTCAGTTCTATTCTCAAGTTTAACCAAACACAATCAGTTGAAGTCCTTTCATATCTAATCTTCTCCTATCGAGGCAAAAATCTCACATCCTCCATTCTGAAGTTTGACACAGATATGAGCAAAACTTCAAATGTCTAAGTTAAAGAGTATCCAGACACACCCTCAATGTAAACGAAACAAATCCCGAACACGATCACAAATCTGATCGTCAAACCGCTTAAACAAGTCAAGCTCTTCATCGAAATATCGCCCTTTATGTGTTCAAAGAATCTCCCAAAACGCGGCTCATCCCTGCTTTCCCATTTTACAACCATATTTCCTGTCCGACTCCCAAACAGCAGTGCTGGAGATCAGCGCGTAACAGAGAAAACACGCGCGCGCGCTTACCTGAACATAATTATTCTCACAGTAATCCGCGACTCTCGTCAGGTTCTGGTAACTCTCCACGAGAGCTCGTTTGCCGGCTGGGATTTCTTCCTCTAGTAACATCTGCAACTCTGCCATCTTACATGTCTCCGCAGAGCTTCCTACTCCTCGTCTGTGGGATTTGATTGAGAGCTCAAGCTCAGCCCTGCTGGTGATGTCGGAGTCGTTCTTTTGAACCGAGTCGTTTTGGTGAGTCAATTGAGCTAGTTCATAAATCCCGACTGAACGAGTCGAATTTACGACAAAGCTGTTCTGGAGTCAGCGACTCACTGAATAACTGAATCAAAAAATACTCTCTTAAAGGGATAGTACAGCTATTGTTTTTGTAAATTTGATGGTAAATAAATAGTTCACCCAATTAATTCACCCTCAAGCCATTCTCTTTATGACTCTCTTCTTTTAGACGAATACAGTAGTAAATCGAAAAAGGCTCAAAGCTTAACAAAGGGGTGATTTAGCTATTTATTTAAAATTTGTTGGTAAATTAATAGTTCACCCAAAAAAAAGTATTACCCCATGAATCACGCCATCTTTTGTGTATATGACTTTCTTCTTTCAGACAGAAACAGTAGTTTTGAGAAATATTGCAAAGTTACGAAGTATGCTATCCATCTCAGATGCAGAAAAGCTAGTTCATGCTTTTAAGACCTCAAGATTAGATTACTGTAATGCTCTGTTTACTTGTTGCCCAGCATCCTCTATTAATACAATTCAGCTAGTACAAAATGCAGCTGCCAGAGTTCTTACCAGGTCTAGAAAATATGATCATATCACCCCAATTTTACACTGGCTGCCAGTTCAGTTTCGTATTGATTATAAAATATTGCTTCCTACCTATCAAGCTTTAAATAATCTAGCTCCTGTTTATCTAACCAACCTTCTGTCTTGCTACAATCTAACCCGCTCTTTAAGATCTCAAAACTCAGGGCTTCTCCAAGAATAGCAAAGTCTTCTTAAGGAGGTCGAGCCTTCCCATTTATGGCTCCTAAACTCTGGAATAGCCTTCCTGATAACATCCAAGGCTCAGAAACACTCTCCCAGTTCAAAACTAAATTAAAGACCTATCTTTTTAGTAAAACATACACACAATGCATCCCTAAACATAATGATGCATGAGTGTGCTCCACGCAGGTGAGCGGGCTTGACAGCCGCCTGTAGAACACACTCCTCCTGTCTACACCAGACATTTTGTTAGAAATACTCATATGGTTTACATGTTTTTTGCTATGTTTGTTTTTAAACTATTATTTTCACTTATAACACTTCATTTATAATTCATTTATAAGACATTCTTCTTTGCTGTATAATGGTGTTGGGTAGCGGCCATTTTTTTTAAGCTTCCAAAAGATAAATCGATTGTAAATTTAGCCTATATGCTAACAGGGGGTTAACACGGGTCTTATGAAGCAGATCAATGTCTTTCTGTTGCAAAATAATTTTAAAATGTTAACTTATAAACTCAAATCACTGACTTAAAATGGGTGCTAAATGTGCGTTCTCTACAACTGCTGTGTATTGGAAGTTGAATAGATGCATCTGGCGAGAACCAATTAACCCAGTTTTTTTGTTTGTTTTGTTTTGTTTTTATTTACCTCAGAAGATGTCAGCGAATAAGAAAACTTGTTGGTGTTACTGTTATACACTATTACTCTTAATCTTCTGCTATGGGTAGGCCTACGTCCTAGGCTACAACATATATCATACATTGAGACTTAGAAATCTTTTCTAAAGCACATATTCGATAGCTGCTGGAGGTGATTTGAGTTGATAAATTCATTCATTCATTTTCCTTTAGCTTAGGGATTTATCAGGGGTCGCCACAGTGGAATGAACCACCAACTATTCCAGCATATGTTTTTAAACAGCGGATACCCTTCCACCCACAACCCAATGCTGGAAACACCCATACTGGAGCAACCAGAGGAAGCCCACACCAGCACAGGGAGAACATGCAAACCAGAGGGACTCAAACCAATGACCTTCTTGCTCTGAGGTAACAGTGCTAACCAATAAGCCATTGTGCCGCTCGTTGACAATTTCATTCATTCATTTTGTTTTCGGCTTAGTCCCTTTATTTATCAGGGGTCGCCACAGTGGAATGAACCGCCAACTTATCCAGCATATGTTTTACACAGTGGATGCCCTTCCAGCTGAAACCCATCACTGGGAAACACTCATACACTCCAATTCACACACATACTGTACACTTCTGACAATTTATCCCAATTCACCTATAGTGCATGTCTTTGGGCTGTGGGGGAAACCAGAGCACCTGGAGGAAACCCACGTGAACACGGGGACAACATGCAAACTCCACACAGAAATGCCAACTGACCCAGCCGAGGCTCGAACCAGCGACCTTCTTGCTGTGAGGCAACAATGCTAACCACTGAGCCACCATGTCGCCTGTTGATACTCAAAAATGACAAATATTTTCATTACAAACACACATCAGTCCGCTTCATAAGACATGCATTACCCCGTGTCAGCATATGGGTTAGTTTTGTGATGGATTTATACACTTTTGGGAAGCTTCAAAATAAAAGCCACTATCCAACACCATTATGCAGCATGAAAGAGCCAGAATAAAATTGAACTACTCTAACATAGTTGGTCTGACAGACAAAACGTCCTATAATGAGGTTTGAGGGTGAGTAAATTATGGGGTAATTTTCATTTTTGAGTGAACTATTTTTTTTATTATAAAGAGCTAATGAGCTAAAAAGGCTCACGATTAACTCACATTCCAGACTGTCATGAATATTTCTTTAAGCTTAAGCTAAAAATCTTATTTAATATACTACTAAATATACAAATGAAATCACATATCTTGGATGGCCTGTGGGTGAGTAAAGCAACAGCAAATTTAAATGTTTCTGTGAACTATCGCTTTAATCCCTTTAATTTGCAGGAATATTAGGTAAAACATGCAGAAAACACTTGATTTGACAGTTATGACAGCTGCTCATGAATATAATTTTAGACATGAATTAATACAGTTTAATTAAATACTTACGTACTTCCAGGGCCATTTATAATAAAGTTGATATTTAGCCACACCATATTGGTGTTTCGTAACATCTAGTTTTTATGAGGTGAGTTGTTAGCCCAACGCTCAACCCCAGATCTGGACGACCAGGACATCCACACATACTCTACGGACAATTTAGCTTACCCAATTCACCCACATCACATGTCTTTGGAGCACCCAGAGGAAACCCATGCCATCACGGGGAGAACATGCAAACTCCACACAGAAATGCCAGCTGACCCAGCCGCGACCCGAACCAGTGACCTTCTTGCTGTGAGGTGATTGTTCTACCCACTGCACCACCGTGACGCCCTATATAGTTATTATTATTTTTTATTTATATTTCTTTTTTCTTTTAGTGTTGCTTTAGTTTTATCAATGTTTCCAAGAACCCCCATAGCACCTTTTTGTGGGTCCTGCCTCCTGCATAATGCATCTCACTTGTTTTTAAATAAATAACAGCAAAATAACATTACAGATAAAGTTTAGACACACTTCATTTTTACTCTGAGTGGCTTTATCCAAACAGCTCATGTCTTCATTTGAGTGAGGTCTTTCCCAGTACTAGGTTTCAGCTGGAAGGGGATCCACTGTGTAAAACATATGCTGGATAAGTTGGCGGTTCATTCCGCTGTGACAACTCTTGATGAATAAAGGGACTAAACCATGAATGAATGAATATGCAACGCCTTGATGTCAGGGACACCATGGCGTTAAAAATAGTGGGAAAAGAATCAATGAATCGCTTCATAAACGGTTCGTTCCAAAGAATTGTTCAAAATGACCGATTCCAGGAAATGAGTTTCGTCATCGCCTCGCTTTCATCCCCGAGTGAGCGGAAGTGTGGGAATTGTAGTATTTTAATACATTCGGTAACGTGGGACGGAAAGCTTTGATGTGTTCATTATTTGCTACAGTGTAACTTCGGCGTCTAGTGCGCAGGAAATTATTAAGCGCACATGTTACTTTAGAAATACGCGACAAAACATAGCTAAGCATTTTTAAAAGTTTGCAGTCAGCGAAGGTTTTTATTAAAAACTCTCTTGGGTAATCTTGTCACGGTGAACTTCATTACCCAGGATGCCAGGCGTGCGGCTGAACGGTTGTGGGTTTTGTGGGATTTAAACGCTTCTGGGCATGGCTTGACAAGCAGTATCGCTTTCAAAAAGAACTACAATTCCCAACAAACAGACGCTGAAGGCTTTCGTATGTTGACTGTCAGGTACGTATTCATGAGGTCGTAGTCTCCAGCACAGCAGGTAGAGCAGCAAATGGTAAAGTATCTAATGCTCGTGCTCGTTTTAACGTCGTCTCGACCATTTATAAAGCACGTCCATATAAAAATACCACATTAAATAGTATTCGCTGCACTTTCCGCCATGTCTTGAGTGTCCTTCAGGATTTGTGGACACATAATGGGTGTTTGTAGCTTTGTTTACTTCTTTGGGAACAATAAACAGTCTCATTAACGAAGGATTGAATAGCATATAGGTTTACTGCATATGTGCTGTCACAAATACATGACATAAATCTGTTAATAGGTCATGTCATTTTGCTGCTAGATTTGATCCAGATCTTCTTGAAGCGGTTAGATTGTCATGATGGAGGGTGACAGCAACCCACTGTACGAGCAGCGGTTCAACGCTGCTGTCAAAGTCATCCAGAATTTACCTTCAAACGGTGAGTACTGATTGGTCAGTCTTTTAGGCAGTGTGCTATTGTGTGTTGTTGTGGACAGTAGACGCGACCCCTCACCTACACGTATTGATGGCTGCAGTTTCATAATCAAATTAGACATGATCGCGGCTTCCTGGTCAACGCGATTAGCCTACATTCAGCAGGGCTTAGGCGCTGAAATAGGTCGTGTGTGTCACTAGCCCTGATCTCCTGTGTGTGTGCGTGTGTGTGTGTGTGTGTGCGCGCGTGTGTGTGTGTGTGTGTGTGTGTGTGTGTGATTGGTGATCTGGCTTCCTGTGATTACTACCATATTATAGTAACATGCTAGTGATCTTAAAGACTTGCTAATTACCTTTTGTGTAGGCTTTTAACCCTTTAACTACCCCACCAAGAAACAAAAATGTTTGAATTGCATTTCTTAACTCCTAATGTCGCTAGTTAACACACTCCATGCATTTTTTTCAACACATCTCCTAATTTCTAAAATATCATTCATTCATTTTCTTTTCGGCTTAGTCCCTTTATTAATCTGGGGTCGCCACAGCCGAATCAACCGCCAACTTATCCAGCATATGTTTTACGCAGCAGATACCCTTCCAGCTGCAACCCATCATTGGGAAACATTCATACACTCTCATTCACACATATACACTACGGATAATTTAGCTTACCCAATTCACCTGTACCACATGTCTTTGGACTCGTGGGGAAACTGGAGCACCCGGGGGAAACCCACGCGAACACGGGGAGAACATGCAAACTCCATACAGAAATGCCAACTGGCGACCTTCTTGGTGTGAGGCGATCCAGAATGCACCACTGTGGCACCCTGTTTTTTTTTTTTTCCAATAAAACCAAAATCAGGTGTAGTAGTGCAACAGGATTATATTTGTTTGATTTTATTTATTTATTTTTTTATTTTTTTAAACAATGCTTTGTGTGTGTGTGTAAACTATTATTTAAAACAGTCATTCTTTAAATTACTTTAAAAGTCATTATTTAAAAAGTCATCAATTAAAGGGTTAATAATAACTCAACAGTGTTTTTTATTTAAGATTTTTCAATATATATATTTTTCAGAACAACCCCTTGCCCATCAATTTAACTCCTTACAGATGAGGGAATATGTAAAAAATTATGATATTATAAAAATAAATATATTTTTTTAAAAGAAAAATAAATGAACTGATAAATAAAAGGTCCTGCCATCAAAATTACTTTTCAGGGGATACATTTGTACATCAAGTTACATTGTGTTATATTGTAGTTACCTCAAATTGCATTGGTGATAGGTTAAATAACCTCTAAATATACAAATCTAAATATGTTTTTTCTTTTACAAGAGAAGCAAATGTTTATATAAAGTGATATTATATGGGTGTGTGTGTGTCTATATATATATATATATATATATATATATATATATATATATATATATATATATATATATATATATTACACAACCCGTTTTGAAAATGAATATTTATATATATTTCCCAGTGAATAAATAGGTAATGTAATCTATGAGTATCTAAAAAAAATACTCTTTAGAAATAAAAATATAATACATCTAACTTCATGCAATAAAATAAAATTAAATAAAAAGCTATAAAATATAATAACTATTAAATATCACCCGTTCTTGTATTAGGACAATTTTGAACAACTGTTTTGATACGCTTCAAATGTTGATACAGACAGACATACACAAACTTTAGTAAACTATTAAAGCACAGGTAAATGAACCAACACTTTTTTTTTTTTGATGAATCCGCATCAAAAATTTCATTTTTAATCCTGTTTAGTGTGGTCAACTGTGGTAGCATCTCTTAACTAGGCGGAATTATTTAAAGGGTCACCTACTTTTGACTTTTACACTACTTTTTTACTTTTAGGCACTGAAAACAAACTGTTTCTGTATAATCTATTTTACATTCCCTATGCTCTCTTTGACATTACATTATTGCTGTTTGTGTATTATTACGTCTGTACTGCTTGTCTGTATCTTCTCAGTAAAGCACTTTGTGTGGCCTTGTGGCCGTTTTTTAAATGTGCTATATAAATAAATCAAACTTGAATTTGATCTTGAACTATTGATTTTAATTTCATGCAGACACCAAAATATTTTGACCCAAATATTTGATTATTTTACTTATATCTTATACTAATCATTTTTATTAATTAATTTATCAGTCTATGTGCGTATGTATATATATTTTGGAACAAAGATCTAATGTGTATTATTATTATTATTATTTGATGATGTTTTAAAAACTTTTTTGTTTGATTGTGTGTTTAAGGTTCATTTCAGCCATCCCATGACATGATGCTGAAATTTTATAGTTACTACAAACAAGCAACACAAGGCCCCTGCAACATTCCTCGTCCAGGATTCTGGGACCCCGTTGGCAAAGCCAAATGGTACAGAAACTGCCAGATGTACAGATTTGTAAAGTTATGAAGAATATTATATGTATAAACACTGATATAATGTGTAATATATATTATACACTGATATAAGTGTAATTTCATTTCTCACTTTTCAAATACTTGAACAAAATAGTCCTGTTTGAAGAGCGTAAACATTGTGCACATTTTCAAAACACTGCTCTGTTTGCTTAGCAGCAGTCACGCTGGTTCATGGCTCAACCAATCCTGAGAGTTTGAGAAATCAGTTTGAGATCTGTCAATATTTTTGCAGTTCTATTTGTTGCCATTATTGATGCTACACTGAACCACTTCACCTTAAATCAGTCTAAATAATTAAGATATGGGCTAATGACCTACCGAAAGCAAACTGTTGGTCTGTGAGATAACATTACATCTATATTTGTTTTATTAGTAACTTATCTAGGGGGTGGCACTGGAGGTTTTGTGATTTATTTATTTTTTCATCTGCAAGATCATATTTAATAATCAGTTTCTCTAGGATTTTGCAGACAATTTTTTATATACAATGCTCAGCATAAATGAGTTTTGAAAATGAATATTTCTATCCATTTCTGAGTGAATCAAGTCAATATGTTGCGTTTAAAGTGCATTTGTAGGTATTAATTTTAGATTACAAGGGCAAAACCTTTTTTTTTCTTAATGACATGCACAGATGAATTGTCCGCCACAAAACTGGCATGGTGAGCTAACAAAATCATGCGGTTAGTTTTGATTTCATTTGTACTTTAAACAGAATCAGAATCAGAAAGAGCTTTATTGCCAGGTATGTTCACACATACGTGGAATTTGTTTTTGTGACAGAGCTTCTACAGTGCAACAGGATAACAGAGACAGGACAAAAAACAGATAATAAATATATATTTTTTAAAAAATAGATGTAGTGAGTGCAAATATACATATTGACAAGTGTATGTACGTGTTTATTACTATATACAACGTTATATGTGCAGCTGTTATGTGCAAATTGGCATGTAAAGTGTGTTGTTAAATAAGTGTATAAAAGTGTATAGCAAGTAGTGATGTTGGTTCCACAATAATTATCATCAAACAGAAGAGTTTTATTAAACCGTTATATCCTTTGAAATAACAATCTGGTCACCTAACATTTTTTTAGGAATATAAATGTAATACATTAAAATTGAAAAAATTATTGCAAAAAAACCAAACAAACAATGATTAAACTACATCAGTAGCTTCTCTCTGACTTTTTCTGTTGCTTGTGTTTAGGGATGCATGGAGTTCTCTTGGGGAAATGCCGAAAGAGGAGGCGATGGCGGCCTACGTGGATGATTTGAAATTGGTATTTTCTTAAGCAGTGTTTAAGAATATGGTAAAGAAAATTCTGAAATAGTTTGTTGCAGTTCTGTTGTAACTTGGATTTACATTTGTTGAACAGATCCTGGAAAGTATGCCTGTTTCAAGCGAGGTAGAGGAGCTTCTGCAGGTCATCGGACCTTTCTATGAGCTGGTGGATGAGAAGAAGAAGATAACGCAAGTGTCTGATTTAAGCTCAGGTAAGTGAACCAACACTTTCCTCATGAATCAGCATTCGATTTGGCTGGATTATGGTAATAGGGATTTTTATTTATGATTTTTTTTATCAATAATGTGCTTAAAATATCTGTTTCCATACACCTATTTTTATGCACATTTTGAAAAAACACATAAAAACATATGTGCATTATTGAGTAAGAAACACTTTTTATTCGATAAGAAAAAATGTGCATAAACTACGATGGAAACACTTTTACCAAACAAATTCCAATATCCACATAAAAAAAAAAGTCATGTGATTTTGTTATAAAAGATCTTGTGATGAAAAAAATGTGTGTGAATGGACAAACCAGCAGGCTGAGCACACTGTAAAACATCTGAGATTTTGTTTTGGTCATTCTAAAGCGCCGTAACCATTTCAGTATCAGTGTTGTTACATTATTAATGAGCTTCAGAACTGTCAAGAGCGTCTGTGCTCCGCATCTCACGCCTTCAAACACCACCACACGTTCATTGCGTGTCGTCTTCTGAGGAGCAAGTCAGTAATTTAATAAAGAAAAGATTCACACAGCCTCTCCTACTGCAGCAAATTCTGTTTTTACTTTTGATACTTGGCGCCAGTTTATCAGGCAGTGACGATTTTGTTCTCTTTGGTTCATTGGATAGAAACGTTGCTTTATTTAAACGTCTTTTATGCGATATTCCTGTTTTGCGCATACATTTAATTCTTATCTTTGGGTGGAAACATAGGAACTTTTATTCCACCCTAAAATTCTGTCATTCCTCATGTCTTTCCACAACTATAATAGATTTGTTTATCTTTACTACACCAATTAAGACATTTTTGGTCAAATCAGGCATTTCTGTCCCTCCCGTGAAACACGATTTACGCAGAACTTAATGTATTATATAGTAGCCTAAAATAACTCTGTTCATCATGTAGAGCATTCTGCAGATGTCTTTCAAGTTTTAAGTTTATTACTATTATTATTAATACTTTTACAGACGTTTTGGAAGTGTTGGGAATTTGGGCAGGGTGTCCGCGAGTTCTTAAAGTAGTAAATTTGATTAGTCAGTTTAGAGAATTTTAAGGCCAGTAAAAAGTCTAGTCTATTTTTACATTTTGTATCAGTATGCTGAAGTTTACCTGAATTCAATCTGTCAATATTGGGATGCAGTGTAGTCGAAATCGATCAAATCCTGCTACATTTGACATCACACTGCTTTGTTTACTGCAGTAACCAAGGAAACGCCGTCATTCCTGCTGTTATAGGCGCCACCTGCTGGATTACCATTTTTATTCAGTATGTGAATAACTATTTAGGAGTAGTTTCTTACAAACAGTATTTAGTTAGTATACTGTAAGTTAAAATGTCTGGAATGTTACTGGTTGAAACCTAAAGTGGCAATGAGGTCCTAAAATGTATGGAAGGAGTCTTAAAAAAGGTCTTAAAAGGTATTGAATTTCACTTTCTGATTTCTGTATATACCCTGTTGGTTGAATGTACTTTTAGGGAGCGTACCCATCAAAGTGTTTTTTGCACGTATTTTTCTGTTGTCAGTTTTCACAGTTGGAAAAGTGCTAACAGTTGAACATTTTTAGCACAGTGCTTACATCCAGTAATGGAAATAAAATATAGATTTATATCCAAAAAATGCTACTAAAACTAAGAAAGTAAACATCATCAATTCAAATTAAACGTGGATCTAAATGTCATGAATTTGTGTATAAATGTTTAGAAACCCTAAATTTATTTTTTTATTTTTTATAGTTATTTTTCGTAAGGGCAGTATATATAGTAGAATATTGTAAAAACATAATGCATATAGCTAGATGTTTTTATAAAAGGTTTGGAAAGTAAGATTTATTTATTTTTTGCTTTTATTTTGCAATAACTCATTAAATGGATCGATAGTGATAATGAAGACTTTAACGCTGTTTAAAAAAATTATAAAACTAAGAGCAATCTTAACGTTTTCCTTAAGCAAAAGTTCTTGAATTATATATGTGTGTGTATGTGTATATATATATATATATATATATATATATATATATATATATATATATATATATATATATATATATATATATATATATATATATATATATATATATATATATATATATTTAAAATCGCTCAACAGAAAACAAGCATTTTTAACGCACTGCTGTAATTTCTATATATATATATATATATATATATATATATATATATATATATATATATATATATACTATATATATATATATATATATATATATATATATATATATATATATTTACACACACACACAATTGACATCAAAATTATTAGACCTTGTGTTAATTTTTTTTTGTTTAGCCCTTGTGTAAATTCTTATTCTCATTTTCACAGTATTTGCTATAATGTTTTTTCTTCTGGGGAAAGTCTTTTTTGACTGGAATGAAAATAGCTTTTATATTCATCAAAACAATTTTAAGGACAATGTTATTAGTCAAGACACTTCTATTATTAAGTTATAATCTATAAAATTATCATCTAAAAAGTTTATTACACATTTTCTAGTGTTGCAGTTTGAGCAAAACTGTTGTTTATTTTAATGATGAACATTTTTACAATTTTAAAGGATTAAAACATTAATTTTAATTTGTTTTAAAATAATTCTGTAAGTATTTACGTTTAGAAAATGCAGTAAATATATTTTTGTTTGAGCATATATATATATATATACATATGCTGTCAATTAGTCTTATTTTTGCAGAATATATTATTTTATATTTTATTTCGTAAGTATTTTATAAAAAAAATCAGAGTAATGTGTGATCTGTTTACAATATTTAATATTTGTATTTAATGAACCCTCTAATTTTTGTGGCTTCAGTCATTGCTGCGATACTCTTTTAAAGCTAGAAGCATTAACAACGTATATTGAAATGTATATCATTATCATTCAGTATGGAAAATAATTATTGAGATTGCATTTTTGCAATATCGCCCAGCCCTAAATAATATATATGCTGTATGTTTGTCCTTTTTTTTTCTAAAAACAATCCTGGCCAACAATGGCATGTAAATAACTGTAGCTCTTTGTTTACATTAATAAACTAATTACACATTTGTTTCATGCTCAGCCCGCTTGGAAAGGTTTGCTAAGCAACTTGAAGGCAAGTGATTAACAGAGTGTTCTCCCAAAGGCCTGCACCCTTAGTTAATAGTGCCGTAGTCCAGCAGTTTCCTTTGACACCTCCGCTATTTACTCACTGCTATTATTAGTGTAAATAGCATTTTCTGTCCAGGGTTATAGTGCTACTGTCAAAAAATCTGGATAGAACAGAAACCGTATTTATTAGGTGTTCCAACATATTCTCTCGTGTGCATGTTGTTTTCTCCAGGCTTCGGGAACCTGCTATCTTCACCGCCCAAATGTGTCACAAAAAGCATCATCAGGACAATGGAGATGAATGGTAATTTAGAAGGTTATCCTATAAAAACTGCAGAAACGCTGAAGGTGAAATCAACATATCTGGAGGACAGAGAAGATGATGAGGAAGAGGATGAAGAAGGGGAGAAAGATGAAGTAGAGGAGGTCAAAGAGGTGAAAAAAGGTAAATTATTACTATTTCTCATAATTAAAGTCTACTTGAAGCGCATTGAAGCATGCAGAATTATTCAGGCTTGTTTACTCTGCAGTCTAGCAAAGCTTGTGATAATCACTTGTAGAGTCTGATCACTTCTGATGAGAAGGTGTAGGATGATGTCATGATCTGCATTAGTGCAATTTTTGAATGCTTACATTTTAATAATAATAATAATAATTATAATAATAATAATAATAATAATAATAATAATAATAATAATAATTCCTTAAATTTATATAGTGCTTATCTGGACACTCAAAGCATTTGACAGATTTTGGTGGGAAACTCCTCATCTACTACCAGTGTGCAGCATCCACCTGTAGAGGAGACATGGTGATGAAGCCAACTATGATATGGTGATGGTTAGGAGGCAGTGATGGACAGAGGCCAGTGGGAAAATTTGGCCAGGATGCTGGGGTTAAACCTCTTTTAGCAAGATTAAACATGTTTAACCATATTAAAATTATAATTAGATGTGCTGTTTAATATATTATTAGCATGTTTCTAAGGTGTTTTAAAACATTGCTTGTAATTTTAACAAGGGGTTAGTAGGGGTGGAACTGTACACAAATTTCAGGGTTCAGTTTTGTTGATTAGGGAGAAGAAATGCATAAAAATGCTTGTCGTTTATATAATTATTAACATTTGTGGAACGATTGTTAAAACTATTTAAGATAAAAGCCTGTTTTGTTTAAATAAAATAATAAATATGAAGAATTTATTTTATTCATTTATTTTTATCAAATTCTAAAAGAGCAAGAGCCAAATAATACAAATGAAAATTTCAGAAGGACTACAAGGTGCGATCGCAACTACTGTTGCTTCTCAAATTTTATATATAGCAGGAAAAATCTATTACAATTTTTTTCAACAGAACACAACGTTATCTGGACTTTTATGTGAGGTCAAAATATTTCCCCAAACCAATTTTGTAACGATTGCAAATTTAATGCACTGACCAGGAAAGCTGCTTGGATTAAAAGGGTCTGCTGCTTACAAAACACTTTTATCTTTCTAATGTGACCATATTTGTAGACCTGAATAGTCATTTATTGAAGGATACTAATATATAAAAGTAGTGCTGGCCAAAAAGTAATCGCATGCAAAGTTAAAGTTTGTTTTCACATAATTTAGTTGTGCGTACTGTGTATATTTATTATTTTTATATAAATACACACAGGCATGTGTATTTTTGAGAAACTATTTATTCATATTTAGATATAATAAATATGTGAAAATGATACAAATTCTATATTAAAATTATATTATATTATATTATTGAATATCTACAGTTGAAGTGAGAATTATTAGCCCCCCCTGTTTATTTTTTTCCCCAATTTCTGTTTAGCGGAGAGATTTTTTTTAACACATTTCTAAACATAATAGTTTTAATAACTCATCTCTAATAACTGACTTATTTTATCTTTGTCATGATGACAGTAAATAATATTTGACTAGATATTATTCAAGACACTTCTATACAGATTAAAGTGACATTTAAAGGCTTAACTAGGTTTATTAGGTTAACTGGGCAGTTTAGGGTAATTAGGCAAGTTATTGTATAATGATGATTAGTTCTGTAGACTATCGGAAAAAAATATAGCTTAAAGGGGCTAATCATTTTGACCTTAAAATGTTATTTAAAAAATTTGAAACTGCTTTTATTCTAGCCGAAATAAAACAAATAAGACTTTCTCCAGAAGAAAAAATATTATCAGACATACTGTGAAAATTTCCTTGCTCTGTTAAACATCATTTGGAAAATATTCGTCAACTGTATGTAACAAAATTGTTTTATATGATTTTTGTTTAGGCCTGTCAAGATATGTGTTTTTTTTGTTGTACAATATATTGAAATAAACAATATTATTGCTATTTTATATTAACGATATTAAGACCATTTAATGCCACTCAAATAATGCCAGAATGACAATGTAATATCATCACAATGCAAGTACACTCTTCTAAAGAACACATCATATTTTATTCTTAAGAATATTTCATTTATTATAGTCATTTTAACAGTTTAATAATGAGTCATTGGAATCAAAATGTGAAAATGCATATTCTAAATAAATAATAATAAATGTTAACAAGGTCAAAAGTAACAGAGGCTGTGATATCTGCTAGCAGATCTACAGTATGTTCAGTTGTCAGACCACCACATGAAAATATACTAAAGTAATTTATAGTAAATACTATAGTGTTTTTTTAACCATACTGTCACTGACACCTCCAGTAGAGATAAAGATGTTGTACAATCGGCTAAAATGGTGCTAGAAATGTTTTTTATGTATGGGCAATATATATTGCATCACCAAAAACGATTGCGGTCATGTCCATCTATTGTGCGATAAGTCGATATATTGATCATTGTGACAGGCATAGTTTTGTTTGTATCACATATACATATATAATAAATAAATGTAATAAACACACACAAATATTATTTCAAAACAAGCTTTTATTTTGAATGTGATTAATCGTGATTAATCGCAATTAATCTTTGCCCAGCACTAATAAATATGTAGTAACACAGAAGCTTCAAACGTATAAAATGTATTCACTTAAAAATGCTATCACAGCGTGAAACATTATATGCTGTGATAGCCTTTTAAAGTGAATCAATCTGATACTTTTAGAGCTTTTGGTTGCCACCTTTTCATATATTTTTGTACT
The DNA here is from genome assembly GCF_903798145.1 of Danio aesculapii. Classification (NCBI taxonomy): domain Eukaryota; kingdom Metazoa; phylum Chordata; class Actinopteri; order Cypriniformes; family Danionidae; genus Danio; species Danio aesculapii. The sequence goes on from NC_079458.1 coordinate 36,002,902, forward strand.
TTTGGTTTGGCTGAGAACCCAGCTGAGATTGATGTGCTTGCTTCTGTGAATGTTTTTAAAGGATAATAATTCAATGCTATTTTCGACATAAGCCAGAACAGCTACTTATGACCCTGAAGACCATAGCAATAATAATACATTTGCTTTATTTCAAATTGTGATATTGTTTATTTTGATTTGTTTTTTTAGCATCACAACCAAAGAAGCGGGCTTCAGCAGGGAGACCTAAAGGACTGGTATCTAATGGCAGTATCGGCCAACATAAAGGCCTTAGCAATGGAACGCACGGGTCGAAATCTGATCTGAACAGACAGGAGTCAGAAGGAGACTCTGAACACATGAACCACGATGGAGGCATCGTAGAGCTCAATGGACACCTGAATAGTGAGGAGGACAAGGAAGGTAATCACTTACCAACATTACTTCAAGCATCGTTTTAAAAGGAAGATGTGGGTGGGCAATTCTGGCCAATCACAGGGCCCGTCAGCGTTAATGCTTCTCATTTACTTTGAATGGAGTGGCGTTAAGGGTTGCCGAATTGAATTGTTGCCAAACTGAATTGCTAACACTAACGCCCTGTGAATGGGGTGTATAAAATTGCCCCTATTTACTATTCCTTACACTAGTTTATCATTGTAGTCTACTTGAAGAAGTGAATGAATGGAAGTGATTAAATTCTGACACTATGTGCATCAGGACGGCGGCTGATTTTGTATAGTGTGTGCTTGCTGCATAATCGTTATTTAAAATTATAGGGTTGAATGACTGCACTTGGCAATATCCACAATAGTTTTGGACGATTAGTGTCCTATTTAGGTGATAGGAGGTTATTTCATACACTTACCAAAAAGCTATAAGATACCAAAGAGACCAAGAAAATGGATCTTGGAGGAAAGAGTTGCTTAGCCATGATCTAGAAACTACTACTAGCTGTAATCTGGATTTAATTTCTTAATGTGTGAAACAGAAGATGTGTCCAGTTCTCACCATGTGGCCAGTGATTCAGACAGCGAGGTGTACTGCGACTCTGTGGACCAGTTTGGTGGAGAAGATGTAAGTAGATTGCACTTAGCACGTACGATTGTGTTGGTTTTAATCCTGTGAGGAATTTATTTTATTCAGCGCAATCTTTTCAAGAGATTTTTAATAGTGTAATCCAAATACAGTTTGAGAGTTTGTAGATAGAAAAAAAATTGGAAAGCATTAAAGTGATCTATGTCTCTAATATATATTTTCTCGCCATGGAAAACTTCCAGCAACAAGTAATTTGGTTGTCTGCACCAAATGCGACATGACACACTGAAACATTTAAATACTAGCCACTCATTTAAACACCAGACACTGCACTCCCAACGAAATGGTAGGGTCATTAATTAAAGGGCAAATATGGTGAAAAATCTACTTTTCAAGCTGTTTGGACAGACATGTGTGTAGGTATAGTGTATAGACTGTCATATTGGGGTGATATAAACACACTCAGTCCTTTTTTTTCAATTTAACAACCTAAAAACGGTGGACCAATTGAAGCGTTTTTTAGATCGATCGCAACTTGACGGAGTGCGGTCCCCCCGCCCACCAATATTGATTGACATGTGCGCATTACCACATCCTCAGATTGTTGTTTCACGCCCGCCATTTTCAGCGTGTGAGTCAATGCAGTGTCACCAAAGGAACAGCCTTGCTCTATTTTTAACTGTAAGGCTCAGTGGGCTCAACACAAGATCAACATTCACCACATGATCGCTCTCATCAGCGTCATTGTTTGTAAGTTTAGGTGGGTTTGCAAACATGCGTACTTTTCATTGCGTCTTCCTTAAACTTCAGCCGTTTGCATTTCTCGCGGTCACAGAAGCTCCCTGTGATCTTAACTAGGTGCAGCTGGAAAGTGCGAGCGCATTGCTTCACGTGCGTGTCCCTCCATTGGAAATAAAATAACGAACTTGCCTGCAGGTCGCACATCAGAAGCGCTGCCCGGCGACGCGCAGCGCCATGCATTTTAGAATTCTACACATAGGTTTCTATCAGGGTACACACACTGGCGCCTCAAGTCAGCGGCTGTCTGCGGCGCCCAGCCACAACTCGGGCGCATCCGGTGCCTCAGTCAAAGTTAATTCAATGTGCTTGGTTATTAGTCTCGTTGTACAAGCTCTGCACTTTAAACTAACACACAGTTGGCAGTAAAACTATATAAAAACACAAATGATTTTGTACTCTCTGCTTGGTCTGTGTCCGAGTCGTACATGTGGCTGAATGCTGCTCCTCTCACTCATGTTGCTTCTCTCTGTCTGCTTGTCTGTTGCCAAACACAAAGCGGTGGAGCTCTTGGCTCCGCCCCCTTGTTAAGTTGGGCAGGAATTCGAAACTTATTTTCATGTGAAGCAATCCACACCCCTAAAACAACAACCTGTGGACACGCCCCCAAAATGACACTTTTTAACACATTATAATAAAAAATCTGAACTGTGTTTTGAACTGAACATAATCTGACACATTCAGAAGAACCGTAATATTAATATTAAATCTTAAAAAAGGGGTAAACTAGGTACCCTTAATACATATTTAACAATATTAAAGTACATCGGCTGAATGGCTGATGTTGAATCGCAGTTCTGACTTTCATTTTTAAACCGTTTTGTAGTTATTTTATCTATTTACTATCTGCTGGTAATAATGTCACATAAAATAGTGTTCAGACTCGTATAGTAGCATTTAACACTGAATAAAGCATATTATTTTTTACCTGAGGTGATCATTGTCATAGATGGTTAGGGCAAAAACTAGTATTAACATGAAAAAGATACCTTTTATCGCATGTCATGGTGCTACGTTACGAGCAAGCAGGAAATGTAATTGTAAAGACTAACAAACAAACATTATACGATATTATAAGGACAGTTAAAGCTACGTTGTTATAAATTATTATAGACAAATTTTACTTCTTCCTAACAAGGAAAACCAGTAACAATCAAGAATGCATGCTTGTATGGTGTCATGGCTTTGCAATCAAAAAAAGTGATTACCGTATTTTCTGGACTATAAGCCCGTACTTTTCTTCTAGGTTTTGAACCATGCGGCTTATACAAATGTGCGGCTATTCTGTGGATTTTTCTTCCACTGCTAGGGACGCTCTAAACGGAATTAGAATCAAAAATAAGTAACGAAAAATCAATGCGAAGAAAAATAGACTACGCTACCTTTTCTTTAGTAGATGGAAAACGCATGACAAATGAATTTAAGAAAACAAACTCCATTCCAGCTGTTATTCCCGGAGGTACAACAAAGTATTTGCAGCCACTTGACATCAGTGTGAATCGGGCATTTAAAGCTGCACTCCGGGTTGAGTGGGAGACTTGGATGACAAGTGGTGAGAAGTTTTTCACAAAAACTGGCTCCATGGGAATAGCTGATGTCTGTCAGTGGATCCTAACAGCGTGGAGTGCTGTGAAAGAATCCACCATCACCAATGGATTCCGAAAGGCTGGACTGCTACGCGAAGAGAGCGACGCACCTTCAGAGCTAACTTCACCGGAGGATGACAGTGACACGGAGATCGAGACTGATGGAGACAGATGTGACTAAGCGCTTCTGAGGCTGTTCAACTCCGCAACTGACACTGTAAGACGACTTCATGGGTTTCAGCGAAGATGATTAAGTGATGTTTTATAAACAAATTTCGGGAGGAGCACGCGCAGAAGTTTCAGTATCAAATACGTCATTGACAATTATTCCATTATCCAATCAGTTCTTGACCAAACCCCTATATATACCAAAGCTGTCTTAACTGCAGCATCTTACGACTTTAGCATCCCTCCACCACCCCGTCACCTCACCTCTTAAGCATTACAATCCCGGGGGGAGCGTTCTGGGGCCAGGCTAGATACTTCGCTCGAATCCCTATTCCTCTCTGTTTCCTGATAACTCGAGTTTGGGTGTCTTCCCCGAGCTCAGAGCCCTCTCCCCGGACAGCACGCCAAATACGCTTTATTCTGAAACTATTGCAAGTGTGAACTCGTGAAAGTGACTTGTGGTTTTAAACACAGGAGAAATGAAGCAAAATAAATACAGATTATTTTCTCTTGGTTCTGTTCCACTTTAATCAGCAAAGTTGCTGCCGTGTTAGAAGGCACTGTTCGGACAGAATCTGTTCAGGTACATACATGTACAGTTTCAATACAAAATCGTTCTGCACATGCAGTAAATTACAAAATTTTCAACATAGATATCTGCGGCTTATAGCCCGGTGCGGCTTGTGTATCTTATTTTTTTTTCTTCAAAAAATAGAACGGATGCAGCTTATATACAGGTGCGCTCTATAGTCCAGAAAATACAGTATAATGGAGGTCAATGGGGCAAAAACAGCCACCAACATAACGAAAGGGTAGTAAATTTGCCCAGAGTGTATTGTTGAATTTTTGAAATTTGCAAAGCATTTTCCCAAAATATGTGTCCAAATAAGATTTGTGACCAGAAATCATGCCATTTGGTGAAACACAGAGAATATTGTGGTCAAATTAAGACTCAAAATCACCCCAGAGTGGATGAAAACATCCCCAACAGCACACAAGGGTTAAGAGAATCTGGATGGTGACAATAATTTTAGACCCTGTATTAATTAGCATTGTCTACATGTACTTTTGTTCCCGGACACCAGGGATCCGAGATGCACATGAACCGCTCTCTGGAAGTGTTGGAGGAGAGCCACAGCACACTGTCCTCCACAGGAGACATCAGATCACAGGATGATGAGCTGCTGGGACGAGAGGAAGGCGTACAGCACGGTGGAGAAGATGGACGGGGCAGCAGAGGAGAAGCTCAGAGACAGGGACTTCCTGTCAAAAGAAGTGACAGCTCTGTCGTCAGGAGGGGAAGAGGTACAAACCGAGCTGCCAGAAAATGTAGCGATCATACATACAGTTGAAGTCAGAAATATTCGCCCTCAAGGGGAATTTGTTTTTTTATTTAAATATTTCCCAAATGATGTTTAACAGAGCAAGGAAATTTTCACAGTATTTTCGATAATATTTTTTCTTCTGGAGAAAGTCTTATTTGTTTTATTTTGGCTAGAATAAAAGCAGTTTTTAATTTTTTATGAACCATTTTAAGGTCGATATTATTAGCCCCCTTAGTCTACAGAACAAACCATTGTTATACAAAGACGTGCCTAATAATTTAACTTGCCTGGTTAACCTAGTTAAGCCTTTAAATGTCACTTTAAGCTGTATAGAAGTGTCTTGAAAAATATCTAGTCAAATATTATTTACTGTCATCATGACAAAGATAAAATAAATATTTTACTAGATAGTTTTCAACATACGAGTATTCAGCTTAAAGTGACATTTTAAGGCTTAACTGGGTTAATTAGGGAAGTTAGGGTAATTAGGTAAGTCATTTTACAACAGTGATTTGTTCTGTAGACTATTTTTAAATATCTATTGTTTAAGAGGGCTAATAATATAGACTTTAAAAACGTATGAACTGCTTTTATTCTAGCCGAAATCAAACAAATAAGACTTTCTCTAGAAGAAAAAATATTATAGGAAATACTGTGAAAAATGTCTTACTCTGTTAAACATCATTTGGCAAATACTTTAAAAAGAAAATAAATGCACAGGAGGAGGAATAATTTTGACTTATTAAAATCTAGGCAGTCATACGGTTTAGTATCAGAGCAGGAGTCCTGCAGTAAACTCTGTGTCAGTCTTCTGTTAATGATCTCCAGAGTGTTGTTTGCATCTACTGCAGCTGGTTGTTCTGTGTATCAGGGTCCAGGTCGCCTGCCTCTGGCTCCGGGTCAGCGGGACCCCAGCAGGGCAGCGGGGGAGACGGAGAGCGCTGGGGGGCGGACGGACCCATGACAGAGAATCTAAACGAACAGATCATCTGCGCTCTGGCCAGACTGCAGGACGACATGCAGAGCGTCTTACAGAGACTGCACACGCTTGAAGCTCTGACAGCCTCACAGGTTACAAACCCAACCCTCACCTTTCACTCTGAACAACTCTGATAACAGATTTAAAACCATTAACACTTCAATTGCCAGTGCTCGTTGTTGTATACTTAACTAAAACCACCTGCAGGTCAAATTTACCCACTTTACCCATTTACCCACAAATTTACCCCAATAAAACTTTTGGATACTATATGAACGGATTATTTCTCTGTTTATTTCACTGTCTTAACCTAATGTCTTAAAGTAAATGATATTTTGCTTACTGGTGATGCTGGGGACTGTGCGGTGCTTGTGCTGTTAGATCTGAGTGCTGCATTTGACAGGGAAGACCATGCCATCTTGTTGGCCCACTTAGAGCATTGTGTAGGGATAAAAGGAAGTGCCCTGGATTGGATCTATCCAATCGCAGTTTTAAAGTCACTGTTGGAGAACATTCATCTGAGGCAGCACATTTGCATGTGGTGTTCCCAGGGATCTATTTTAGCCCCTATTCTTTTCTCCTTATATATGCTTCCTCTGAGCTCTATTTTTAAAACATGGTCTGTCTTTCACTGTTATGTGGATGACACCCAAATCTACCTGCCTTTAAAACAAGTTTGGTGGGCGAGACACCTTATGCTATGCTTGTCATGTTAAAGCTGGTTATCTTTGAACTAGATTTTAATAAGAGTAAGAGAAATGATTTTGTTCAGTCTGTCAAACTCTTCCAGAGCACCGAATTCTATGAAGCCCTGGGTTAATAAAATCTGGTGTCATTCTGGATGGCTTGAGCTTTGACAAACAGATCAATGCAGTGGTCAAATCCTGCTTCTTCAGCTTCGACTTTAAAAACAGTCAAATCTATTCTATCTAGGAAAAAAATAAAAAATAAAATAATAATCCATGAGTTTATTACCACTAGATTGGACTGTTGTACTCATTTACTTTGGAATTAGTCAGAAAGCCTTATCCCGGTTTACAATTAGTTCAAAATGCTGCTGCAAGGCTTTTAACAGGTACCAAGAAACATGACCACATTACACCAGTTTTACGCTCTTTGCACTGGCTGCCTGCACTATCGAGTCACTAAATTCTTCTCTTGGTTTTTAAATCTCTAAATGGCCTGGCACCTTCTTATCTGTCAGACATTTTAATTGAGCATCAGCCTGGTCGGTCTCTTCGGTCATCTAACCAGGATGTTATTCATCCTAAGTCGAGGCTGAAATGCAGAGGTGACCGTGCTTTCGCAGTAGCTGGTCCTAGGTAGTGGAATGCTCTGCCCCTCTGTATTAGATCTGTTTCATCTCTGTATGTTTTTAAATCTAGGTTGAAAACTTAACTCTTTGATTTGGCATTTTATTAATGGAAATTGTCTGTTTTAGCTACAATTTTATAATTTTTCTCTGTTGTACATTGGTCAACCTCTGGTTGTGTTTAATAGTGCTATATAAATCAAACTGACATTGACATGTTCAGAACAGTGTTGGATAAAAGTAATTAAATGCTAATTAATAATTACATCAATAAAACTGGTTTTTAGTGCTGTCAAAAGATGTTAATTGCACCCAAAATAAAAGCTTATATATATATATATATATATATATATATAATATATATATATATATATATAATATATATATATATTATATATATATAGATATATATATATATACATACATATATATACATACATATATATATACATACATACACACACACACACACCACACACACACACGTATATATTTGAGAAAATGTTTTTATTTATCAATTAAAATTTATATATGTATATATTATATATATATTATATATATATATATATATATATATATATATATATATATATATATATATATATATATATTATATGTAATGTATATATGTATATATATATATATATATATATATATATATATATATAAATGTATATATGTATGATATATGTATATATATATATATATATGTGTGCGTGTGTAATACATCTGTGTATAATAGTATATATGTATATATATGTATATATGTATATATGTATATATATATTATATATGTATATATATATAATATCTATATATGTGTATATATATATATATATATATATATATATATATTATATATATATGTATATATATATATATATATATATATATATATATATATATATATATACTATATACGTATATATATATATTATATATATACATATATACATATATATGTATATGTAAATATATGTACATATTTTGGTTTACTATTTTTGGTATCTTATTTATATTTTTTATACACAATGAGTATTATTTTTGATGTGATTTAACATTTTTACATCACTTTTCTAATTACTATGTCAGAAATGATGAGGGATATATGTACTTGTCTATTTATTAAATGGATTCAACCAAATCAACACTAGATCTTCCAACCTTCAAAGCAACCAGTAGGTAGATTTACCATTCACATGATAACCTGATGAAAAAATTGTATTATGCTACTGTATTCAAGTAATGTCTAGAAGAGTTTGTGCAAGTCACTTAAAAAAATTTAATTAAATGCTAAATATTATTACATAATAACAACCGTATTTAAGCTACTTTTAATTTAAAAGTACTTTAATTGCTCAATAAAGGATATTATCGCTTGACTCTATATGCTACCCTATAATACCTATAAATTCAAACATATACAATAGAAACTTAACTCTTGTTTCTTCAAATTTGAATTATATATTAATTAAATTACATACAAGATATTGTCATTCGATCCTACTCTGGCAATTATCACACAAATGTAAAATAGAAAATGAAAAATGTTATTTATTATTTGAATTATTTTTAAAGTTTTAATTAAGTTTATTAATTTTTAAAATGATTATTTTTTTATTCTTTTTATTTATTATTAATAATATTTTCCATTTTGCTATATTTTTATCTATTCGGTTGTAATTGTATTTTAATTTTAAATTTTGTATTTTAATTTTGTCTGCTAATTCTTTGGGCAGCAAGGTTCAAAATGGGGAAAAAACTTACAACAGTGATTGTACAAAATGTTATGTTGAGAAAATAATCACAAATAAATGTTTAAAAAAAAACGAAAATGAAAAATGGAATTATTCTGCAAAATATGGGGATTTTTCTAACAAAAAACACAATTACTTCTCTGAATTGGTTTATACAGTATTTCATGCAAGTTCATTAATAAGTGACTAGTAATGGCTCATGAAATTATTATTATTATTTTTATTATTACTTACCCATGAAACTAACTCACCATCAAGCAGCAATCATGCCATTCAGTGCCTCTAATATCTGTTTGACATCCCTAATTGCTTTTTTTAACTATTGAGACTAAAACTGATCACCTCTATCTCATTGGTTGAAAGCGTTGGCCAGCAACAGAGCACTAAAACATAACTGGCAAGATAAGCATCAAAATGACTACTGCTTACAGGAATAAATGCCCTTTTTTTAAAAATGTGCTTTAGTCTAAGTAATGTATTACAACAGGGTAACTCAGTTTTCTAGTTGAGGAGTAAAATGTAACACTTTTGATTTGTGGTGTGTTGTTTCTCAGGCCCGGTCATTAGCGCTGCCTTCAGACTACCTGACAGCACCTGCAAACAGAAATAAGAAGGTAGAGTCATTTTAACACACTGGTTAATGTGTTTTAAGATGTACAGAGGTGTAAAAAATACTGAAGTGAGACTGTGTAAGTGAAAGTACAGATACAGCCTAAAACATTCAGTTAAAAGTAAATATACTAGAGTAAAAGTATTGTTTTGAATTGTAAAAAAGTTAAAAAAGAAAGTGTATTTGTTTTGTTTTTTTAAGAATTGTAAAAATGGTAAAGCAAGTCTATCCTGTCGCCATGGTTTTAAGGTGCCCTCTCAAAACAGCTGATTCTAATGCTGTACTATTATCTGCCTGGTGAATGAGAGTATAGTTTCTAGCAATATTGGTATTTTTTTTAATTTCCGTCCATGTTATTACACAATGTTACTACAGAGGACTCGAGCTTTGAACAGGAAAATTATCAAAACTCTTTTTGGAATTTTTTTAATGAAATGCTAATGGTCTAATCCGATTCAATTTATTATGCTAAGCTAAGCTAAAAGTGCAAGAACAAGAAATCAGCTGAATGCTTTCAAAAATGGCTCAAGTCAACTGTTTAACTCAAAGAGACTAATTAAATAACACTTTTAATTAGCCTTTTTTTTTAAAGGTGGAGTGTTTCTCTTAAGGTGAACAACTAATTTGTGCGAATTAATCCATTGAAAAGAAAAACTTCTACTTGGTACTTCTACTTAATCAAAATCTATACATTTGCTTCTGCTCTGGAGATGTGGTCCATCTCTGATGATGTTAGTTTGATGGGTTGGGTGAAATATGCTAGGCCACACCCCTTCAATCATTTAGGGGGTCACACACCAGACCCAGCACCTATTTTAGAATTGTAAACAACAACTGCACATCTGCACTGCCATCGCTATCTTTGTGTTGCTTAGCAACACGGTGCATTTAATGTGCAACCCTCTTTAGTTTCCTGCAAGTGAAAGATAAGAGGAGTGCAAAAATACAACCATGCCACCTACTCAATATTCAGTTTCAATTGGAAAAATGTCATAATACTGGAAAAAACCTGCAGCAAAAGTAGATGCAAAATTTAGATGGTGTCTTTTTTCACTCAAGAACAAGCTGAATCACTGCTCTATAAAAACAAACATCATTGGTTCAAGGATGCTAAGCACACACATTTGATTGTTTGATTATCATATTTAATGTGCAAAAGATGGAAGAACATAAAATGTCAAAATATAACTAATACATTTTTAGGTTAAATCAAATTGTGAGGAATAAAAAAAGACATTAAAGAAATGCACTTAAGGAAAAGTACAAATCATTTGAATTGTAATTGAGGAAAGTACAAATCCCCAAAATGATACTTGTATACAGTAATCATGTAAAATAATTTTCAAATGTTACACTCCTGGAGGCAGAATATTGTTAATATTATTTCATGTAACTATTCCATGGCCACAGTATGCTCACTGACGAATTTTATTTTCTAATTGTTATTATGTACTCTCAGAAGCCGTCCTGGTGGCCTTTTGATGTGTCTCTTGGAACTGTGGCCTTTGCAGTGGTTTGGCCGTTTGTGGTGCAGTGGCTCATCCGTGTGTATGTGCAGCGCAGGAGAAGGTAAGCCATCAAAACTGAAATGCACAACACCAATGTTTCAGCTTCAGAAAAAGAAAAAAACTTAAATTGAGTTTCAGCACATTATTATCAGTGATTACCATAAATTTAGAACAAATTCAGCTGTGAAAGTAAATAAATCCAAATAGTAGGGATGGGACAATAAATTGATGCATTGTGAATCAAGAATCCATTCTGAAACTTTATAAATGCATTGAGATTTTCTCTGAATTAATTATGAGCTTAGTTTTACCAACAGATGGCACTGTATGCTTGTGTCTGTTGTTAAAAACTAGCCTAAAACTCAATCTGCTTTCAAAAAGTAGCCTAGAACTCAATCTGCTATTAAAAACTAGCGTAGAACTCAATCTGCTATTAAAAACTAGCGTAGAACTCAATCTGCTATTAAAAACTAGCGTAGAACTCAATCTGCTGTCAAAAACTAGCCTAGAACTCAATCTGCTGTCAAAAACTAGCCTAGAACTCAATCTGCTGTCAAAAACTAGCTTAGAACTCAATCTGCTGTTAAAAACTAGCTTAGAACTCAATCTGCTGTTAAAAACTAGCTTAGAACTCAATCTGCTGTTAAAAACTAGCTTAGAACTCAATCTGCTGTTAAAAACTAGCGTAGAACTCAATCTGCTATTAAAAACTAGCGTAGAACTCAATCTGCTATTAAAAACTAGCGTAGAACTCAATCTGCAGTCAAAAACTAGCCTAGAACTCAATCTGCAGTCAAAAACTAGCCTAGAACTCAATCTGCTGTCAAAAACTAGCCTAGAACTCAATCTGCTGTCAAAATCTAGCGTAAAACTCAATTTGCTGTTTAAAAACTAGTCTAGAACTCAATCTGCTGTTTAAAAACTAGTCTAGAACTCAATCTGCTGTTTAAAAACTAGCCTAGAACTCAATCTGCTGTCAAAAACTAGCCTAGAACTCAATCTGCTGTCAAAAACTAGCCTAGAACTCAATCTGCTGTTAAAAACTAGCCTAGAACTCAATCTGCTGTTTAAAAACTAGCCTAGAACTCAATCTGCTGTTTAAAAACTAGCCTAGAACTCAATCTGCTGTCAAAAATTAGCCTAGAACTCAAATCTGCTGTTAAAAACTAGCCTAGAATTCAATTTGCTGTTAAAAACTAGCCTAGCGTGCCATCTACTGATAAAAACTAGCCTAGCGTGCCATCTACTGTTAAAAACTAGCCTAGAGCGCCATCTACAGTTAAAACCAAGCCATGAATGCTGTCTGTTGTTAAAACTAGCCTAGCAGTTAAAAGCTAAGCTCAGAATTGATTCCAGAGAGAACCGTGATGCATTCCAATCATCTCAAAATCAATCCACAAAACCCAAGACATGGCTTTCTCCTCTCAGCCCTCTACCAAACAGCCAGATTTGCTTGTAAAAGTGTCGATGTTATATGCTGAACCATCTCGTTGCAGAAGAATCAACTGAAGCCAATCACCTGCTGGTTTTCTGGAGATGCTCCATGTATAGGAGGAGGGAGGAGGCCGTGTTTTCTGCCTGTCCTGTGACTTTTGCACTAAGATGACGACTCTAAGAATCCGCAAATGAAAAGACAGACTGAATGTACGGCACTGCAGCTTACCACAACTTTTCTTTTGTACTTTTTTTAATGCAACAAAATTGACAAATCCCTAATTTAGGTCATTTAAAAGTAGAACTGCGGTAAACAGACATCCATTATTAAGGGCATTAATTACAATGTTCACGTCAAATATATACCATTCAATGTCCTGCGCACATACAGTAGCTGCTAATTGTCGTTAATACTGTAGCAAAGTGTAAGATGCACTGAGTACTTTATAGGGGATTATTTCTCTGATTCTTGGCACATTTAGGACCCTCGGAATGCAAAGAAATCAGGACCACCACATTAGCTAGTAATAATAGTAACGTTTTCTATTATAATATACATGTTAATATCTAGACTTGGCGTTCGCTCAAGTGAGATGCGGTGCTGATCAAAGCCATAAACGCTTATGTAACTGACACTTTCCTTTGCAAATCTGTAGAGAATTGAGTTCTTCGTCTTCTCAATATAACATGATGCCTGACATATCTGAGTGTGTAGACACTGCATATTAAACATCACTGCATTAGATACGAAATATTGAAGTGTTATCTAATTAAACAAGCACACTTATCAAGCAAAATAATTCAGTTTAAGTGCGTTTTAAAGGGATATTTCACCCAAAAATGAAAATTCTGTCATTATTTACTTTGTAAGTTTCTCCTGTTGAACACAAAGATACATATAATGAAGAATATTCGAAAAAAATAACCATTGATGTTGTAATTTTAGTTCCTACTATGGCTGTCTAGCCTTTTTCCTCCCAACATTTGTGTGTCGAACCACTTAAGTGTGAGGAAACCTTCATTTTTGGGGGAAATATCCATTTAACGAACACTAGCAAGACTCAAGTGTGCTAATATTTTTGGGATCGACTGTATTTTACACATTGAAACATTTCTCAATAGGTTACTAATGTTAATTTATGGCTGCGGTGAATAATTCGAACGCTAGTGTAGGTATTGTTTGCATGTGAAATCCAAAACCTTTGGTCAATGTTTGCAGGGCTGAGATCGAAACTACGTGGTTGAATGAAAAAGCACTTTGGATGAACGTGAAGAAGGTGAAATCAAATAGGTAATGCTCAAGGCTGAATTCTAATGAATAATTTACATGCTTTTTTTACTAAACCAAGAAATGTGAGCGTTTTGTTTCATTGTAGTTTGTGTAAATGAGTCGATAATTCCTTTAATAATTGTATATTAGAGATGTGCAAATATATATAAACATGAAAAGGTCTATTTTAATTGTACTATACTATAATGTAGCATATTATTCATGTCCGTAATACTGCCTCGATTCGTTCATATAACCGGAGAGGTTGTTGATTTAATGCTTTTGTTCGGATTAAACACACTTAAAAATCACCGTAGCAGATTCTGCATAAATATGAGCAATGCATGTTTGGCCATTGTCATAACACACATCATACAGTATGTGAGACTTAAGCATCATTAAAAGCTTTTGAAAATCTCATGTTGGAGTAGTTCACACTTATCCAGTGTATTTCTTCCATTTGAAGTATATATTAGCCTAAAGGTCATGTAAAGTGTTTTGAAGTGAAGTTTCATAAACTAATTTCGAGAGGAGCACGTGATATGATTGAGCACGTCTGGCCACTCATCTGTAATCAGTAATAATCCAATCAGAGTGATCCTAGTTTACTATAAATGGATCATTTTCTCCCTACTGTTTCTATCTTCGTTTGGAAGAATCCCCCCTTCCACCCCATCTCCTCTTTTTCCTCCCTTTTCTAAAGGGGGAGCTCTCGAGACCTACCTGATCTCGGATCTCCTGATATGCTTATCGACCGGGCGGGAGCCCTGGGCTCAAATATCTCCGAGCTCAGGGTTCTCTCCCGGGACAGCATGCCAAACCTGCTTTATACGCCGAGCATATCTAAGTGGGAACTCTTGAAATGTGCATTTTTTTAAGTCGATAGTCAACTGAAACATGAAGATAAGGCAGGGATATACACTACCTGACGAAAGTCTTGCCGCATATCCAAGTTTTAGGAGCAACAAATAATAACTTGACTTCTAGTTGATCATTTGGTATAAGAAGTGGCTTATATGAAGGGCAAAGGCCTCTAGATTATGCTTATTTTACCTAAATAAAATATGATCATGCCTTGATTTCTGATTATTTAATTAGGACAGTAAGGTCTGGAATCGTAGTAGTGCTGTGCATTATTTGTTAAACCCTTTAAGGTGACATGCTGACTGACTGACAGGGCTGCGCGATGCGTGAGGCCAGCAAACATGATGTAGCTTTCAGTTAAGATGAACACGGTCTCCATAAATAAACTTTATAGATAAAGGTCTATGGCTCTGCATACAATGACTTTATCTTGCTGGAGTTTATAGCTTTACTTAAGGACGCATCAATGCCGCTCTGTAGGTCTATTGGAGACATTCATAAATATTCTGAGGAAATCTAATAAATGTTGGAGACATACTCGTTACATAAACACACTAAATCACACTTCAGCAGCGTTTATTTGAGAGCGCACAAGAAAATCTGCACTTGACTAGCATACGAATTATTGAGGGCGTACAAGAACTTTTGTGCACGAACAGAGGAAATCGATAAGCAAGCAAAGAGATTCACATGCTCGTATTACATAAATCCAATCTCGACTTGTAATACTGCGCTCACGACATTTGTCATTGAAATAACATCATAGGTAGTAGGTAGATCTGTGTAAAAGGCCTGCCACCACAGCTGAAAAAAATCCTAGAGGAAACACTGAATTGTCAAATATGATAAGTACCCACTTTGCTTTGTTTGTCAAAGTTTGTTGATGTAATATCAGGTTTTAAATAGGATAAAATTGTTGTAAACACGTAATGGATAATGGGCCCACTGGTGGGCCAGGGACAGTTAATAGGTTTTAATTGAATATATTAAAATGTATTCAAACATTCCGTACAGCATTAGGGGCCGTTCACACCGAACGTGCTTTTACATTCCAAAAACGCGAGGCGCACGAGGTGCCTTTTTTTGTTGACAAGAAAAAAAAACGTGCTTTTTATGCCACTATGCAATGACTGAATCAGCTGCGTATTGTGCAAAGTGTTGCTGTTGATATTGGTATAATTTTAATACTTAATAATATTGTGGAAATTCAAGATTTGTGAGGTCATAAAGCTCTGAATAACTCGAAACAGCAACCACTAGTCTCTCCTCCATCTTCAAAAATCTCCGTAGTTGTCTTGACAACACAAACACTGCTGTCTCCTTAACGGAAACCCCACCTCTGCTTTTATTTTAATGGAGAATGAAACAGATGAGACTGACGTGATGCGCTTTTTCAGCTCAGAGTTGACTTTTTTTTGACTGCGAGCGCATGGCGCCCAAGGGCAAAACATGAGGCGCTGCAGGCGATTAAAACACGAGGCGCACAGGGTGCATAAGCAGCGCGCAAAACGCTTGTGGCCATTAGTAAATCATTCAAAAAAGGTGCCTCTCAACGCAAAATGCGCCTTCAGTGTGATCAGCCCCTTTGCCGGGCTAAGTTATTTCATTAATAACATATAACCTAATGGTATACTTTGCTACATTAAACCTACACTTCTCTGGACATTAAATGTAGGTTTGGAATGCTACATTTTAATTAAAATGAAGGCAGTAAAGACAAAGAAACTGCTGTAGCTGTGTATAAAATACATTTATTGTTTATTTTATTGAGTGCAGTATTGGACCGGATGTTAATAACCGTGTTTTTATTTGATTCTCATTTCCTGTTCTCATTTTAATAACGCATGCTAGTTTACACTCGGCATAGTAATGACTTTTTTCCTCCAAGTGGTCTAGAAACATTTGTCTACTGTACACTAGCTAGTGTGTGTATGCTTGTGTGTGTCTTCAGCTCGTCCAGCTTCACACAGAGTCTGACAGATGCAGCAGAGGAAGTTCAGGATCTGTTCTCCTCAGTTCCTCTGCTACTCCTGCTCTCCGTCTACAAATCATGGAAAGCGTTTATCTACACTCATCCTCACAACACAACCCAAGCCATGACTACTGGACTCAGATCAGTGTAATGTGTCTGGCCACCTGTGCAGTGCAACCAAGGATGGCGCTCAAGATCATCTAAACTAGGCCGATCAGCCGGCGCTGCACTGAGACACCAGCGAATCAGCTGACGGCACTCTGAACACACAACAGCGTCTTCAGAAACACACAACTACACACTTCTGCATCCCTGAGTGTGTGCGAATCTCTGACCTGTGGACAGCTGTCTGGGGAAGAGCAGTCTGCTTCTGGACGTGACCCTCCGTGCGCCTCTGAAGGGGAAGCAGTCACACAGGATGTTGAGGAGTGTCACTCCGACTGACCAGACTGTAGCTGGAGCTGCATGATAGCGATGCCTGTGGAACCACTCAGGAGGAGCGTATGCAGCAGTGCCTGAGAGACACAAGGAGAACACAAACACACACTCTTTAGTTGAGCAACACAAACATCCACAGAACGTCTCCAAGAACTTAAACCCACCTGCAAAGTATCTGTAGGCCGAGCGCTTCAGCAGATCTCCACAGCCGAAGTCCAGCAGCTTGATGTCCTGGGACTCTGTGGAGACCAGCAGGTTCTCCGGCTTGACGTCCCGGTGCAGAACGCCTCGGCTCTCGCAGTGTTTCAGTGCCGCGATCAGCTGCACCAGCACTCTCTTGGCCAGACGCTCATCCAGACAGCCGTTCTCCTCACAGAAGCTCTGGAGATCTTGGCAGGGAGCTGGACGCTCCAGGATCAGGATGTAGCATCTGGGACGGTCAAACCAGTCCAGCAGCTGAAGGACACTGGGGCAGACAGGAGCTGAAGTGACGCGGATCATCAACGCCACCTCCAGTGGCAGCCGACCCTTACCGTCCTACAGGACAAACACTCCATTACCTCCAGAACTGAAACAAACATCTCAAACTCAACAGATTCACACTCGACCTACAACTTTCAGTGTCTCATGGGTTCGGTCTTTAGAGACGTACTTGATGGCCACCTGCAGACAGATAAAGCACAGTAAATCATCCTCGATTACTGACATCAACATTTCTAAAGCATGTCTGAGTGAAGAAGGGAGGAAAACGTCTTACTGGCAGTCCATCAGACCTGCGGATCCCAGCAAACACCGAGCCGAATCCACCTCGTCCCAGCAGCGGGCCCTTTACATACTCGTCTGACACACAAGTCAGACCTCTGCGAGAGCGTTTGGCTGATCTCCTGGATGAGGCAGACGGTGTTTGCTGGCTGTCGCTCTGTCTCTTCCTCTTCCTCTGGTCTGTGGACACAGAATCAGCCAACTGGGACGACAGAGGTGCCAAATAACCCGGAAGCTCAGCGGTGGCATCCTGTGTGTCTGTATCCAGAGCTGCTGTCTGTGTCTGGGGGAAGGCAGCACTTCTGGATCTGGAGCGGCCTGAGGATCAAATATCAATCACACACAAACACTGATTATTGATTAATAATTAAACAACGTTTAATCTCACTGCTCACTTTATTTTTGACTTTCAGTTGAGACTTTTTCTGTTTTTCCTGTTTTAATATAATTGTTTTAATGAATAACATACTGATATCACAAACATTTTTTTTTATAAATCTTTTTTTGTAACATCATACAGTGACATGCCAGTTACAAACAAATGAAACATGTAAAATACTACCTCGACTTTCACCCACGAGAGCCATGGACAACCTCTAACCTGCAGTGAAACAAGAAAATACAGGAAAAGGTATGAAAACAAAATAAAAAGCACACAAAATGAAAAACAAGTGGAAATTAAAAAAAGGATCAACAAAATAAGCGTTTATAAAGAAACAATCCAAATTCCTGCTAGAAAATCAAACTAAAATTTTTAAATAAGTTTTCTCAGAAATCCTCGAACAGCTTCAGAAATCTCAGAATTCGCTCAGAAATGCTCTGCAAATGTCGCCTCGCCTCAACCAACAGCCTGCAAATATTTCGCATGTTTATATATCGATTCAAATCATAACACGCGTTGCTATAGCAACTCAAATTGTGATAAGCCTGCCATTTTTTTTCTACTTGAACAGTTTATTATGATTATAATCGGTAAAATTATTCCATCTCCACAATATATTCCTCACCACAGCCCGTGGACTGAGTAAAATAGTTCACTTAACGTTATAGCACTTCAAAATAATATTTATTATTTATGTCTAAAATCCGCCATAAATGCACAACGGGGGATACATAAGATTTGTTCTAATTAATAGCAATGTTAATAAATGCTAATGCTAATAAAATGAAATGTAGATAATTATTTTCCGCATATATAATCCATCCTTTTTTAAGAGGCTAATCAGCTGTCGGCAATACTTTATTGCGTCATCAAATGGTGGGAGAGAAATAATTATATTCGACCATATTAAACCCAAATTCTATGATTTTTCATTCCGAATTATATGTTTAATAAAAACAGTGGTCTTCCCTTTATTTTAAAATGTAATTTCCATTAAACTTGCGGTTGAATTAGCCAGTTTTCGTCTCTTTTTACTCTTATATTCCTCATCTTTTTTCTTTAAATGATGCGACATATTTCTTTGACCATATTAAAGAACTTACTCCAAAAATAGATGAAGAATATGTAGATCTCTGTGATGCAGATATTACATATGAAGAGGTGGATGAAGCAGAAGGCTACTTAAGTTGTCATGCGATAAATCTCCAGGCAGTGATGGACTTACTCAGGGCGGCGCTAGGATGTCATAACTGAGGAGGATGATGAACATCGGTGAGCGACGTTATGAACAAGCTTACAGTCATCATAAACCGCTTTCATAGTTTTCGTTTTTGTGGAGCACATTGTTTAAAGTTATTATTTATACAAAATTTGATATCAGGCTGAAGTAGTTATTGGATGTTTATTTATTTATGCATTTATTTTTTTATTGCATAACCATCAGGAACAAGCAAACAACACAATATAAAAGATGAAACATAAAAATATAAATAAATAAAAATAACAAACTAAATTAAATACACACAGCATTTCTACATCCAATGATTTAAAAAGACCAAACTTATGATTTTACATTAAAATATATTATTTTTCATTATGAAAACAACTCCAACAAAAGTTATGAATATATTGTTAATCTCTGTATTTTATTGGCAAAATTGTACATACACAAGCAGAAATTTGCAGGATGGGGCATTATTACGAAACGGTCACTGACGTCACGGCTAGCCTAATCAAAGAGCTCATGATTATGGTTATTCAACGCTCTTTGACCTTATAAATTTATGGGGAAAGCAGAATTAGGCTATCTAATTACATTAACCGTATAATAATATTAATAATAATAGTAATAATAATTATAAATACGGCTTTTAGCGTTTCGTACGTTATTAGCATGATGACCGGCGTATTGACCAGTGTGATTGACATTGAATAAATCCTAAATAGAAATGAAATTAAACTCTTATAACGCTATAAATATATTAAAATATATAAATGTGTTTGCATTAATATATTGTTTTACTATGCTTGGGTGCGAGGACAGCGGGTTTTGAATTGGAGTTACTATAGCAACCAGTGTTATGATTCGAGATTTGACTCCATATTTAAACACGCGAAACCATTGCAGGCTGTTGGTTGAGGCGAGGCGACATTTTGCAGAGCATTTCTGAGCGGATTCTGAGATTTCTGAAGCTGTTCGAGGATTTCTGAGCGAAAACTTCTTTAAAAACTTTAATTGGTTCTATTTTCTTGCAGGAATTTGGATTATTTCTTCATAAACGCTTATTTTGTTGATCTTTTGTTGATTTCCACGTTTGGTTCTTGTTAAATACGTCTTGTTCTTGTTAAATTTACGTTTTGTTCTTGTTAAATTTACGTTTTGTTCTTGTTTTTCATTTTGTGTGCTTTTTATTTTATTTTCATACCTTTTCCTGTATTTTCTTGTTTCATTGCAGGTTGGAGGTTGTCCATGGCTCTCGTGTGTGAAAGCCGAGGTAGTTTTACATTTTTCATTTGTTTGTAACTGGCATGTCACTGTATGATGTTACAAAAAAAAGATTTCTAAAAAAATGTTTGTGATATGAGCATGTTATTCATTAAAACAATTATATTAATACAGGAAAAACAGAAAAAGTCTCAATTGAAAGTCAAAAATAAAGTGAGCAGTGAGATTAAGTGTTGTTTAATTAATAATCAATAATCAGTGTTTGTGTGTGTGATTGATATTTGATCCTCAGGCCGCTCCAGATCCAGAAGTGCTGCCTTCCCCCAGACACAGACAGCAGCTCTGGATACAGACACACAGGATGCCACCGCTGAGCTTCCGGGTTATTTGGCACCTCTGTCGTCCCAGTTGGCTGATTCTGTGTCCACAGACCAGAGGAAGAGGAAGAGGCAGAGCGACAGCCAGCAAACACCGTCTGCCTCATCCAGAAGATCAGCCAAACGCTCTCGCAGAGGTCTGACTTGTGTGTCAGACGAGTATGTGAAGGGTCCGCTGCTGGGACGAGGTGGATTCGGCTCGGTGTTTGCTGGGATCCGCAGGTCTGATGGACTGCCAGTAAGACGTTTTCCTCCCTTCTTCACTCAGACATGCTTTAGAAATGTTGATGTCAGTAATCGAGGATGATTTACTGTGCTTTATCTGTCTGCAGGTGGCCATCAAGTACGTCTCTAAAGACCGAACCCATGAGACACTGAAAGTTGTAGGTCGAGTGTGAATCTGTTGAGTTTGAGGTGTTTGTTTCAGTTCTGGAGGTAATGGAGTGTTTGTCCTGTAGGACGGTAAGGGTCGGCTGCCACTGGAAGTGGCGTTGATGATCCGCGTCACTTCAGCTCCTGTCTGCCCCAGTGTCCTTCAGCTGCTGGACTGGTTTGACCGTCCCAGATGCTACATCCTGATCCTGGAGCGTCCAGCTCCCTGCCAAGATCTCCAGAGCTTCTGTGAGGAGAACGGCTGTCTGGACGAGCGTCTGGCCAAGAGAGTGCTGGTGCAGCTGATCGCGGCGCTGAAACACTGCGAGAGCCGAGGCGTTCTGCACCGGGACGTCAAGCCGGAGAACCTGCTTGTCTCCACAGAGTCCCAGGACATCAAGCTGCTGGACTTCGGCTGTGGAGATCTGCTGAAGCGCTCGGCCTACAGATACTTTGCAGGTGGGTTTAAGTTCTTGGAGACGTTCTGTGGATGTTTGTGTTGCTCAGCTAAAGAGTGTGTGTTTGTGTTCTCCTTGTGTCTCTCAGGCACTACTGCATACGCTCCTCCTGAGTGGTTCCACAGGCATCGCTATCATGCGGCTCCAGCTACAGTCTGGTCAGTCGGAGTGACGCTCTTCAACATCCTGTGTGACTGCTTCCCCTTCAGAGGCGCACAGAGGGTCACGTCCAGAAGCAGACTGCTCTTCCCCAGACAGCTGTCCACAGGTCAGAGATTCGCACACACTCAGGGATGCAGAAGTGTGTTGTTGTGTGTTTCTGAAGACGCTGTTGTGTGTTCAGAGTGCCGTCAGCTGATTCGCTGGTGTCTCAGTGCAGCGCCGGCTGATCGGCCTAGTTTAGATGATCTTGAGCGCCATCCTTGGTTGCACTGCACAGGTGGCCAGACACATTACACTGATCTGAGTCCAGTAGTCATGGCTTGGGTTGTGTTGTGTTGTGAGGATGAGTGTAGATAAACGCTTTCCATGATTTGTAGACGGAGAGCAGGAGTAGCAGAGGAACTGAGGAGAACAGATCCTGAACTTCCTCTGCTGCATCTGTCAGACTCTGTGTGAAGCTGGACGAGCTGAAGACACACACAAGCATACACACACTAGCTAGTGTACAGTAGACAAATGTTTCTAGACCACTTGGAGGAAAAAAGTCATTACTATGCCGAGTGTAAACTAGCATGCGTTATTAAAATGAGAACAGGAAGTGAGAATTAAATAAAAACGAGGTTATTAACATCCGGTCCAATACTGCACTCAATAAAATAAACAATAAATGTATTTTATACACAGCTACAGCAGTTTCTTTGTCTTTACTGCCTTCATTTTAATTAAAATGTAGCATTCCACATTTATAATTCAATGTCCAGTAAACTGGTTGTTTAATGTAGCGAAGGCTAGCATCAGACAATATGTTATTATTGGAAATATCTTAAAACAAGAAGCGGTTAAAGCTGTACAGAATATATGAATGACTTCAATTAAAACTTGTTACTGTCCCTGGTCCACCAGTGGGTCCATTTGTTATTGCATGTTTAAAACAGTTCTATCATTTACTAAACAAATTGACAAACTATTGTTGGAAAGTTCTAACCGCGTAATCTCTGATGTTTCTTGGGTGTTTATGTGAAATTTCAGCTCAAAATATTCCACAAATAATGTTTAATACGTCTTTGAAACTGCCCCTTTTAGACTTTGATACTAATTGTGCCATTTTGGTTACTATCGCTTTAAATGTAAATGAGATCGTGTTCTTTTCAGAAGATGGCACAGCCACAAATGCCTATGTGTCAGCATAGTGGCGGATACAAAAACAAGTCTAAAGTAGTATGCTAATGAGGGAGAGATGGTCACTAATGGGCGGGGTCTTTCCCCTCTGCATGACCCTACAATTGTAGAACGTCAAAGTGGTTTCTGCAGACTGTTTTTTTTTCAAGTGGATTATAAAAAATAAAAATAACCTTTACCATTAGAAGCTGTTATATTCACAGACTATTATTAAAATAGAAACAAATATTGAGCTGATGATGTTTCTTGGTGTGTGAGGTTTTATTTTGATCGATGGATCACTCATTGAAAGATAATCAAACTTCTTTTACAAACCGAATAGAATTCGAGATTTGGGAGGAAAAAAGGCTGTGAGTAGAGTGAGATCTTCTTCATGATGATCGTGAGTTTCCTAATCTCGCCATCATCTCTTTTCCTCCTGTTTAATCACAGGGGATGCTGCCGTAAATATATAATTAATATAATATAATTTAGTAGTGTGTAACTTATTGTCCCTTTTAAGTCACAACTAGGCTCATTTTTAACTTGAGCACTGCTCATGCAACTGGCCCCTGTTGACTTAGTAAGGGGCCGATCACACCAAACGTGACTACGTTTTTTAAAAACACGAGGCACACCGCACTGCCTTTTTGTTGACAAGAAAAAAAGTAGTGCATTATGTCGCTAGGCATTGACTGAATCAACTGGGTAACGTGCGAGAGTGTTGCTGTTGATATTATTATTGTTGAAATATTTAATAATATTGTGATCGCCTCTCAACGCAAAAAGCGTGTTCGGTGTGATCGGCCCCTAAAAAACCATACCATGAGTCTCATTTAAAAACATGGAGTATTCACAAAGCGGGTATTGTTTCATCACATACTTCATACACTTATGAAAACTCATACCTGAACAAAATCCACTTGTTGGTTTTTCTCTCTGTCAGAGTTTTTGTTTGAAAGAGACCTCCTCCTTCTTTACCATTACCTCTTTCTCTCTGACGTTTGTCTCCTTTCAACACCACTTTGGTGTCCTTGACCCCTCCTCCCTTCCACATTGTCCTCTACCTCTTCTTCCTCCTCCACACTGGTGTTCTTGATCACACAGACTTGACCCTTACATTTCTTTGGATCCATTGTTTCAAACCTGAATGAGTTGTCTTTGGCCCTTATATCTATCCATCCAAGTTTCTGATTAGTGTGTGATAAATTGTGACTGCTAGTGTTTCCACTTGGTTAACTGTGTGCTAACTGAGCTCAAGCTGTGCTGATCTGAGTTAACATTATTGGATGCCAGTGCTTCCTAAATGACCACATGGTCTAAACCAGGGCTGTCCGAACTCGGTCCTAGAGGGCTGGTGTCCTGCTGAGTTCAGCTCCAACTTGTTTCAAGATTCTAGTTAATCTTGTATGACTGCGTCCGAAATCGCCTACTCCGTAGGTACTGCATTTGAATTTAAATGTACTACTTGACCATTAGAAAAGTACATTCTATACAGTATGAATGTGAGCAGTATGAATGGAACTCGGATGTACTACATGCACTATTTTGTCACGATCACCTACCTACCTGCGTCAGTTGCGTCGCTTCAGTCCCATTCTTGAATTCTCTTGCGGGGCATCATAGGATAGCATAGGGTGCATCTGACACGCACTTCAGAATCTTGCCAGAAGTAGTAAGTCATCTAGGTACCTCACACATACTGGCTGTTCCTCAATATGCGTTCTTGCATCTCGGATCGTGTTCTCGTGTAACGTCATCATCATCATCTGCCAAAGTTCAGTTGCAATACTCAAGACCGCAAGAACAGAGGACGCGTGAAAGGGCATCTATGGGTTTAAAGGGCATCTATTGTAAAAAATCTACTTTTCAAGCTGTTTGGACAGACATATGTGCCTGTATGGTGTATAGACTGTCATATTGGGGTGATATAAGCGCACCCAGTGCTTTTTTTTAAAAATTTCACAACATAAAAAAACGGTGGACCAATTGGAGCGGTTTTCAAACCGACCGCAACTTTTACGTAGGAGAGCCGTCCCCCCCGACCACCAATATTGATTGACAGGCGCAGTCATCATATCCTCAGTTTGTTGATTCACGTCCGCCATTTTCAAGCGTGAGTCGAAGCAATATCACTAAAGGAACACCCTAGCTCTATTTTAGATGCAAGGCTCATTGGGGCTCACACAAGATCAATATTCTCCACATTATCGCTCTAATCGGAATTATTGGTTATATCTTTAGGTAGGTTTGCAAACATGTGTACTTCTCATAGAGTCTACCTTATACTTCAGCCGTTTGCATTTCTCGCGTTCCCAGAAGCTCCCTGTGATCTTAACTAGCATGCGTTTTAGAATTCTAAACATAGGTTTCATCAGGGTACACTCAAGTCGAGGGCTGGGCGCCGCGGACCGCTGCAGAAACCTATGTTTAGAATTCAAAAATGCGTGGCGAGACGATTCGGGACGCTTCATGTCTCTGCCGCGCTACAGAGAGTGTCTGGTGTGCCGTGTCGCGGCTTCGAGCGGCGCATCCGGTGCCTCAGTCAAAGTTAATTCAGTGTGTGTTGTTATTAGTTTCTGTGTACAAGCTCGGCACTTGAAACTAGCACACAGTTGACTGTAAAACTGTACAAAGACACAAATGATTTTGTACTCTCTGCTTTGTCTGTTTCCGAGTCGTACATGTACGACTGAATGCTGATCCTCTCCTCCTCCTTTCAATCTGCCTGTCTGTGTTGCAAACACAGAG
This sequence comes from Danio aesculapii, assembly GCF_903798145.1. Lineage (NCBI taxonomy): Eukaryota > Metazoa > Chordata > Actinopteri > Cypriniformes > Danionidae > Danio > Danio aesculapii. The sequence continues at coordinate 36,028,805 of NC_079458.1, forward strand.
CGGGCCATGGCCCCGCCCCCTTGTTACGTTGGGCGGGAAGCTGAAAACTAGTCTACATGTGAAGCAACACACCCCTAAATCAGCGAACTGTGGACACAGCCCCCAACATGACACTTTTTAACACATTATAATAAAAAAACTGAATTGTGTTTTAAACTGAACCTAAACTGGCACACTCAGAAGAACCATAATATTAATATTAAATCATAAAAAAGAGGTAAACTATGTGCCCTTTAAATAATTTTCCATTAAAAACAGGTGAAGGTCATGTGACCATTAGGAAGAACGCAGCATCTCATTTCTCACGTTCTCTGTTCTCGCAGTCTGCCGAGTTCGTTCTTCCGAGGACACCTGGTAAGACCGGTCTCCACAAGAACACATGTCCGTTCTCTGCGTTCTTGGAATTGAGAAACAGCCACTGTTTTTCAAATTCTATGAGTCTGAACATAATTCTGTTTTTTTACGTACTATATAATATGGCAGTATGCGTATTCGGACGCAGCCTGAATCTAGTAAGAGCTTGATTATCTGGTTCAGGTGTGTTTGATTATGGTTGGAGCTAAACTCTCCAGGACACTGGCTCTAACTGCTGACACCCCTGATCTAAGCACTGAAAAATGTAGAGACTTCGAGTTTTGCTGTAACAGTTCACCAAATATAACTCACGTGTCAAAGCAGGCAATAGTGTTTAAAGTTAAGAGAAATTGGTGTGCTTGTTAAAAAAATGGCATTATAGTTTTGAAACATGAATTCAAAAGGTTGTTAGTGTTTAAGTGTTCAAGAAAAACTGTAATACAATAGTTGCATTTTATTTTATTTAACTGGAAGCCCTATTAGAATCATTTAAAAACAGGTACATTATAAACCACGGACATGTTTGAAGGTGTGTGTACACACTAAATGATTAATGAATAAAGAAAACGAATGGTGTTTGAAGCAGCAATCGTACTTGCTTTAAGACTAGTTAAAACATTTAGCATGTTAAAATTTCAGCCCGACAAGTATAGTTTTCATGAAAACATAAGTTAAAACAGCAGTGTCTTCAATCTAAATGTGCATTAAAGAGTCGATATCTATAGTAGTGTTACATAATATATTACTTTTTCCGATAACGGATGATTTTGCAGCAATCTGGCAGCATGTATGTGCATATACTGTAGGTAAATAAAAAGCCACCTGACTGCATTCCGGAATACTTTCAAACAAAAATAAAGACACGTTAAAATATCTGACATGAAAAACCAAAGACAAAACAAAGAATGGAAGACGAGCATTATGGGATCCTCAACAACAGTTCTGAACAAACCGCATCTCCACATGCTTAGAGACTGAAGCCGGAAACGGTCAGATGTTGTGCCGTATTCCTGGCCTCAAAGTATGAGGTGTCAGTCTCGTTGTCAGGCTGCGGGATAAAGGGCATCGTCTGACGGTGTAGGTTTTCCCAGTCCACACCATCAAAAAAGGCATGATCCTTCAACTCTGCACAAACACAACACACAAAAAAATGTTAGCTTGAGATAAACTAATCCAACAGCCAGCAGTGTTGGGTGTGTAGAGTTACAAAGCAACTAGTTAGTGTAATTAGATAACTCTTCCACACTGAAACAAGTAAGGGCTAACACCGTGTCCCAACTATTTTAGAAATGCTGTCCATTTTCATGATGTCGCAGCAAAACAACAACATTTATGATAAAGATCACCTGAGGTATAGATTACAGCAGAAAAATGTGTATTGAACATGTCAGCATTTCCTCAGAAAACCAATTTCTAAAGGTGCTGTTGACTTGAAATTTTCCCTGGATGTTGGTAAAAACCAAAGAAATCTATATATGCAAAGAAAACAAATCAAATTATTTAACAAATTAAGTTATGCGTAATAAAACAATGACGCAGGGGAAAAGTATTGAACACATGAAGAAAGGGAGGTGTGGAAAGGCAGTGAAAGCCCAGACAGCAGCTGAAATCTCTTAGTAGATCTTCAGCAACCCTTTATCCTTCGTCATTGTAAATTAAAATTCGCTGCTTCAGTCCAACATCTACATTAGCAGGAGGATGAAGATGACACCAGGGTGGACATTTCAGCAAGACAATGATCCAAAACACAGCCAAGCCAAACTCTCAAATGGTTTCAGAGAAAGAAAATCAAGCTGTAGAATGGCCCAGCCAATCACCTGACTTTAATCCAATAGAAAATACAAAATAAAGATCAGATTTGATAGACGAGACCGACAGAACCATCAAGATTTTTACACTTGGTTGAAGTCTGTGATAAACTCACACTTGAGCAATGCATGTGCCTTCATGCTCCATATGAGCGGCGTCTTTAAGCTGCCATCACCAAAAAAAGCTTTTTATATAAAAGTATTAAATACGTTTCAGTAGTTCAGTACTTTCTCCTTGTGTCATTTCCTTTTTAAAAATGAAAAAAAAAAATTTGTTTTGTTTTATTTTAATGTTCGTATTGTTTGGGTTTTTACCAAAATCTTCAATGTTCAATTCCATGTCAACAGCTTCATTAGAATATTCCCAGGAAAAAAAACATGACGTGTTCAATACTTCTTTTCCCCGCAGTATGTGCTTTAATCTGTGTTAAATGCTACCAATTTGAGTTTGAACATCATTTTACATGACATTTATTGGCATAATGCTGAAAGCAGCAGCAGATAGATCACCACTGGTCTTGAAAATAAAATAACTTGCAGACAGTTTGAAAATGAAAGTCAGAACTGTGACTTCAACAACATTATTAACTCAGTAGCCCATTAATAATGTTAAAGAGGTACATAGTGATTGAATTTCGGTGGGAGTCATCGAAAAGTATCAATAGCTTTTATTGTATTGTTTAAATTTACTGATTAAAAGAATGCAAATTAAAATACATTTACCTATACATCCTTACTAGAGGTGTGACGAGACGCTTGCTCTACGAGACTGGGTTCACGAGGCGTGAATTTTACACTATTTTTAAGAAATCTTCAATGATAAAATGCCGTAAATTACATACAAACACTATTTTTATTAGCTCATTATATTAAATATTTGCTAATATATGAATTTAATGAAGATTTTATTCAACTGAAAAAAAGCAAAACAATTTAGCTGCTTTTTGAAATCAACTTGTAACGAATGGTTATTTACTTGGACATGTAAACACTGCAATACATTTTGCTAACACCCCTGTACAATTTCACATGAGAAACCAAAACTCCTTTCTACAAAGTGAACTTTAAAAAAAATGTATGTACTTTTTGGTATTTCATTTTTCAGCAGTTTCACTTTTATTCAGCAACATGTCATGCCACCGTGACAAACTCTGAGCTACTGGATGAGAGTATGAAGAAACAGACATTGTGATTTAATCTCGCAAGAACACCAGATCTCGTCACACCCCTACTGAATAAACAAATATGATAGAAGTATATTAAGCATGATTCACCTTTTAAGCCGGCCCGTTTGAGCGTGTCCATGGTGAGCAGAATCTCAATGGCATTTCTTGAATTTGGGGTCAACTCCTCTTCTCCGTCTGGCCACGGTATATCTGTACTCAATCATTCATAAAGAGATCAAAAACCACAACCACCTTCTCATGGAGAAAACACGAATCAGGAGATTTCCTTTTTTATGTTAATATCCAATTTAATGTACAATTTTTTTATTAGAACTGATTTTGATAGAGGGTGAGGTACAAATTTTAAAAAGTCATACGGTGGAACTATCAAGTATGAAAGCTTGTTTTATTTTTACAATTTTCACTTTCTTTTCTGAATCTGAGAGTATGTTAAGTTTACTTGGAAAAGCAAGTTTATAGCTCATAATTTAGATATAAACTCAAATATAAGAGATATAAAGTCAGAACTGTGAGATACTATTATACATATTTCTATTCCCTGGCAGAATTAAGTGTCCATAATGATAAGATTATAATGAAGGGGAATAAACACAACACTGGACCAAAAATACAATTGAAGAACTGTAGGAAATTTTAAGAGCCAAGAAAAAAAAAAGACTAACTTGACATCAGCTTTTATCCTTCTTACCTCTGTTGAGAATGTTCTGGAACACCAGCTGAGGGGTCTCATCGTTGAAAGGTGGGACTCCGGTGAGGAACTCGAACAGACAAACCCCCAATGCCCACCAGTCCACCATGAAATCTGTCAGAAGGCAAAAAAGCTCACTCAAGCTCAGAGTACTAAACGCACAACATGCTAGAACACACGTTAGAAAGTGACCACTATTATACAGCAGTGATAGCAGCGATGGCAAGTTGATTTTTAGGGAGAAGGGAAACAGCAGAACACACAAAACCAGCTTGACATGAACTCTTGTATCATGATAGATGATGTTACATTATAAAAAATGAAGAAGAATCAGTAAAAAGCTCAATGCTCTGTTTGGATGCACTAACATGGATATTTTGGCCCATATTTGGAGGTCAAAACCAATATATGGCCAATAAATACAAATCTTGATGTGAGTTTGTTTCGGAGTCCAATTACAAAAACAAACTGCTAACAAAAAAAATAGACAACTGATTTTATTTTAAAGGTGCTATATGTACATTTTTGAACTTTTCTATAGAATAAAATACCATAATACGTTTGCAGATACTCGTTTATCTAAAAAGCAATGCTAAAGTCAGTTATTCTTCATTGAAACTTTCAAAATTTCTGTCTGTGTCCGAAATCGCGTACCTCCCTAATATGCAGTATGCGAAAAACAGTATGAGCCGAGTATTATGTCCAAATTCATAGTATTCGAAAACAGTACTCGTGATCTGCTACCAGCGAAATTCTGTAATAAACATCCAATATATGCTACACTATCTCTTAATGCCACGCGAGAGATTCACACTATAAAGAATGTACTTCAAATGTAGTACCTATTCGAGTAGTAGGCGATTTCGGATGAAGCTTTTGACTGTTTTGTAACACCGCCCTCTGCCAGTTAACCCAATTTTGTTTCAGCAACCCACATTGCCTTAGTGCAGGGATTCTCAAACATGGTGCTGGATTTCCAGTGTCCTGCAGATTTTAACTACAACTTGCCTCAACACACCTGCAAGATGTTTCTAGAAAGCCTGATAAGTGCTTGATTAGCTAGTCCATGTGTGTCTGATTGGGGTTGGAGCTAAAATATGCAGGACACCAGACCTCCAGGACCGAGATTGAGAACCCCTGCCTTAGTGGAAAACACAGCGTATGTTGGTGTTGTCAATCTGGCAACCTGCATATGTGTTGCGTGGTTTCTGCTACATTCATTCTTGCACGGCTACATCACAGCTTTTCATTCAAAACCTTCAGTTGTTGCTGGGGTTTTTTAATAGCGGGTTATATTGCAATCAAAACATATTAAAATGTAAGGTGAGTGAATTATAACAGTAGCGAACTTTTCTGTAATTGTAGTAGTGCTGTGTGTTATTTGTTTAACCTTTTAAGGTTACATGCTGATTGACTGACAGTGCTGCGTGATGCGTAAGGCCAGCAAACACGACGTAGTTATGATGAACACGGTTTCCATAATTAAACTTTATAGATAAAGGGCTATGGCTCTGCATACAATTACTTTTTCTTGCTGGAGTTTATGGCCGTTTCACTTCAGGACGCATCAATGCCGCTCTGTAGGTTTATTGGAGACATTCATAAATGTTCCTAGCAAATCTAATACATTTTGGAGACATAATTGTTATATAAACTCAGTAAATCGCACTTCAGCAGCGTTTAGTTGAAAACGCACAAGAAAATCTGCACTTGGTCAGCACATTTTTGAGGGCATACAGGAAGTTTTGTGCACTATCAGAGGAAATCGGCGAGCAAGCAAAAAGATTCTCATGCTCGTATTAAATGAATGTGATCTCGACTTGTAATACTGCGCTCACGACATTTGTCATTGAAATAACGAAAATCTGTGTAAAAGGCCTGCCACCACAGCTGGACAAATCCTAGAGGAAATACTGTGGTATGTGGCCAAAGAAAGGCGGAGAAAAAAAAAAAAAACCCAATATTTTTAATTTGGATTGCAATACTTAGTTCAACCACTAGTTGTCAATTCTACATACTGAACCTTTAATACACCCTAACTACAAAAATAAATACATCAAATAAAATAAATAAAGAAACTGCTATAAAACATCTAGATCTTTGATTTCACAAAATAATTTACAGACCCCAGTCAATATGGATTGTGTCTTTACATTAACAGAACAATAAAAAATAAAAGCCATAACAATATTACATTAAGTAGGACACATTCAGCATGTCAGGCTGGTAAACCTCTAGTGTCGTTCAAGTTATATTGAAATGGATTCAGTTCAGTTTAATATGAATTGATATTCACAATGAAAAACTCCCGCACTGGCAACATACTTTGAGGGTGGTTTAATTGTTGGAAAAATCCATAGTTTACCAATGAATAACATTAATGCCCCATTCACACGGGGCTTCAGCGTCAACGCTTGACAGAGGGCGTGTCTGAAGTTGGGGCTGACGTGATCGTCATAGCAGCGTCAGCCAATGAAATTAGTCAGCAATAGGCCTCTCCCCGAGCTGGTGTATTTGCATACAGCGATCTGATTGGCTGACGCTTCCGTCGGCGCTTGAAAAGTTGAGCAAGTCCCAACTTCTGCAGAGAACAACACCTCTGAAGCGGTGCAGACGGATTCACAATGCAGTTTGGCAACGCCTGACGTCACGCATTCAAAGTGAATGGGAAGCGTTGAAGCTGACACCTCGTGTGAAAGGGGGTGTACCAATCTCATGAGTAGGGCCAGATGGAATCTGCGGGCATTTTTTGTTATTTCTGCGCAGAATTTTGTTAAAAATCTGCAGATTTATGTGGAATGATCCTGGGAGTATCATAACTAAAACCTTAATATATGTAATAAAAAGTAATACATTTTAAACTTATATTTAATGTTTACAGTGCAAATCCAATTAGAACTACTTTATTTGGTAAACAAAGTGAGTCTTTCATAATAAATCATAATAATTTCATAATAAATCAACTAAAAGACAGAAAATATTACTTTACAAACTATACTGTAAATAAATCATATGAATATTTTCACATTAGTCAATAATAATACTGAAATTAATTTAAAAACTAAAAATATAAATTTACAAAAAATCTGCGGGATTCTGCGCACACAGATTCCATGTGGGCCTACTCATGAGTCTAAAATGAGCATGAATAAATTAGGACATTCTTAATACTTTCAAAGATAATCAACATAAAGCCTTAAGGGTGAGGATTTTCCATTGGCAATACTCTAATTTCACAAAAATACAATAATTGGTCATTAAAAAAACATTTAAATAACTGTTAAACAACACATAATTGCCCAGGCAAAAATCACAAAACACCAATGCTGGGATGTGCTGGGTGGTTTCCAGGATGTTGCTATGCAGCTGCTAGGGTGTTCTGGGTACTTAAAAAGATTGTATCTCTTTCTCAGAGTCTTCAATTATGCAAGATCAGATGTAGAGTACTCTGAAAGGCTATGGATTTAACTACATATGCTACTTATTTTGCTATAAACTGGCACAATTTTTCCTAAACTATCACCCAGGGTTCTATTGTTCAGGTAATCCTGCCCCAAACCCACACCATCAGTGGATTCAGAAGATGTTAGTCTATTCTAACAAAATACAGCAATGCTTTGAAAGCAAAACAAATTCCCCACCTGGTATTAAAGGGACAGTTCACCCAAAAATGGAAATTCAGTCTGTTGTTCAATATGATATGAAGATACATTGAAGAATGTTGAATTGGAAAATCACAGAAAACATTAGCCAATAAAGCACCGTTAATTAGTCAAAGATAACAAAAGTGTCACTTCCTGATAACAGGGTATCTGCAGGATTCTAAAAGTTATATTTAAGACTTTTTAAATATCCTTGGCTGGTTGATTGGTGCAACTCTAATTCTTCATTTGTTAATGTACTGGTTGACGCAGCTGTTATAAGCTATTATAGAACAAAATCTTACTCCACTTACATTAGCAAAATCCCAGCAAATGTTAATTACGTAAACGTTTATTGGGTTCCACCATAGACTAAAAATGGACTTTAGTTCCACCTATGTTGATCTGCGTGATGATAGAAGAAACGATTTAAGTAGATTTCAAAACGGAAACAAAGTCTGATTTATGGGGTAATTCGATTGCATTTTAAGACCTCTAAAATGTAGATTTATATGGTCTTATTTTTATACTAAGGAATTTAAGACTTTAAGGATCTGTGAACACCCTGAATAAACTGGTGCCAAATATCAAAAAGAAAATGGAATTTGTTACAGTAGGACAAATGCAATGAATATGTGGTGTTTTTTGATGCTTAAGATGCTTTTGGTTTAGTTTGGAAGTTCTGGGAGGTAATAATAATAATAATAATAAATTCCTTACATTTATATAGGAATGTTCTGGACACTCAAAGTGCTTTACACATTGGGGGAAAAAAATCTCCTCATCCACCACCAGTGTGCAGCATCCACTTTGATGACGTGACGGCAGCCATATTGCACCAGACACCAGCTCATTGGTGGAGAGGAGACAAAGTGATGAAGCCAATTGGATGGTTAGGAGGCCATGATGGACAGAGGCCAGTGGGAAAATTTGGCCAGGATGCTAGGATTAAACCCCTACTTTTTTTCCTGGGATTTTTAACGACCACAAAGAGTCAGGACCTCGGTTTAACATCTCATCCGAAAGACTGTGCTCACGTCGCAGTATAGATTCCCTGTCACTATAATAGGGCATTAAGACCCACACAGACCGCAGATTGGGCGCCCCCTGCTGGCCTCACTAACACCACTCCCCGCAGCTACCTAGCTTTCCCATGTGGTCTCCACCCAGGTACAGACCGGCTTAGCTTCAGTGGGAAACCATGTAAGAGTTGCAGAGAGCTAGCTGCTGGCTAATAATACCAAACCACTTTTATAATTTATAAACACTTTTAGTAGGTAGTAGGATGACTACCTAGTTGAGGTGGTCTTTCTCATATGATGACGCATAAACAATCAAGTGTTAGGTCAGTAGATGGAGAGGAGTTGTTTTTTACACTACAAAATGTATCCGATCAGATGCATTTTGTGACTACATCTTGAAAAGTTGTGGACAACTCAAACATTCACACCTGTAATCATCCACTTGTATTACCAATAATTGACGAAAATGCATCTTCATACCAGGTGTAAACAAGACTGAAGTTATAGAACACTTCTCTGGATATTTTACTCAAGTTGAATACCCCAGAATTCCCAAGCACCGTCATAACATCCCATCAGAGTTCAGACAGCAGCATTACAGAAGCATTAAGGGTGATAAATCAAGAGCCGCCAAATCACAAAAGCTGTAACCCATAATGGAATTAGTCAGCCACGTCCTCATCTAATGCGTCAAAGATAAGCTGCCCGCACATGCACCAACAGCTCCGTGGCATGAAATCTGAGCCGAATACTTTTAAAACATACATACCATAACGTACAGGCCCTGAAACTAAAACATAATAGCTGTTAATGAAAAGAATTCAGTTCCACTTTATATCAGATGCTTTTATGATTGCACAAATTTGTTCAGATATTCTGGCCATTTTGTATTCTTATCCAAACGTTGCTGCTATTGAGGTGTGTTTGTGTGTATGGTTACGGTTAGGTTCAGGTTTGATACATCTTGTATGAATTCCACATATTCATACGAGAAGTTCTTCACTTTCAGAAATAAAGCTATAAAAGCTGCCACTGGTGCAGTACCTTTTTAAAAGTACATCTTAGTAATTTCAACTTTTTTAAATTATTTATATTTTTAAATATATGCATGTACTTACTACCTTCAAAGGCCAGTACACACCAAGTTAATGCCAAACAACTAGCACTGATGAAACCCAATTTTGTTGTTGCCTCCCGTTGACTCTCGTCTATACCAGAAAGCGTTCTAAGGCACTGCTATATTTAAAAAAAAAGTGGCTTCTTCGAATGGAGAAAATTACATTTTTCTTTTTTGATATTTGGCGCCAGTTCAGCAGGAAGTGACAATTTAGTTCTCTTTGACTTATTGGATAGAAACAATGCTTTATTCGCAAAGGTTTTATGCAATATTCTAGTTTGTGCATAAGTCTAACTCACAACTTTGGATGGAAACAGCTAATATAGTCCCATTAAGCTGCTTTTCAACTGCATTGTATGGTTCTGTTTGTCACATCAGTGTACACATTTACACTGCAGTAAATGTGATAAAAACCAACCCACGAACCTCACACAAATAAGTACCAGGTACTAGGTACAGAACAGGAACTAACCAAACCATGCCGTACCATGCAGTGGAAAAGCAACTACAGGTAAAATTATGTACCTTTTAAAAATATACCACCCCAGTGACAATACGGGCATTGGACACCTGGAGACGCATGTCATAAACACATATTTCATTTATATCTCAAATTCTTACCATGAGCCTTGCCTAATAAAAGTTCTGGTGCCAAGTAGTCAGGAGTTCCCAAAATAGGAGCTCCTTCAACACGTTCAGGACCTCTACGGACACTTTTAGGTGTCCTATAGGGAGTGTGAGAGACAACCATCTGCTGGGGAGTCTAGGAAAAAAGAAAATATGACTCAGAAATGGTTAACCTTTATTTAATTTATACAGCGAAGATTATATACAGTATGCAGTGTTATAGTTGATTATATTTTTTAGTTTATCAGGGTTCCCACGCTTTCACGAACAGCAGATTCAAGGATTTCCAAGGACTTTTTAAATGCACTTTTGCAATTCATACCCCAGCATATGTAGTGCCATGAAAGTGCTTACTGTACTTAACATTTACATTAAAATGTCAGGGTAATTTTCAAAAACTGACCATTTGATAAAATTATGCTCTAAGAACTTTAAAAAAAATCCAATACTTAAAAAAACTAAACACTAGTGATATTCAAATGCCATTTCTGAAATATTGATCAAATTTGTCAGTGTTATTGTACAAGATTTAAATTTAAGATTTGAAATTGAAGAATTTCTCAGTTTTTTTCATTCTGTTTTTGACAACAGAGTACAATTGTTGAAATGAAACCGTACACAAATTTAGTACTTTCAAGGACCTCTGGTTGTTTTTATGTACTTTCCAGGCCTTGAATTTAAGTTGAAATTCAAGTACTTTCAAGAAGTGTGAGAACCTTGGTTTATGTAAATGAAACTGAAACCGTGAACTAAAACCAAACCAAACCATGTAACCCTAGTAAGAACCATGCCTTTAAATAATTCTCCAGTTTTGCTTGAGTTCCTTACCTGGTAAGAAGAGTTGCTCAGACTGGGCCTTTTCTTCTGAACTGGAGTCACAGCATTGTGAAAGGACGCTGACATTTCCATGGCATCAAACGAGGCCAGGCTGAGATGTGACGTACATGAGCGGTTGATTGAGCTGCAGTAGCTCCTAAACGCAACCACATTTTTGGGTTTGAGAAAGCCGGGTGATTTCATCATACTGTCAGACAGGCCATGAGGATGATCAAGCAGCGAACGCTCACGTCCACCCCTGCGCTGCTTTGCGCTGCTATGCTTTGGTGTAGCAATTGTGGGTTTGGCCATTGGGGTGGCTGCAGAAATCTCGTTTTCGTCCAACTCCTCGAAAGACGAAGATAAAACTTCTTGTTTGGCGTCTGTCAATTTTTGTGGCGTGTTAGCAACCAATGACATCTCATGTGCCGAGACGTCAGACTCTAAACTTAGGCTTCTTCTGATGTTTTGCTCATCACCGGGCGAAGTTGAAGAGCTGGAGTTGGGCTCTACTTTAGCCCCCTCTTCACCCTGATCTTCCAGCTCACAGAAGAGGTTTTTGGCCACGGCTATGGGACTAGATTGCTTTGGGCCAGTTCTCTCATTGAACTGTTGACATTTAGGTGCACTTTTAACGTCATCAAGCCCTACAATCGAGAAAATTCCAGTCAAGCCTGTGTGGGCCTTTGAGGTCTTCTCAGGAATCTGGAAGGATCTGTTGTACGCTGCATCATTTTTCTTGCATAGAATCTCAACCTGTTCTGGGCTTTTCTCAACCTCCTCAAATGCTCTCTTCACTGAAGATTTGAGCTCTTTTGGAGGCTCTGGTTTCATAAGACCATTCCCAACTGACTGATGAGGAACAGTCTTCCCCAATGGAGTTGTAGAGTTGTCAGTTGCACCAAACTGGAGCCTCTTTGCAGAAACGTCTGGTTTAATATTCCTGCTGTTGTCAACTTGGTTATTGAGGGGAGTAAAAACAGTGCTGTGATCCTGAGCTCGCGCTTGAAGCGTCTTCCTCTTTTCCCCAGGAGTCAAGGGAACGTTTCTTGACTTTCTGTTGTCAACTTCTCTTCCATTTAGCTGTGGAATATTCTCGACATCATGCAAGTTCTAGAATTGAATGGCAAAATAATAATGATTTACTTAATTGTATGCACACTACCATTCAAAAATCTAGGGTAAGTAGTAGAAAGCAGTGCTATTATTCTGAAAACTTTATTTTTAGTAACCTAGTTTAAGTGCTTCTTGCTTTTAAGGTTTATTTCCTTTACAAAATCAGTGGTCTTCACTGCCTGATTGATATACAATATAAAGTGGGTCTCAGCATTAAAGCACTGCATTAAAATCCATTGTCCTGCACCATGTCTTTAAAATATGGAAATTTATTTCCAGTATTTTCAATTACCGATGTCTAGATCCGATCATGTGATTGGAAATCAGGCCGATCATGCGGTTTCAGACTCAATCGAATATATATATATATATATATATATGTGTGTGTGTGTGTGTGTGTGTGTATATATATATATGTATTCTCATTATTTTAACACATCTATAGTTATGCACAGAGGCATAGAGTTAGGCACAGAATTAGACCTCTTTCTTGATTTCACACAGAAACAACAACGCGTGCAGCATGACATCACTTTTTTGCAGAGATGCTATTGGTTAAATTCTGGCCTGTATTAACACTTTTAAACATGTATTGGCCTGTGTATATAGGCCTGTTTTACACTTATGTACACGTGGCCTATGTATATGGGCCTGTTTTACGATGCACGATTCTGGCTAAATGAGAATCACAATTTTTTGGCTTAAAATAAAGATCACGATTTCCTTATGATTCTGTAGATAAAGGTTAATATGAGTGGGCTAATATTGTTATTCTCAATCACATGGTAAAACTACGTTAATAATATTAGGCCTGTTTTATATACATGTATGTCAGCTGAGTTATGCTCAAACCCCAATAAACCAAAAGCTACTGATGCAGATACACCACCTGCTCATCTTCCCACATGGGGCTGACACAGTTTTCAGAGTCAGTAGTGGATGGTAGCATGCATGAGTGTGTGCTTCCAACACTCAGAGTCTCGAGTCTCTTCCCTGACTTTAACAGCCTTGGTGTCAAACTTCTGGCCAGCAAGACAGGACTGAATACACTGTTGGATGCTAGAGAACACCACAAGTTAGACTTCATTATTCAAGTACAGCAAGAAAGAAAAAAAGCAGACTATGGAAGTACAATAATCTGCCACATACCTAGAGCTCGACTCGTGCACACTGGGGAATTCAGGTACTCGGCACGTCTCTTCATGAGAGGTGAACCCAAAGACCTGTTTCTCTGCTTGACTTTCCCACAGGACATTGGGCTGCCCAATACTGTGCTGCTGTGACGCTTGCCTTCTATAACTGGGGTGTTCTGAAATTTTGAGTCAAAGAGATGGTTAACGACCATTCACACCAAGCAGGGAAAAGCAACATATCAAGCCATACAATATATAAACTATGAATCAGCAGATCTACTTACAAGACCAAGAGAGCTGATCAGTGACAGAACTTGACCTGGTGTTCGAAAATAATCCTTTGTAGGCTTCACCAAAGACGGTGTGGTTAAAATGTCCATCAGGTTTAGTTCTGAACGTTGAGAAAGAAACATTTAGTAAAACCTTCAATAAAAATAAACATCAGTAGCATTTCCCGTTATAAAATAGAAACATACCTCTGTCGAGTTTAACCTTGGAGAGGCCAAAGTCTGTGAGCTTAATGTGACCCTGGTTCGAGATGAGCATGTTGTCTGGTTTTAAATCTCTAAAATAAATGACAAAAAAAGGTGAGTTTGACAAACAAAACACTACAAATCACTAATTTTCAGAAATACCTGTGAATAATGCTGTGTCTGTGAAGGTAATCCAGAGCGAGCGCGACCTCTGAGATGTATTTCAGAGACATGTCCTCATCAAAGTATCCATAAATATGAAGAAGCGATTTCACATCTCCTCCAATCAGATACTCCATCACCTATGAAAGTATTAAACGTGCACTGAAATATTTACATTGCTATATACTTCAGAAAACCTGTAAAAACCAGGAGGATCACAGACGACACTTTCCATTGTAGAGTCGCATCAAATGTCATTTTAGATAAGTGATGTTATATACAGAGAACATACAACTTAAGTGTCATCTTTAATGTTATTTAAAGGGCACCTATGATGCAAAATTCACTTTTGCGAGCTGTTTGCACAGAACTGTGTCTAGGTATAGTGTGTGCACGGTCATACTGGAGTGAAATAAACACAACAAGGCTCTCTTTTTAAAATGTCCTGACATTAAAATAGATATCAAATCCCAGCGATTTTGAGGTCCACCGCAATGTGGCATAGGAGTGCGGTTTTGCCCGCCCACTAGGGTTGTCACGGTACTGGAATTCGGTACTAACCGGTACGTCTATTTCTTGCTAACATTTGAGCGCTGTTGAGGCCGTACTTGGGGTGCTTTCACACTAGCACTTTTAATCCACACCCTGGTTCGTTTGACAGCAGAGTATGATGCAGTTAGCTAGTGTCATCTGAACTCAGGTGTGCACCAACGAAATGTACCAGAGTCCACCTGAAAGAGGTGGTCTGGGGTACAGTTCACGCAAACTCTGGTCCGTTTCATTTCTGGTATGAATGCAATCGTACCAAATAATGGAAGTAAACAACCAACTGTAAGTTTTTATAACGTTCATTTATGTGTGTGTGTGTGTCTGTGTATCATGTACTGTACCTTGGTGACAAGCGGGACAGAGCCATGGCAAACACAATGATAATGTCTGCTTGTCTCCTCCAAAAACAGCTTCTGCAGACATCGTGTGATGTTCTGAACGTGTTAAGTATTTCTACGGCAGATGGACGCGAGTCGCTTTCTGTATGTCCAAAACCAAAAGACTGAACAAAAGCAGAACGACCCCGATGTACGGACGTCTTTCCAGTTTGGTGCTTTGCTTTCGTGTCCGTCACCTAGCAACAGCCGTACACAACAGTAGCTCGATGACGCAAGTGTACCAGGGTTCAGAAGGAGAAAAAGCACCCTTAAAGGCCGCTGATTTGTCATTGTGCTCAACAGAAATGACTGTGATTGGCCATGAAGGTCATCAGTTCACTGAACACACTGCTGTTTCCTGAGTGTAACCACTGATACAGGGACACTGGGCGCTTCAAAGTCACGTCGATCAGCTGGTTTGTCTATAAGCTGACATACAAATGATCCGCTAATGAATTGCAGCTTTATAATGCTCCAGTGTCCCTGTATTTGTGTTTACACTCAGTAAATAGCATTAAGTTCAATGAACTGATGACCTTTACATGCTCAAATGTTAGTGGAAATGTTTTTAAAATTCCAGTATCGATTGGTACTGAATTTCAATATGGTGACAGCCCTACCACCCACCGAATTGATTGACAGGAGCTCATTAACATGTCTCCATAGTAACGATTTGCAAAGAAACTGGGATTAAAAGATCTGTTCTGCATAATCAAACTGTGTACACGTTAATTTTATCAAAAATAGGTGATAATTTTTATTTATTATATTTAAATGCATTTTATTATATATAAAGGAGGTGGAGGGGGAGGACAGGGTTGGCATGCGGTTATCATAGAATTTACAACATCAAATCACAATACATATATGGTTTACTCAGTCTATTTATACTTGCTTTGCCTTTTTTTAAATAAAGCCTTTAGTTAAATGAGAGTCTCTCCATACAGTGCGTTTAATTTACAATTAAATGTCTCTCCTGCTACTTGCTAAAAGTATTTATCATTGGCTGGAAAAATGTCTGGCATAATCCAGTTCTTCTCCAGTTATATTTTTCATTTAAATTGCCATTTTGTATCAATTGGGCTGCATTTTTGGCCTCGTTGGAGACAATTATCTGTCCAGTCATCCTCTGTTATTTGTTGGTCTGACTCTAAATGTTACGTTTTAAAAGGTTTAAAAAAATGGCTTGCTCGATGGGAAATGGTTAACAGATAATGTCATGGTTAAGGTATACAAATTCTAAATGATTGGGGTTGGGCTGTTGTCCTTGAATGGGTTTTTTTTTAACATGTCATCAAAAGTTTCCTGTATTAAAATTCCCCTGACACATTTCTTGGTAGGGGTGAAGAATATATTGTTTAAGCATAGATATCACAATGTGTATTTGCAATAGTGACATCACAGGACTAGATTATTTATTAAAGATTAAATGTTGTTAATAAATTTTACATTTTTAAATTATTTATACAATTATGACCATGTTATTTAACACTTCTGTATTGAATACTGTTAGACTCCCCCAAAACACAAAGCACTGTTTATTTATGTATTTTTGTCTTGATCATACCAGATTATCTAAATTAACAAAATCTTTCCAAATAGAGCTATTCAAATCATCTGGTGGAATTATATCGCAGCAAAACAAAACATTGCAAAGTCAGATTTTTCCAATACTGAGCAGCCCTATTTCTTGGTATGTAAAGTATTGTCACACCCCATGACTCATCCCTGTACATACCAGATAGACTTTAGTAGCGGTTTGAAGGGAGTAAAACAGATGCACAATAAAAGGGCTTTTACTGAGAGCCAGAGCATCTCTCTCAGCTCTCATTTGCTCAGTCATGTTCTTATCCACCATTTCTGCTTTCTTCACCACCTGCCAGAAAGAAAAAAGTTTATCAGTGAAGACGATTTCAAACAGGGAAGATGACCCCGTTGAATGTAGCAAAAAGAAAACATTAATATTTATTACTATAGTTCCACTGCTGTATGAAAACATGAAAATGACAACCTGAAATGCATCACATTTACTAAATAGGCAAATTAGGCATTCACAATTTACGTTTATTTACAGAACAGAAGATTATGCAGACATATTGAGCAGAAAGGATTTCACAGAAAGGATTTTGGGATTTTTTTTTGTAACTTTACGAATGGGAAATTACAGCAAGAGGGAAAAAGTATTACGTAAAATGAAAATAAAATGTATTTTTAGGAATTTTGGGCAAAAAAAACCTTTAAAAATTACATATTAACAAATCAATATGTAATTAAATTATTATTAGGCTGGCTTGTCAAAGCCAACCTACTGTTATCCTTTCTAAACTTATTATTATTTTTTTTTTTATTCTTCTGAGACTAAATTTGCAAGACTATCTCCTCCTAGAGCTTTCGAGCTATGACCACCAAACTCGCACCAGACCTCCAAACTATTCTGACTCGCGTTGCTATATCTTTTCCGACTGATCCGACTTTCGGTTTTCCGAAAAACGTCCCGGGACCACCGGAAAAATCCCATAGACTTAACATGGGATCAAACTTTGTGAGCTCATAACTCTGCATCAGACTGTCGCACAGACTTCTAACTGGGCTCATTTAACTCAGATTATCAATCTGCCAATGACTGATCACCTTTAAACTTACTAGCCACTCCCTAGCAACCACTTTTGGACCCTAGAAACTGTCCCATAGACTTCCATTGCAAAAGACTGCCATTGACTTAACATTGAATCAAACTCTGAGAGCTCATAACTCTGCATCAGACTGTCATACAGACTAATGACTGAGCTCATTTAACTCAGACTACCAAACTGCCAATCACTGATGAGCTTTTAACTTTCTAGCTACACCCTAACTACCAGATACTGCACCCTAGCAACAACTGTCCCATAGACTTCTATTGCAAAAGACTGTCATTGACTTAACATTAGATCAAACTTTGTGACCTCATAGCTTTCCATCAGACTGTCATACTTATGGGTGAGCTTTATCTATCTATCTATCTATCTATCTATCTATCTATCTATCTATCTATCTATCTATCTATCTATCTATCTATCTATCTATCTATCTATCTATCTATCTATCTATCTATCTATCTATCTATAAACTGTTTTTATCTATCTATCTATCTATCTATCTATCTATCTATCTATCTATCTATCTATCTATCTATCTATCTATCTATCTATAAACTGTTTTTATCTATCTATCTATCTATCTATCTATCTATCTATCTATCTATCTATCTATCTATCTATCTATCTATCTATCTATCTATCTATCTATCTATCTATCTATCTATCTATCTATCTATCTATCTACTATTTTTATCTATCTATCCATCTATCCATCTATCCATCTATCTATCTATCTATCTATCTATCTATCTATCTATCTATCTATCTATCTATCTATCAACTGTTTTTATCTATCTATCTATCTATCTATCTATCTATCTATCTATCTATCTATCTATCTATCTATCTATCTATCTATCTATCTATCTATCTATCTATCTATCTATCTGTCTATAAACTGTTTTTATCTGTCTGTCTATCTATCTATCTATCTATCTATCTATCTATCTATCTATCTATCTATCTATCTATCTATCTATCTATCTATCTATCTATCTATCTATCTATCTATAAACTGTTTTTATCTATCTATCTATCTATCTATCTATCTATCTATCTATCTATCTATCTATCTATCTATCTATCTATCTATCTATCTATCTATCTATCTATCTATCTATCTATCTATCTATCCATCTATCTATCTATCAACTGTTTTTATCTATCTATCTATCTATCTATCTATCTATCTATCTATCTATCTATCTATCTATCTATCTATCTATCTATCTATCTATCTATCTATCTATCTATCTATCTATCTATCTATCTATCTGTCTATAAACTGTTTTTATCTGTCTGTCTATCTATCTATCTATCTATCTATCTATCTATCTATCTATCTATCTATCTATCTATCTATCTATCTATCTATCTATCTATCTATCTATCTATCTATCTATAAACTGTTTTTATCTATCTATCTATCTATCTATCTATCTATCTATCTATCTATCTATCTATCTATCTATCTATCTATCTATCTATCTATCTATCTATCTATCTATCTATCTATCTATCTATCTATCCATCTATCTATCTATCTTTAAACTGTTTTTATCTATCTATCTATCTATCTATCTATCTATCTATCTATCTATCTATCTATCTATCTATCTATCTATCTATCTATCAACTGTTTTTATCTATCTATCTATCTATCTATCTATCTATCTATCTATCTATCTATCTATAAACTGTTTTTATCTATCTATCTATCTATCTATCTATCTATCTATCTATCTATCTATCTATCTATCTATCTATCTATCTATCTATCTATCTATCCATTCTTTTTTTAAACTATAACCAAGGCTTTGTCAAGCCAGCCTCAAAGTTTGTCTCGACGAACTTTAATAATCTAGTTTGTACTACTTGTACTGTACTATTAGTATCAAACTGTGCAAATGTGTTGTTTTTATA
This sequence comes from Danio aesculapii, assembly GCF_903798145.1. Lineage (NCBI taxonomy): Eukaryota > Metazoa > Chordata > Actinopteri > Cypriniformes > Danionidae > Danio > Danio aesculapii. Next base: position 36,048,437 of record NC_079458.1, read on the forward strand.
TCAAAAATATCTACAGGTTTTTAAAGATTTTACATGGGTAAATATTAGGAGAGAAAAGGTTTGTTGTTTTCTGTAAGAATTAGCAAAGTGACGAGTTTAATATTATAAAAATAAAAGAAACCTGCTCTTAGAAGAAAAAAAAAACTTATTTCAAAAAAAAAAAGGTTTTTAAAGTATAAACTCACTTAATTTTTTTCAAATTACAAATTTAATGTTTATTAAATGTTAATTATATCTTTAAAGAATCTTTATTTAATAAAAATACAATACTTACAAATTATTATACATGCTTTTATGAACTGGCACGATTTAATAATACTTTTAATTCCTAAAATGTGAGTCCATTTAAGAACCTCATGAGGTTAAAATGCATTTTAAATGTTTTATTTAATCTTTTATGAATAAATATAACAAATATACCAAAATCTTACGACTGACCAGAGTCTGTTTATTTTTTATTTTTTTGTGGATATAATGTCTGGCTTATACATAAAACATAAAAACAGAATAAACTATTACTGATTAAAGAAATAATAATGAACTACTCAACGCAACTTTTGAAATCTATCATAAATATAAAAGTGTATATATTAAAACAAGTATAATCATTATTAATTGCAGCAACATACAAATAAACTAATTATTTGTATACGTTACCTTTTTATTATTTTTTTTTAAGATAGCATATAACATTTTACAGTGAACAAAAGGTATAGATTCCAGAGGAAGGTTATTATAAACAAATATAAACGTACAAATTGCACAAGCATAAAAATTAATTAAATACATGATTTTTTTAAATTGATCAGTGTGTAGGGCTGCTTTATTTAAAGAGCCCCTGATTTTTACTTCACAAAATAATGTAACGTTAGCGGAGTATGTACAATACCAAAAAAAAAAAAAAGTAAAGTAACGTTAATTCCTCATATTCATTGTAAAAAGTACAACTTATATCAATAGCATTTTTATAAATAATGTTTTGCTGGATAATACGTTACCTTGATGGCGTAGAGTTTGGAGTTGCATTTTTTTCTGGCGAGGTAAACCTTCCCAAAAGCTCCTCGACTGATGGGTTTGACGATCACAAAGTCCTCGATGGAAGGAGCTTTTACTGCACTGTTTGAGCTTTCACATGACAATCCACGAGCTTCCATCTCTAAAAAAATATTTTAACCCAACCAGTTCACTGGGTTAGTTTACTAGGGGTCGTTTGTTTTTCCGTGCAGACGATCCTCATTCACATACGCACAAAAACGTTTAATCGTGATTATTGTGCTATAGATCAAACACAAATCACCATGAACGCATTTAAAGGCTACATGTATTCAGACTGTTTCGTTATTCGTTTGTTGAGTCTTCCGTTCAAGCCACCGCATCCATTCTCACTGTTGTTGACAGCCGCGATGCGTTTGTTTTGAAATTTGAAATGTGGCACAAAAAATTGGGTCCTAAAACGAGGTGTTTTGGTCGCCCTAAAACGAGGAAATTAAATAATAGACTGAAACAAATTGAATGTTTATGTTCATTCACGATTTTAGTGAGCTCACGTTAGTTTTATAACGTCATACTTTTAATTTTAATCTTAAAAGAGTTAATCACTTGCTACGTTTTAGCTAAATAAAGCAGGCAATGTTTCGGTCTCCCTACTCTTTCTTTCTGATCTGACAAGGCGCCCTCAGCTGGTTGTGATGGTTCAATTCTTCCAGGCTAGTATGTTGTTGTTGGAGAGGTGTAAAATGTAAAATAACAAAGATTTTGAGAATATCACAAATGCAGTACTGGATTTTAATTCTGTATAAGCAAAATTCTGAGTCTCGGAGATATTTAGCATCAATTTACCGTGGTATCGTTTGGGTAATAATAAATTAAGCGACCAGAGCAATGGCACTGACATATCTGAATCAATAACTTGCTTATTCTTGGGGATTTCAACCTTTTAAATGCCACGAAATCCCAAACGTACACTAGTTTATTGTATGAAAATAATTATTAATTAATGTATTTTTTCATATTTTTATTAATATTTGTTTTTATCATTAACCTCAATCTATATTTTTGCTCTTCATTTGGTATAATCTGGTATGAATCTAATGTTGATACATTTATTTCAATCACATTTTGTTCGATTTATTATTGTGAATCATTTATTACTGTGAATCTTATTTCACAAATTACATACTATTTTATTATATAATTATTACAATTATTATATTAACATAATTTAATTCATTTCATTGTTTTTATTATTGTTTTTATTCATTACAATACGTATGCATTTATTTGAATAAATAATATATGAAAGAATCATTAATTTGAACCTTAGTTGTATTATTTTCATTTTATTAAATCACATTTTAATTTTTATTTTCATATTTATTAGCTTTTTTGCCCTAAACAACTTCATGGACCCTCAATACTCTCATGCAGACCGCAGTAAAAAAAAAACTTATTAAAAACAAACATTCAACATGCATAAGCAGACTAAGGACAGTAGACTGTAGTTTATCTATACTTCAGCCAGCCACCAGGGGGCTGCAAAATGTTTAGGCTTCAGTTTTCAGGATAATATTCAGAGTAATACTATATGGCTCAGAATAATAATGAATATATAGCTCAAAATAATACTATATAGCTTAGAATAATAATAGCTGGGACAGTATGGAAAACGGAAATGAAAAGGAAAGAAGTGATTTCTAAATTAACTTTGACTTGTATTTCATTGCAGACAATACAACAAACATTATTTATTCATGGTTTATTTTTTATTTTTTAAAATAAACATGTATTCCAAGTTTGGTTCTTGCAACACATTTCAAAAACAGTTGGGACAGTAAAACATTTACCACTTTGTAAAGTTGCTATTCCTTTTCACAACACTTAAAAGACATTTATGGACTGAAGACAGCAAGTGATGAAGTGTTTCGGGTGTGATTTTGTCCCATTCTTCCTGAAACAAGGCTTAAGGTGGGCAACAGTCCAGGGTCTTCGTTGTCGCACTTTGCGCTTCAATAAGCACCACACATTTTCTATTGTAGATCAGGACTTCAGGCAGGCCAGTCAAGTACCTGTATCCTCTTCCTCCGCAGCCAGGACTTTGTAATGTGTGCAGAATGTGGTTTGGCATTGTCTTGTTGACCTATGTATGGGTGCCCCTAGAAAAGAAGGCAGCATATTGTGCTCCAAAATCTCTATGCACTTTTCAGCATTAATTGTGTCATCACAGAAGTGCAGGCCCTGGCTTTTGGACTTGTTGCTGGTAACAGTCTGTATGATCCTTTTCTTCTTTGGTCAGGAGTACACGGGACTAAGCCGAAAAGAAAATAAATGAATGAATAATCTGTTCCGAGCAGAGAATTATGTTAATTAAATATTTACTAGTGTGAATTGCCAACACTTTTAATCACATCTCTACTATAACCTAGGCCTACTAAAAGCTCATAATAAAAGTTATTAACAAACCGCTTACTTAAAAACTAGTTTACAAACACATTTACTGATATAATTAATGCAATGGTCTCATATTGTTCCAAAACCAAAAAAACAAACAAACAAAAAAAAAACAGTAATTCCTATAATATTTTTTCTTCCGGAGAAAGTCTTGTATGTTTTATTTTAGCTAGAATAAAAGCAGTTTTAATTTTTTAAAACCATTTTAAGGTCAATATTATTAACCCCCTTAATCAATGTTTTTTTTCTCGATTTGTCTACAGAACCATTGTTACAAAATGACTTAGTAACTTTAAGCTGAATACTAGTATTTTGAAAAATATCTAGTAAAATATTATGGACTGTCATCAAGGCAAAAAAAATCGGTTATTATAAATGAGTTATTAAAACTATTATGTATAGAAATGTGTTAAAAAATCTTTCCGTTTGAATAGAAATTGGGGGAAATATAGCCTACAGTGGGGCTAATAATTCAGAATGGCTAATAATTCTGACGTCAACTGTATACAAAATAAAAGAAAGAAAACAAGACTAATATGAGTATTGAAAATATAATGAAAGAGAAAAAGGTATTAAAATATAATAAAATAAATTACACTACACGACACTACGATTCGTTCAGATGGTTTGTAATAACAATGTTCCTGACTAGTTTTGCCAGCTGGTTGTCTGTTTATGACTGGCTATTGAGGCTAATACACACTGATACTTTGCTCTCTCTCTCTCTCTCTCTCTCTCTCCACCACTGTATGTCTTTGATCCCAGGTTTGGAAAAAGGCAGCTGTACTCGTGCTGCTCCCTCCTACAGTGCAGAACAAACGCTATATTCATCTGAAACTCCACCCGAGCAACTTCAGGACAGACGGAGCGCAATAATACCATTGATGCGGCGGAACGCGGACGCGCACACACCGGCTGACTGATCGGCTCCTCCGCGGTCACTTCAGCTTACGATGTGGAAGACCTGCGGTGTCCTGCTCGTCCTGCTCCGACTGCACGTGCAAGCTCAGTCCCAGAACAGGTAAGTTTCTTCAGCCTTCATCATTCACGTTTAGCGGTAAACACGAAAAGCAAAGTTTGTTTCCTGAGGAGGATGTGTTGCGGGAAAGAGTGGCGCATCGATGCAGGTGTTATTTTTTTTCTTTCTCTTGTCTAGACAGAGCTTCACGTGTGGTGGGAATATCACAGGAGAGTCGGGTGTTATCGGTAGTCAAGGTTATCCTGGTGTCTATCCGCCCAATACCAAATGTGTGTGGAGAATTACTGTAAGTACTATTACTCTGTGGAGAAATCCCAGCGTTATGGATGTGACATTAGCAGTAAAAACCTCAAAGCATACATTCACAGACAACGTCTATGTTAACACTATATATCTGTTTATTTTTTCCAAAACATCAAACCAAGGAGTTATGGGATCAAAAATATATAATTCTGTAAACATGTTTTAGATTTTAAATGAAGAAAGTAAACATGCGTTATGGATGTGACCAAAAAAGTTTTGCGAATTTACAGTGTACAACGTACTTTGTAGAAATTTTGTGAATTAAACTGCACAACCGGCGGACATTTTAAAAGTGGGGGGGACGGCTGTATGAGATCATATGTTCATATAATTATTAATCACCTGTTTCTAAATGGTCTGTCTCTAAAAGTGAGGGGGACGGATCCCCCCCGTCCTCCCCGGTTGCTACGCCCCTGCAGCAGACACACAACCTCATAAAATGTTAATATTAGGTTAGATTTAGGTCGCCAGCGACTAAGGACAATGTATTTTGACGTCCAATAACGATGTGAAATGATGTTGAAATTTTGTTGATTTTAGGTTGTGTTAGAAAGTGACCAAAATCCAACGTTGAGGCAACATCTTAAACCCACGTCTTATTGACGTCAAATACTGACATTTATCCATCAGGTATGGAAACCAAAATCCAACATCTGATAGATAGCGTCCATACAACATCAAGCTGTAACATCATGAGACGTTGATATTTTGTTGTTTTTAGGTTGTGTTGGAAAGTAACCAAAATGCAACATCTGTCCGACGTTGGACATGCACGTTGGGTTCTGACGTCAACTCGATTTTCATTTCTAAACCAAATGCAACGTCCCATGACGTCGGGGTTCAATGTCAATCTGACATCATGTTGACGTCCTGTACCTGCTGGGAATGCTAATCAAAAGGATAAAACTTGGCTCAGGCTCACTATAAAACAGAAAAGATAAATTTTATTTTATTGAACATTTTTGCATTTATGAGTAAAAAAAGCTTTGTTATGGATGTGACGTCTCTCCGTTATGGATGTGACAAGTGTGAAATTGGCACTTGTGTGACTTTGGTAAATCAAAAATAATTGTTTGAAACCATTGATATAGATATTTTTGGCTATTTTTTGAAGTACTGTAAAATACTTGCTAAAAAAACTTAGAAACGGTTTTGCTATTTTGATGAAAAATGTATTCAATGCTAAGGTTGACATTTGCATGGAATTGCTCTATGACTGATTTATTATTTATCCAAGTAGCAGGAACGCTTACTGTAAATGAAATGCGTCTAAGAACTCATTGACACAACAAGTGCTTGGTAGTTTTTAAAATTTATTAATGCTTGAAAGAGCATACAAAATACTACGTAACAATAGTATGACATCTCTTAATACAATTCCAAAAAAAGTCCAAAAAGCAGAAAGAAAAATAAATAAAAAAATGCAAATTTAATAAGTGCTTTGTTAAATGTAGTGTAAATGCTAAACAAGATTCCAGATACTTGTTGCTGTATGTATTATGTTTTAAAATGTTCACATTTGTTAGGATATTTCTTGAGGATTACATGATTACAAAGTATTCACACAAATGCAAATTAATATTATTATCATTAGGTTATTTATTCTCCCCAGTACTTATTTATTATAGTTTAATATTTCATTCATTATTTATTATTAATCAGGGGTCGCCACAGCGGAATCAACCGCTAACTTATCCAGCATATGTTTTACACAGCGGATGCTTTTCCAGCTGCAACCCATCACTGGGAAACATCCATACACTCTTGCATTCACACACATAGACTATGGCCAATTTAGTTCATCAATTCACCTATATCACATATCTTTGGGCTTGTTGGGGAAACTGGAGCACCCGGAGGAAACCCACGCGAACACGGGGACAACATGCAAACTCCACACAGAAATGCCAATTGACCCAGCCGAGGCTCGAACCAGCGACCTTCTTGCTGTGAGGCGGTTGTGCTACCCATTGCACCACCGTGCTGCCTAATGTTATATACAATTTTATCAAAACATGAAAAATTAAGATAAACATAAAACATATCAATTTTTTTGTTTGTTTTTTTGCAATAACTTATTTGAATTATTGAAAATACTTACAGTAAACATTTGTACAAAATATGGTAAGAGTATGGCCAGACAGAATATGCAGACATTTTTTTTTGCAATTTCTGCACAGAATTTTATAAAAATTAATTTAAAAATGGAATAAACATAGATTTACACACAATCACACAATTAAATAAATAGACTCAATGATGGGTAGGGCTAAACGGAATCTGTGGACATGTTTTGCTATTTCTGTGGAGAATTTTGGTAAAAATCTGCAGATTTCTGCGAAATTATTTTGGGAGTATCATGACAAAAACCTTAATATGTTAAATACAAAATAATATCTTTGTTTAAAATGCAAATCCAATTAGATTTACTTTATTTGGTAAACAAAGTAAGACTCTCATATAATATATCTACTATAAGAGAGAAAATATTACTGTACAAACTGTATTGTAAATAAATCATATGAACATTTTCATATTTGTCACTAATATTACTGTAATTAATGTAAAAATGGAATAAATATAGATTTACACACATTTACTCAAGTAAATAAACAGAATCAATGATGGGCTAAAAATCTGCGGAAATCTTTTGAAATCTGCAGAAAATCTGCGAAATTCTGCGCGCACAGATTTCGTGTGGGCCTAATGATGGGCTAAAAATCAGCGGCTTTCTGTGCTTGCAGATTCCATGTGGGCCTAGTTATGAGTTATCTTAATAACACATTGCCTTTCTGTGATGCATGTGAATGAATATCAAGGGAATGAAAAGTGCAGTGTAACTAACCACCTGTTAAATTAACTACTTATTCCATTAAGCTCTGCTAATTATGCAGTCAATCCATTCAGAAATCTTCGTACAACATTAACAAATAACTACATTTAGAAAGTACTATGTAGAACTGTTTCAAATGTCATCTGTCAGATGTCCAAACAAAAGTGTCATCTTTTTTGTTACAGGTGCCAGAAGGCAAAGTGGCCGTCCTCACGTTTCGTTTCTTGGATTTAGAGAGTGACAACCTGTGTCGGTACGATTACGTGGATGTTTACAGTGGGCACGGCAATGGACAGCGTCTCGGCCGCTTCTGTGGGACGTTCAGACCAGGAGCCCTCGTTTCCACAAGCAACAAAATGCTCATGCAGATGGTGTCCGATGCCAATACAGCTGGCAGCGGCTTTCTGGCTGTGTACTCTGCTGCCAACCCAAACGAACGAGGTAATAACATCATAAAGTGAACCATAAAATTGGCAGTTATTAAGACTGACTTGCTCTGATCAGCTCTGTAGGGCCAAAGGAGTTTATTAGAGGTTTAATAGAGGTGTCTTTTTATTAGAGGTTTCTTTGGTCATTCTTTTTGCTGCCATCATTCCACCAAAATATGTTTCCGTCCATACTTTTGGTTGTTTTTAGGCACTGTAAAAATATCTGTTAATTAACAGTTTGAGTATTCACAAGTGTTTTCTGCTTATTTATGGTTGTGAATTGCATTATGGGAGCTTGATCTCTGCTCTGTTGACTTTTAATGTTAAAAATTCAACTTTACAGTTTAACAAAAGTTACTTTTATTGGCATTTTAGTCGTTTGAAATAATATAATGTGCAAGAAATAATAAATAAAGAAATAAGTCTGTAAAATAACAGAAATTTACAAATAACATTAAATTACAAGGTTGTTTGTAGCGTAATATGCAACACCAACCCACACTGTAAACCCAGCTGTTGTCATTACTAAAGATATTAAGTTAATATAACTTGACATTACTTAAAATACCAAGTTTTGGCATCAAAACTTAAACAGGTGTGTTTAACTTACTTATTAGGCAGCAAAAAACTTTTAATTAATATTTTACATTTTTTTTAATTTCTTTAAACTATTCCCCATGTATCTGTTTAAAATGATTGGTTGCACTTGAAATTCTGCCTTGGCAACCTTGCTGATTGGTCAATATATCAGACACATCATTGGTCGATATATATGACACAAGGTGGTAATTTTGCTTGTGTTGCTGAATTTTGCTGAAGCGCTGCAGGACAGAGGCACTACCTGAACCCATCTGACCAAAGAGAAAAGTTAGTAAGTAGATATTTAAATGCTTGTATAATTTTTTTAAATTGATATACATGCAGGGGCGACACGGTTGTGCAGTGGGTAGCGATGCTGCCTCACAGCAAGAAGGTTGCTGGTTCAAGTCCCGGCTGGGTCAATTGTTATTTCTGTGTGGAGTTTGCATGTTCTCCCCGTGTTGGCATGGGTTTCCTCTAGGTGCTCCGGTTCTCCCCACAGTCCAAAGACATGCACTATAGGTGAATTGAGTAAGCAAAATTTATCTGTACTTAAACATCTACCTTATCTGTGATTAAGCATTTCAGTTAATTCAATGAAGAGACCACATTTGGTCAACTCAATTAATTGAGTTTTCGATTTCCCATTACTCAAACGAACTGAGGGAATCACTTTCCTCAAATCGTTTGAGTAGTCTCAACTTATTAGGGTTTACAGTGCAGACAATATGCCACTTTAAATCATTAAAAATGTTTATAAAAGCCAGTTTTTTTAACTTGTCAGTGTTAAATGTTGTTAAAAGAAAGATCAAGTTCTCCTAATGCTATTCAAAAGCACAAATAAATGAGGAAAAATAAAAACATGAATCACATAATACAGAAAACTGCTAATTTATGGATATTTTTACAGTGTTAATTGTGTTTAAGCAGGGTGTCCACGGGATCTTAAAGTCAGTACCGGATCTTATTGAAACCATGGCTGAAACCCAGACAGACAGTCAGGCAGCTTAATACAGAGAGTGGACGAACGCGCATCAAACAATCTGTAATTAAAAGGAAAAAGAAAAAATAGAATAAATATATATTTTTATATTAGCCACATCTGATGCTTGTATTTGCTCCAGCTCCAGGCCTACAACTTCACGCATTAAGTAAATTAGGCTCTGCAGTCTCCTTGTCACTGCCACTGTATCTGTTTAGCTGAGGGAATGGAACCAACCCTGTGACGTCAGACACAGCGACATTACAAGATGCGGCGCCCTAGCTCTAAAACCTATAGCAAAACATGCTGTTTGTTTAATATATTTTCATTAAAGTGGAAGCCAATGTACAAAACAATGTAAACTTGACCAAGTGCTTCACTTCCACTTTAAAGCTCACTCAAAGTTAACGTGATTCTTCCCTGCAGGCACAGGATGTCAACATGACGTCATATTAACGTTGTACCCCAATGTACCCCAACGTCGTGAGGACATTGGATTTTGTTTGGAAATGAAAATCGGGTTGATGTCAAAACGCAACGGTTGACAGGCAGGCTGATGTCAATGTCCAACCTAAAATCAACCAAATTTCAATGTCGAATCATGTTAAACCTTGACGTTGTGTGGACGTTACTACTATGACATCTGTCAGACATTCCATTTTGGTCACTTTCCAACACAACCTAAAATCAACCAAATATCAACGTAATTTGACATTGTTATTAGACGTCGAAATAACGTTGACCTTTGACACTGGCTAGACATTCAGTTTTGGTCACCTAACATCGTGACCTAAATCTAACCTAATATTAACGTCTTATGATGTTGTGTGTCTGCTGGGTTTGACTCTGACATAAGAAAAACTAACACTTTAAAAATGACTTTAAATAATCCGAAGGCAGTTTCATTCAGTGAACCACCTTCGTGTATGAAGCTGCCATGTAGTTCAGGTCAAACCACTTGATCTGCGCACCACAACTAGTCTACGTCAGTCAAAAAGCAACATGGCAGAGCGTGAAAGTCAATCAGTCAACTTGTTAGTTCAACCCCTACTGGCCATTAGAAAAAACCCTTAGCCCTGTATAAGTCTGATATTTTTGTCAGAGTTAAAGCCCTGTAAAGGTCTGAAATTTATTTCATAATGGTCTTAAAAGGTCTTAAAAAGTCTTAAAATTGACTTGGTGAAACCGGCAGAAACCCTGCTTAGAGAGCAAAGGTCAACTTTAATGGGCAGTTAAAGGCTATTTAACTTCTCCTAGAGAGGTCAGAGGTCAGCATAATGTTGGAGCAGAGAGGTTGGATGTTTAGCACTTGACAGTTTCCGTTCAGTAAATCACTGAAGGACCTTGTCGATGCACACAATAGGAAGAAAAATCTGGTTTCAATTCCGCTTGTAATAAATACAATGGGATTTTCTCTGCAAGGTCTGACTGTTGATTTACGGCACTCTGGAGGATCTGTATGCTGGAGAACATTGCTGTGTATTTCATGGCATGACGTGGAATTTCTCACAGACGCACTTTGGGTTTTTTTTTCCAGTGAATCAGTGGTTGGTCAGACCCCCAGAGGCTGTTCTGCTCGTAGAGTAACTGTATAAGTGTCCAGACGTCTGCTTGGCAGGAGCAGGACAGCTGGAATTTTAATGATTTAGATGTGCGTGTCAGTTTTTTTTTTGTTCCAGCAGAAGTTGATGGACAGCTAGAATGATGCGTGTTGGTGACAATGGAAGCCAGCAGTTATTATATCACAGATGTTATCAGGTTTTAATTTTGTAATAATAATAATAATAATAATAATAATAATACTTATTATTATTATATTTGCACTTTTATCTGATGAAAAGTTCACATTTCAAATAAGTGATGAGAGAATTTATATATTTTTTTGTGAACGTCCTTTTCAAAGTAATTTTTCCCCATAATGCTTTTGCATATTTTAATTGTAATTTTTCTTCTAATTAAAGTCATTATATTCATTCATTCTTATTAGGTTATTAAATATATTTAATACAGTTTTTCTTTTTTTATATTTATTTATTGAGTTTATTGAGACAATGGAAGCTTGCAGTTATTATATCACAGATGTTATCAGGTTTTATTCATTCATTCATTCATTCATTCATTCATTCATTTTATTTTCAGCTTGGTCCCTATATTAATCAGGGGTCACCACAGCGGAATGAAACACCCATACACTCTCATTCACACAGATACATTACAGACAATTCAGCATACCCAATTCACCTATAGCGCATGTCTTTAGTCTTGTGGGGGAAACCAGAGCGCCTGGAGGAAACCCATGCGAACACGGGGAGAACATGCAAACTCCACACAGAATTGCCAACTGACCCAGTCAAGGCTTGAACCAGCGACCTTCTTGCTGTGAGGCGACATCGGTTTTATCAGGTTTTAGTTTTGTAATCATACTTTTATTTGCAATTTTATCTGATGAAAAAGTTCACATTTCACCTTAAATCAATAATAATAATGTTGATCAAAGGATTAGTTTACCTGAAAATGGAAATTCTGTTATTAATTGTTCACTCTCATATCATTCTAGTCAGACCATCTGCAGTTTAGAACACACATTAAGATAATTTATGCATATTTTTTTAAAGCAACGGTCTAGAGAGGAACCAAAAACATTGTCAAAACTTTCCATGTGACTTCAGTTACTTCATCATACAAAGCTTCAACAACACTTTGGTGCGTAGGCTGTCATGATAGATAATTTTTGTTATGCAATATATTGTCATAGAATAATTGTAAGAAGTGATATCATTGCCATTTTAAGACCAATATTAGTGGAAAATAAAATAGAAAAGTTAATAACAGGGTGAGAATGTGGTAAAATATAAAAACGTGGTAAAAAAAACATTGCTTTTTCTGGATTGCTTTTCAAAACACTGTGGTTGGGTTTATGGAAGGGGGTGATTGGGTCAATCGATGCTTTTGAAAACACTATTATTGGGAAGGAGGAGGATGGGTCAGTCCATTGGTCAATCAGTCAGTCAATCAGTCAACAGCGGCCTCTAGTGGATTTATGCGAGAACTACGGGTGCGAATGGCACTGGCGAGAGAAATTTGAGATCTCAAAAAGTGTACACAGCAGCCTCTGGTGGATTCGCGAAAACAAAAACTGCAAAAAAAACTACCTCCTGGGACGTATTTGGCGTTCTCCAGAAATGTATCTAGGGGTACTTTTTTTTAGAATGAGTCTGGGTTGGACACATGTTTGACATCCCAGAGACATTTAATCTTTTGTTTTTTGGTTCGAAATTAAATGCAGTCATTTTTATGCAAAACTAAGCGTATAATATATACACATAAATCAATAAAAACTGCTTTTCGACAGCAGCCACATCGGACAAAGGGCTTTGACAGCTGTCTTGAAGGATTAAGTCTGAAATGCACATGATCTTCCTTCCTCCAGCACATTTCAGAGAATCACGCTGAGACCAACAAGTCTGTAAACTCTCCCGTAATGACAAGACTGTAGGGAAGCACATTTAAGAGTCTGCCAATGATAGTGCTGTGCAATTATCTCATGTATTCCTTTTAATTAGGGGTAAACGATCTCATGCTGGATGCTTGTTCTATGTTTAGTGTTCCTCTCATGGAGTTAAAGGAGGAACTGTTTCCTAAATGCATTTCTAAATGGATGTTTACAGGAGATCAGTACTGTGGTGGGAGATTAATGAAGCCGTCAGGATCCTTCAAGACCCCCAACTGGCCGGAAAGAGACTATCCTGCTGGAGTCACATGTTCTTGGCATATAGTAGCACCGAAGAACCAGGTAAACCCAAGTTTATTGAATTTTAAAGGGATAGTTTACTCAAAAATGATCATTTAATCTGCTTTTTACTTCTTTCTAAGCTGTTTTATCTTCCTCTGTTGAACAAAAAGGAAGATTTAATGAAAAATCTTGAAAAGAAGCAGCCACTGACTTCCGTTGTATTTTTGTTCCTACTATGGAAGTCAATGGCTTCTGGTTTTCAGCTTACTACAAAATATCTACTTTGTGTTCATCAGAATAAATAGTGAGAACATTTTCAGTTTTGGGTGAACTATCCCTTTAAAATTGATTAAATAAGTCCTGCTTTGCAAGTACAGTTAATTTTTGCTAATATACACTCTCCGGCCACTTTATTAGGTACACCTTACTAGTATCAGGTTGGACCTTCTTTTACCTTCAGAACTGCCTTAATCCTTAATGGTATAGATTCAACAAGGTACTGGAAATATTTCTCAGAGATTTTGGTCCTTATTGACATGATAGCATTACACAGTTGCTGCAGATTTGTCTCCCGTTCCACCACATCCCAAAGGTGCTCTATTGGATTGAGATCTGGTGACTGTGGAGGCCATTTGAGTACAGTGAACTCAGTGTTTGATTGGCTGATTAGAAATTTGCATTAACGAGCAGTTAGACAGCTGTACCTAATAAAGTGGTCGGTGAGTATCTTGAATGTGAAGTGCATCTATCTTTTTATTTGACAGATTATAGAGGTGAAATTCGAGAAGTTTGATGTGGAGAGGGACAACTACTGCCGTTATGATTACGTAGCCATTTTTAACGGTGGAGAAATAAACGACGCTAAAAGAATCGGGAAATATTGTGGAGACACCCCACCAGCGTATGTATTAATGCATCATATATCAAACATCATATGTCATTGAAGATATAAAAACCCCATTATCAGCAATACGTCTTTACATTCTGAGTATCTCTCTGCTTTAGACCCGTGTTCTCCGAGGGGAATCAACTCTTCATTCAGTTCCTCTCAGATCTCAGTTTAACAGCGGATGGCTTTATCGGTCATTATAAATTTAGACCCAAAAAGTTTCCCTCCACAACCGTTCCACCAACCACGACAGCTCCACCCACTACCACCAGACCCACACGTAAGTACAACCCTCCAAACCTGCTGCTGAGGGCGATACTCCTTAATCATGCTGTATGGAGAGTTTAATGGTAGTCTACATTATACATGCACCCATGAATGCTGCTTTCAGAACAGAATGTACACTACCTGACAAATGTCTTGTCATCGATCCCAGTTGTAAGAGCAAAAAATAATAACTTGACTTCTAGTTGGTCATTTGGAAAAATGGCAGATGGTGTACTTTTCTGATGGATCATCTGCTGAACTGCATCACAAATACTGCAGAAGACCTATTGGAACCTGCATGGACCCAAGATTCTCATAGAAATCAATCAAGTTTGGTGACAAAAAAAATCATGGTTTGGAGTTACATTCATTATGGGGGCGTGCAAGAGATCTGCAGAGTGGATGGCAACATCAACAGCCTGAGGTATCAACAGTGCTGTCTGTTACATTACAAACCACAGAAAACGGCAATTTTTCAGCAGTATAGCGCTCCTTCTCATACTTCAGCCTCCACATCAAAGTTCCTGACAGCAAAGAAGGTCAAGGTGCTCCAGGATTGGCCAGCCCAGTCACCAGACATGAACATTATAGAGCATATCTGGGCTAAGATGGAGGAGGCATTGAAGGTGAATCCAAAGAGTCCTTATGAGAATGCTTCATTTGTCATTCCAGATGACTTTATTAATAAGTTGAGTCATTGCAGAGATGTATGGATGCAGGCCTCCAAGCTCATGGGAGCCATACACAATATTAATTCTTTTTTCCACTGCAGCATGACTTTATATTATATACTGTACATTATTTCTGTTAAGTGACAAGATTTTTGTCTAAGCAAAGTCAGACCTTACTCTCCTAATTAAATAATTAAAAATCAAGGTATGATCATATTTTATTTCGGTAAAATAAACATAGTCTAGAGGCCTTTGCCTTTCATATAAGCCACTTCTGATACCAAATGATCAACTAGAGTTATTTATCAATAATCAATAATAATAATCAAGTTATTATTTGTTGTTCCTAAAACTTGGATAGGAGACAAGACTTTTTTCAGTTATATGTGTATGTGTATGTCTAATTAACTTAAATCATGGCACTGTTAGCAACATCATGACAGATTTAACAGCAACCTTTTAAAAGGGAGATTTTTCACCTTGATTTTAGGGAGGTTCCATTTTAATCTGATTTAATATGAACCTCTTTAATCTTCTAAACTAGCAAGATGATATATTGAAAAAATGGAGGAACCAAACAGCTGATCGCCACAGAACTCCATAGTTATAAAAGAAATACACATTGAAGGACCAGTTTTTCAAAATATTGTCTTGTGATTAGCAGGAAGTAATTTGGTTTGAATACAACATTACAGTGAGTAAATGAAGATTGGGTGAAAAAAAATGAATTTTTGGCTGAATGACTCTTTTTTTTCTCAGAGAATTAAATATGTTTATTTTATGTCTTATAAGTCTTATGCCTAAAAATTAAATAAATCAATCTGAGGACATTTGATCTCCTTTATGTTGCTGCCAATTGCCTGATTGTTTGCTTACCATCTAATCTAGCCAGACCATAAAGCAATGGTCACACTGCATACACAAATGCAAACGCAAACTCGTGCAACAAGTTTCGCAGTTTGCTGCATTGCAAAGTACAAGCTTGGTGAACTCTAACCTGCGAAATTTCACCATGTGACTGCGTGCGACTTTAAATAAATGTAACGCTTTTTTAAATGTCTAATCTTGTTTAATCCCGCCGCTTTTCACAGTGCTGAAGAGCACTTGTTAGGAGACCATCAATGTTATTCACTTCACCTGGGATTGGTCACAATAGCTTTTTCTGCCTTATTAGACTTACTGTATGGGCAAAACTGAAATATTGCAGAAATCGTTTGCGAATAAAGCGCCGTTTCTATCAAGTGAGTCAAAGAGAACAAAATCGTCGCTTCCTGATAAACTGGCGCCAAATATCAAAACGAAAACTGGAATTTGTTGCGGTAGGAAGTGGCTGTGGGCTTTTATTCTTATATAATACATTACTTGCACCTCAGAAAATGAAAAACGAAATGCAATGAATGTGCAGCGACTTTTGGAGGCTTGAGACGCTCTTTTGGAGCGCAGTCAATCTGGGGTTCGTTTCTGAAAATCACCGTTAGCCAACTAAGGTTGCAAGTTCTATCGTTACAATCATAGTTCACTGATTTGGCATTTCCCGAATCCGTCGTAATTTCTGAATCTAAATGTAATTATAGCAACAAATAAATAAGAGTAGTTTTTACATTATTTGACCATATATCTGATTTAAAGTCTATATGAGATTAGCCTAATAGTCTATATGAGACTAGCTTTATGTTTTAGCTATTGTAATTGGTTTTGTTTTAGAATAGAATGGGAAATATTCTCCATAACGTTTATAAAATAAATGTAGGCCCTATTTGGACTGTTTATATTATAATGGCAAACAAATCCATGTTTTTACCAAGAAAAAAATAAAGGAATAAAAAACAGTTGGATTTTCTCTAAAGAAGTTGTTACTCAACCTCGTTTAGATCGTCATTACAGACGTTTTACGTTCCAACTAACGTGGCTCAATTGACGGATCTGCAACAGAGCAACTGTGGTTTTGGGAAACACTCGTCACGATATCGTTCATTTCCCAAATATGCATCGTACTTTGATAGTTCAGCCGTGACTTATGCCATTGTTTGGGAAACGCATCCTAGGACATTTCTGGGAAGTAATAATACTGAACCACTTTGATGACGAACTGATGGTCAGTAGGCTGGTTTGTCCATTAATAATGTCCCATTGCGCCCCCCATTTTCACATGATCTGTTCAAATAAAATGACATGACTTTTTTGATGCACATTCTGGAATTCTCTCAGTTCCATTGTAGTTTATGCAAAATTTTTATTATCAGATAAAACGTTTATCCTACTCAGTTGTGCACATATGTTTTTGATGTGCATTTTTAGAATTGACGCACATCTTTTTGTTTATATATTCCAAAATGTACATAAAAATAAGTGGATGGAAACATAGCTGATGTTTTTCATCATCTGCCAATATTGTTTGGTGAATTCTTTAAATCACATAATTGACAGGCACAAGTTTCAGACAGGTTTCTATGCATTTCTTCTTTGATGTTGGCTTTGTCCATGTACTGCAGGTTATGCCGTACACTGACTTCCTCACTTTTTTGCACACACATACTTAAAAAGGCTGGCTCAGTTTCAATATACTACAGTAAAGCAACTTTTTGAAGTGTTTTTTTCTGCTATCTCTGCCCTCCTCTCCAGCTTTGAAGTATTCTGCAGCGCTGTGTCAACAGAAATGCAAACGGAAGGGAACCCCTGAGAGCCACTACTGTTCCAGCAACTTTGGTAAGAGCAAAACTCTGCAGTTAATACTAACTTTTTCTGCTGATACATGAAGACACACACTCACACACTGCAAACTTAGAGTTGTAGGTTTGGAGGGGGCATCTGAGTAAGTGAAAACAAGCGGAGATTGTTCGCAGTTTGTCATACGGAGCATGTTTTTATGTCTGCTTTTTTCCAGCATTCTATCTTTGGCCTGCTGGTTTGTGTCAGTGTTTCAAAAGATTCCTTGAGCTTTGCCACCGGTATAGCGTATTTGTGTGTGTGTGGGATACAGTGCTCTAGTGTAAATAGACTGCAGTGGACTGTGGGTAAACTGTTGGTAAATGAGAGTGTTGATTCAGTCAAGCTTTTTGGCCGCTGGAACAGCTCTGCAATGTAAATGTTCCTTAGCAAGCAGATATTTCATTATGATTTCTGATGTTTACTTGGATTTGCATATGGGAAATCGTGTCATTAGTGGAGACTAGAGTCACGTTGGGAATCAAGGTCTAAGTGTAAAGGAACGTGGAAAATTACACGCACATCCTGTCAGATTTGGTTAACTGTACCTTTTATGTACTACTGAAATGATTAAAAACAAGTTTACAATGAAATTATATTAAAAAATATGTTAATATACAATATGTTTAATGTTTAAATATGTTAATATAATCATAAGTGAAATTAAAAATTTTCATTTTGACACATTTAGTTTCTGCTATTTCAGTTTTTTTTTTAAAGCGCTTGAATGAAGAAATTCATTGCAAAAAAGTCCAATTTACATTTACAATTAGTCAAATAGCACAGTGGTCCTCAACCTTTTTACCTCTGAGGACAGGTCAATGCTTGACATAGTTACGGCGGCCTGAGGGGTGGAGGGAGGGTGTGAATTGCTAGCCTCCATTAGAAATAACGAATTTACGCACGGAAAAGACGCGATATGTGAAGGCCCCTAAGGCCATCGTCATTTGCGATCTCTAGCAGTTGATCTTCTCGCACAGGCATGCTAGATTCCCCTTCGTGAAGACACTTTCCAAAGACGTCTTACTCATTTTGTTTCTTACTCATTTTGCTGCTTGTGGGTTACATTTTGGTGCTCAAGTGACTGAGATGTAAGCGAGAAAATACGGTCAGTTATCAAAATGAAAGATTTTTCAAAATAAAAGATTGTTCAGACTCAGATAATAAATAAAATGGAAATAATTAATGATTTCTTGTGGGGCCCGGTACCAATTGATCTGGGACCGGTCTGCGGCCTGGTGGTTGAGGATTGATTTAGCAGACACTTTTGTCCAAAGTGACTTACGATTGGGTCGATTAAAGTGTCAGAGAGATGAAAGATTGTGATTTCTACAGGTGCTTTGTCAAACCCACTCACCTGTGTGAGGCACAGTCAGAATAATGGGTGTCGAAAGTGGAATCAGGGCTCCTGGCATATTTGAGGCCCTGAGGTGGGCTGTGCGAAGGGCTCGACATCCTTAAACCCCTCCCTCCTCCAGTTGGTTCCCAGTGGATGAAATCATGGACCACCCTATATTTTTTTTACAATTCAGAAACCAAATGAATGTAGGTCAATTTTACAGTCCACATGAGCCGGAGGTTGCTACTTTTATTTGAGTATGTTGATGTACTTCCAACCAATGCGGAATATTGAGTAAGGGGTGTGGCTTTGTTTTGCCATCATTCTCTCATGGCAAACTAACGGTAAGTGAGGGTATTAATATGCAGTTGCTTTGGAAGCCCTCAGGTTTACGTCAACAGAAGGACATCCACTCCAAAGATGAAAGCAAATGATCAGACTTTCATTGAAGATTATTAAAAGAAACACATTTTCAATGGATTTACTTGCTCTGATTAATTATTGGGCACCTTAAGAATAACAATGGAGCTAGCAAAATAAACATTGTAAATTTTGATTTCAAGCGGACTTTAAGAAAACCAAACAAAAACACAATGTTTACCCCATTTTGCACCTGCAGAGTATCCTGTACACATTTTCCTGTCTGATAATGTCAGCATTTAGGACAATATTCCAAAATCACAAGCACAGACTCATAGTATTTTGTTTGATACCACAGAGAAAAGCATTGACTGTGGTTAATTGACTACTGTTGTACAGTCATTTAAGAGTGATGGTCTCTAATGTTGTTTTTTTTTATGTCTGCAGTGATTACTGGAACCGTCATCACTGCTACAACCCGAGGAGGTAGCATGTACGCCACTATCTCCATAATCAATGTCTACAAAGAAGGTAACCTTGCTATCCAGCAGGCTGGCAAGACCATGAGCACAAAGATTGTCATCCTTTGCAAGAAGTGCCCGTATGTCAGACGAGGTAAGTGCCTGATTTTTCTTTCTCTAAAACTAATACTCAAGGCAATTTCTTCTGAAAATTATTGAAAAAGTCAAAAATCTTGTTTTCATTGAGCACTACAGTTCAGTAGAGTACAGTACGGTATGCATTTGTCTTCATTTCCACTGTCAGAATAACCTAAATAGCGAACCCTATGGCATGACCCATCGGAGGGGTACCTTGCACAAGAGTATAATACCAAAAGGGTGGAGCTAAACCTGGGATGGTCAACTTCAGTCCTGTAGATTTGAGCTCCAACCCTAATCAAACACACCAGCCTGTAGCTTTCTAGTGATCCTAAGATGTGTTTCTCAACCACGTTTCTGGAGGACCACCAGCACTGTATGTTTTGGATGTCTCTTTTGTCTGTCACATACATTACAGGTCTTTCAGTCTCTGCTAATGAGCTGATGATTTGAATCAGGTGCGTTTGGTTAAGGATACATGGAAAATTTGGAGAGCTGGTGGTCCTCCAGGAACGTGGTGGAGAAACACTGAACTTGAGGACACTGATTAGCTTGTTCAGATGTGTTTGATTAGTGTTAAAGGGAAAACTCAGCAGGACAGTGACCCTCCAGGACCAAAGTTGCCCATCCATGAGCTAGCCTTACTGCTGAAAGCTATTGGTTTACAGAGAATTGTCAATTGCATGTGCAACAAGCCAGGAGAACGATTGCACAGTAAGCTCCATTGTTCAATACACAGCCAAAACACAACACTGTAATGATAGGATGACAGCGCGGAGTCATTAACCATGCTCAAACAAAGCTTGTTTCATCTTGTGGTGGACATTCAAATGCCAGTATGCAAGAATAGGATCTTCTGTGTGTCCTCTATTGTTGTTTACATGGTCGCTCACAAGATGCACAGCTTCCTCTCTCTGTTTATGCTGCGCTTCTACATTTTAAATAATGAACTTGACCATGCAAAAGACACGATTCATGAATGGCCTGTATGGCTTTCTTTTTTGAGCCAGAATAACATTGATCATAACTTCTGGCACACACCATGTCTACCGAGTAAGGGTTCTGTTGGCAGTGGAAACTCAAGGCTCAAGGCGTAGTGTACTGTAATTAATTGTACCGCGCCACTCAGTGGAAACGTGGCATAACTGTGTTCCTGTTAGTACTGCTTGTTTGTTTGTCAGTGTGCAAAAATAAAGAGTATCTCAGGTTATTTTCCACTTTGTTGCTGAAAACAGCCTTCACAGCATGATGTCAGTCACCACAAACTGAAGTAACCCACAACAGGTTTGCCATTGAGCTACCTCAAGCTTTACCTCTGTGTTAGACTTAAAAGGGTAAACCAAATGTTCTACAGATGTTTGCAAAACAAAAGATTACCTGATTGTAAATTGGCTATGATAATATACAGTTTAAATATACACTCACTGGCAACTTTATTAGGTACAGCTTGCTAGTATTTGGCCTTTTAGCTTCAGAACTGCCTTAATTCCTTGTGGTATGCATTCCTCAAAGAATTTGATCCACATTGACAGTTGCTGCAGATCCATGATGTGTATCCTGTTCAAGCACATCCCAAAGGTGCTCTGTTGGATTTAGAACTGGGCCCTGTATCATAAAGCTGGATTCGCTGGCTAGCCAGTTAAGTTTCAGTTTAGGTTGTCCCAGTCTTCGGTTTTAGGTAATTTGAATCACTCTTTCTTGCCATGGTATTATGGAGCTACTTAGATGAGCTACCTTCAAGGTACTTAAAATCCAGAATTGGTGCAAACTGTTCTGGCTTTGTGGTACAGACCCCTGGTGACTGGAGGATATTTGAGTACAGTGAACTCATTCTCATTTTCATGAAACCAGATTGAGATGATCTTTATGACATGGCATGTATGTTATCCCGCCTAAAATAGCCATCACAGACATAAAGGGATGTAAATTGTCAGCAATAATCAGGTATCGAGTCCATGCTTCTATTTACCAAAAAATCCACCCCTACCATCAAGCCAGGCATTTGCCAATCATTCATTGTCCCATGTTTGCGCTTTCACAGAAAATGTAGCCTTAGTACCAGTGTGGTCCTCTGCTGCTGTAGCTCATCTGCATCTATGTATATATATATATATATATATATATATATAGTCATAGTATGGTTCCAAAAAACTGTTGCATTTACTTCAAATTGCTAAAGAATTTTTAATGTAATCCTGGGATACTTAAAGCTTGTCCTCTTATAATATGATTAAAAACCACCCTGTGTATTGTATATAACAATGTGTTATTCTTTGAATATTTGTGTATGCAATAAAATGCAAATAGGGCAAAATTGGCACCCATGCAGCTGGTGGCACATTAACCCACCACCTAGTTTGCCTATGCCTAGAAATGGTCTCCTGGTGTCACATCTATGCAGTCTCCACAAGTGTAATGTCATGGCATGTTCACACAAGTTTTAATCAGAATGTATAAAACACATAAACTAATATCTGAATCAGATTACATTTTTTAGAGTACTTGTAAAACAGATCTGCAGTCAAAATGAATTGATTCGGATTGATCAAAATTGGTGCATATAAAGGCTGATTTATACTTCTATCTTGCGCGTAGTCCTGCATTTATACTTCTATGTGCTGTTTGTGTTGCTGTGCAATAACACTTCCGGAACACTAGCTGTCGGTAAGTTTTTATGTTACTCTGTGTCGAGTTTCTTCACGGAACTTTTGTTTTTTCTTATGGCTACCTTAATGTACAAGTAGCTAAAACTCGCACATTTTAAGGCGGGAACCGGCGGATGTGCATCATCTTTAATGATAACGTAAACGCAAAACAACAATTTCCATCTAGAGCTACTTCACGGGACTCAACACTTGTAAACATTCGCTCCAAAGAGTTTGCGCGGCTCTCAGTCCCAATTTAAATCCACATTGACAAATGAGTTCGAGCTCAAGAAACAAGTTTCTGGCGGCTGCAGTTCACTATACTGCCACTACTGTTGCTAATAACAAAGGTTAAAATCTCTTATAACAAAAAAACTTATAACAAAAGGTCAAATTTTCATGTTTTAATGCCGAAATCTCACTATCATATGTTTATACATCGAATAAACATATGGAGTGAATAGGCCCCAGAGAAAAGCTGATCCAAAGCCCTTCCTGAATGTCTCTGCCGCTCCGTCACTGCATTCAGGTTTTGTCTGTGTGGTGTCGTTAGGTTTGAACTACATCTTCATGGGCCAGGCGGATGAGGAGGGTCGAGGAATGATCGCACCCCATCATTTCATCATGGCTTTCAAGGCCAAAAACCAGAGGACCTTCAACCTGCTGAAGACCAAACGCTGCTGAGCTCTTAGGGACAATCTTTGGTCTCAAAAACCACACATGGTTGTGTGACGTCTTCATATCTGCCCTGCATGTCCCAACATCCTTCATCGCCCTTCCCAGAGGAGGTCGAGGACTATATGGCTTAACGGTTGGGCTCTTTTTGTTCCTACTTCTTCTGTTACTGTTGTGATAAACATCAAAATAGCAGCAAGGGCAGAAGTGATCATGACAGGTGAAGAAAAATAGAATGTAAAAATCTATATTATGATCACAGATATTTGTAAGATATTTGTAGATTTTTGACCCCATAGCAAAGATAGAGGAGCCAAATGCAATAAACTAGTAGCACGCCTTTGCTGTCTTTTGAAATTATGCAGGATGTGTTTCTCTTTGTCTATAAAATATTTTGATAGAAACAGATTGCTAGTTGTGAATGTTAAATTATAAATTATTTGTTAATGAGATGAAAATAAAATTCATCGTTTAAAGTCTTGGACATTGTCTTTATTTGTATTTTTGAAACACATTTTGTTCCACAGAAACAAATTTCAGTTGATTAAGGACATTTCAGAGTTCATGTACAGCAGTGCAAATGGTCATGTCAGAACATCTGTTGCTAAACTTGCCTAGGGCTCAGAGTGCTCGACTGTGAAAAGGGCACTGTTCAAACATTTAACTCCTTAGGAAACTTAGTACAAGGGTCATAATCTACAACTGCAGAACTTTTATATATATGTTTCTTGTTCCAGACTGCTCTGAAAGTAGTTCCGCAGTTAAAAATACGTAACACTGATTGTTCTGATATTGATACAATACCATTACTAAAATTACCTGCTTTTCCAGTTATTCAGCCAGAAAAAGACAGGTTTTGACAAACTTTTAAAGCCTTTCCTGTTAATATATTAACTGACTGACAACATTCACAAATAGATATATGTAAAGGATTGTTTTGTTTGTCTTAAAACCATGAGTCAGTTAGGTTAGAAAGGAGCCAGAAGTCAGAACAGGCTAGAAGTGTTAAGAGTGAGAAATTTCTCCAGCTGGTCCAGTCTTAATGCAATTAAATGTAATAATCTTTGAGGCCCACTGTCCTGCAGAGAGTAGCTCCTACCCAGATTGAACACACCTTCAGCAGCACATCAAGGTCTGCAGAGTCAAGCTGTGGTCACACTACAGTTTGAGCATGCGAAATTCTATTGGATGGGTCTACAAGAAGGTTAAGGTAAAATAAGATGATGCAACGCTGATAAAATGAGCAATTGCTTTTAATTTAACATTTCTGTATAGAGAGTTGATGTTTTGATCTTCTGTTGGTCTCGCACATTCACGTGATGTGAATTTTGCAGCTCAGAGTTCACCGAGCTTGAACTTTGGAATGAAGTGACATGCGAAACTTGTTGCACGAGCTTGCATTTATGGTCTGGTGCATTCGCATGCATATGAATAGAGGTCAATGTGAAGAAATTGTAGTGTGATCACAGCTTTACTTGGAACTTCTAGGCAAGCGTTTTGGAGCTGATTGAAGCTAAAACTCAGCAGCTGGAATAGGACACCCCTGGTTAAGATCAGGGGTAAGCAAGTCCTGAACTGAATTTGATTCAGCCTTGAAAAAAACTCACTGGCCTACAGCATTCTCGTAACACTCAGACCTTGACTGGGTTTTTCAGTTGTGTATTGTTAGGGTTGGAGCAAAGCTCTGCGCAACTGTTGTTTACCAGGACTGAACTTTCCTACCTCTGATCTAGGTCAAGGTCAACCCTGCTCCTGGAGAGCTGCTCCTGAAGGTTCTCCATTTACATACAAACATACCTGAATCAGCTAATAAAAGTGTTAAGGATTGTTTGAAAATCACAGTCAGGTGTTGCAGGATATAAGCTCAACATGACCAGAGTAGATCTCCAATTTAGGTCAGGGGTTTGGCAAGTTTACCCCGGAGACCCACAGTCCTGTAAAGTATTGATCTGGCCTTTATAAAAAGTCACCTGTCTGTAGCTTTCCAAACTTTGTGTAGCTTGTTCAAGTGTGTTTAATTAGGATTGGGGAAAAAACACTCAGCTTTGAAGGATTGAAATTGCCCACCTGTTTTAGGTGGGCTGGGGAGACAGCTTTGTTTTATGCCAAGGGTCTTCAACTGTGGAACTCAAGGTTCAATTTCCT
This sequence comes from Danio aesculapii, assembly GCF_903798145.1. NCBI lineage: Eukaryota > Metazoa > Chordata > Actinopteri > Cypriniformes > Danionidae > Danio > Danio aesculapii. The sequence goes on from NC_079458.1 coordinate 36,074,017, forward strand.
GCAAAGGTTAGATTTACCTATAATAACAAGCTTGGACCAGCTATTTGAGATATTCAGGATTACAAAAATGTTACAGGCAGGTAATTACAATTGAAGGTTAAAGCTAGATCTTGAGGGCCAAAGTTGAGAATCCTTGTTTATCAGTATTTTCCCCCTCAGCTTCAACCGTAACCCTACAGTATACCTTATTCAGATCATCTGCCTGTTAGCAAAAAGCTCTATAAACTGATTACATGTACTAGATATTAAAGACATAAAAATGTACAGAGTGGTTGGTCACCAATACTGGAGTTAAGAACTACTGTCCTTAAATATATATTCAAATACTGAAAAGATGCAAAAGTTACTAGGTATTTTCACATGTTCAGTATAATATAGCATTTCTTTATAATAAATGTTATTTATTTGAAAAGAATGACACTTTTAGAAAGAAATAGGATGCAAGAATATTACGTAAGTTATGGTTCTGGAGGCTTTGGTGTAGAATAAACAGAGCTTAATACAATTCCAGTAGAGTCCCAGGACTTTTTTGTCACTTATATCTTCCCAAGAATAAGAAGTGGAGCATTGCTGAGCATGCTGGGTCACTTTAAATAAACGGGCATGGCTTAGCTTCTGGGGTAGAACATGGCATATTTGGAAGTGCGAAAGCCCAAAAGGTCTCTCATTTCATTGCGAAACTTGGAGAGGTCTTGGCGAAGATCATTGAGATTCTCTACTGTGGCCTGGTCCATGCTCTGCATCTTCTGTCTCGTAGAGGTCAGGTAACGGTGCACTAGACAGCACATAATCTTCTGGTAATTCTGATCTCTTTTCTGCTTCAGGTTCGTCCATTCCTGAAAACAAAAAGTTATAGGTTCACTATAAGAAATAAGTTTGGAAATATTGGTTTAACTCTGGCCCTAAAACCTCAATGTCTCCAATGGAGCCATGGAATCAGTCCTGGTACACTGTACAGTTTATGTGAGCTAACAGCGCTTGAATCCCTCTCAGCAGTTTCACTAAAGAGGAGGAAATTCACCGGCGGTTCTTTGTCTCCACCTCATGCATTTAAAATCTTTTTAAGCAGTAGTGTCCAATCCTGTTCCTAGAGATCTACCTTCTTGGAGACTAGCAACCTTAATCAAACACTTACTTTCTCCCAGGGTCATTTTTATCGAAGTTGATATTTAGCCGCACCATGTTGGTGTTTCGTAACTTGTGAGGGAAACTGGAGCAACTGGAGGAAACCCACGAGAACACAGGGAGAACATGCAAACTCCACACAGAATGCCAACTGGCCTAGTCGGGGCTCGAATCAGCAACCTTTGTGTTGTGAGGCAAATTTACCTACTGTGCCACCATGCTGCCCTTGATCAAACACACCTGTCTTTGATTAACAAGTGCTCCTTCAGGTCCTACCGAGTTGGTTTACTTTGATCCGGGTTGGAGCTGAACTCTGCAGGATGGTAGATCTCCAGAAACAGGATTGGGCACCCCTGCTTTAAACCATGGTAAGCCGTACACCTTTTTTTTTAGAAACAGTCAAAGTAATTCTTTAAAAAAGTAATTCTTACATACCCTCAGACTATTCTGTCTCTTGACCTTGCCTGTGGATGTGTGGGAACAGATCCATTTGCTCATGCTGATCACTAGGTAGCACACGGTCTTGGGTGAGGGAAGGACGTTGAAGGGTGGAGGCAGTGTGCACTTGTCATCAAAGTAACTGAGCCACAGTTTAGCCCGAGCAAATTTCCACTCCTTATCTTCATGGTTCTACAAGCAAATAAAATCAAGGTAAAACAAAGTTCCATACCACATGCTATTTACCTGATACAAGTTTGTACATGTACAGTGCAACCAGTGGTATATGTACTTTTCCTGAGTTTTCCTGAGCCCTTAGCCATACGGTTATTTGGGGGAGGGGATCTGTGGAGATTTGCTTGGTCATTAGAGTTAGTCCTGTCATTTGGGGACTGCTATGTCTCTGCATTGATTTTGACTGGAGAATTAACATCACCTCCCACACATCCTACACATTGTGTCCTTCCAGTATCTTCATGCGGTCTTTTCCTTGCTCTGGGATGTGTCTGTTTTTCCAGTGTTCATAATTACATCCTCTGGTTACCATTGAAACAGCCAAAACAGAGACTGATGTCATGCCAATCTTCGCACACACACAGTGGTTAGAGCAAACTAAAAGTAATTATATAAATGTAACAATATCAACCCACATAGCAAAATATCTTTGGCCCAGCTTTGGCCCACACAATCAGCCTTTGCTTGGCCTACATGCCGCAGTGAATTACGAATTACGGTAAATGACTGGACCAATTCTGACTTCCAGACTAGGGCCAAACATGGACCATAGCTGGGCCAAGTTAATAACCCATAACTGAGCCTGAACTGGGCCAGATATTTTGGTGTGTCACAACTGCCATAAAATTGATAAACCCATGAATCTTTATGGGTGCTAATAGGCTTTAGGCGCTTTTACTCGAAGGGACCTGATTGGTAGAATTTTTATTCTTTATTTGAAAATAATAACATTTGTTTTACATGTGGGTCAAGATAGGCCAAACTTACATAGTTCATATATCAATTATTAACATCTGGGCCAAACACTACATTTTACATTTGGTCCAAATATTGTGTGACGCCTTAAAGACGTTGCCACCTCTGCCTAACCAGGGCCATGTTTGGCCCACATGCTGTTTGCCAGTGCTGAATGAATGCCTGCTGTGCCAGATTTATGCCAAATTTGGGCCAAAATTCTTTGCTACCTGGAAATAATGGGACTGACCAAGTTAATTGACTTTTCTTGAAAGGGACTTTGATTCAGGTCACATATTTTCAAACGTGGCACGCTAGCTCATCAAACGAAAATTGAAATTATTGGGACTGCTTATGGATAGACCTTATGAAAACAAACAGTCTGTTTGGGAGAACCAACACTGTTTTTACTCAATGAACACTTGATAAGATGGGATGTAATGAGGGGTTGGGTGTTTGAGGGTTCATTTCAGATTGAACAAAATACCATTTTTCTATTACCTATGAAAGGGGCAGTGGACACCATAACTCCCCCAAACCCCCTGTCCCCCCCACCCCGCCCCTCCACTGGGTGAATTGCTAGAGAGGAACTTCATTTATTTAATTCTACAACCCAGAAACAAATACATGAATTCTTTGATCTCAAGGCTCACTCACAGCGATCTGTCTGAAGCTCTTATGCAGCATGGCCACCAGGAGTTTGGTTAGAACAATGACCACAACGATGTTGTAGGTACCGACGATAAGCGCACCAACAAATGACCGCAGCTCCTCCGTGTAGCTGATCCTCGTCACAAATAAATTAACATGTGCCAAAGAGAAGATGTACCAGAAGAGTGCGTAACACGTCCCCATAAACCTGAAGAAAGATCAAAATAATTATAAATAATTTAATAAGAGCTTTCGTGTTCTTTTCAGTCAACATTTAGCTTTGTGTCTTTAGAACAATTATTGTGACAAAAATCTGACATTTTTTTTGTCTGTCAAATTTTAAAGGGTCAAATTTCACAGACAACTCAATTATAGATGAAAAATTAGATGAGAAGAAGCAAAGTACGTGTGAAAGGTGTCGTTGCTCTGCTGCTGACAGAAGATCCCCTCACAGTCCTTGTTATCGTCTTTGGTTTTGGATGGATCCTGATCTTTCCCATACAGCTGTGTCAGGCCGATGGTGAAAGAGATGAGCACTAGCAGGAATAAGCCAAGAAACTTGCCAAACTCTTGTAGCATCTGACCCATGGAGATCTGCAATGACAAAAACACCAGACTTTCCACATCAGCCATTCAAGTGACTAGCCTATTAAGCTACCATAAGGATCCTAAGAAATGGACTTGATGAAATATATTTTGGGTTATATACTTAAAGGAGCACTCAAATTTTATTAAATATGCTTCTTTTACAAGTCCCTTAGAGTTATAAAGTTGAGTTTTACCAATTTTGAATTCATTTAGCTAATCTTTTTGTCTCTTAGCATAAATCATTAAAACGAATTAGAGAATTAGCATCTTGCTCAAAAATTTGAACTATACTCTCATTCTGGCTTACTAACCTAGGAACTTTGCTGCCATACCACGGCTGCAGCAGGCACAAGGATGTTTCGCAACACCTGAAAATAGACCCCAGCTAGGTAAGTACCTGGGTAATGATACAGGACACTTCGTAATACCATTGCACCTGCTGCAGCCATTATACAGCAGCAAAATTATTTGATTGTTACACCAGAATGAGAGTAAAGTTCCTAGCTATATTGACATAGCAACTTCATTTTCGGTCTTAGTACATGATGTAACTACAAAATCTTTAAATAGGAACATTATCAGAACTCTTTAATCATTTTTAAGCAAGATGCTAATGGTCTAATCCCCTTTAATGACTTGTGCTAAACTTAAAGTAAATTCATATAGCTTAATCTTAGCTAGAGATCAGCTGAATAGATTGTGAAATGGTAAAACTCTACACAAAGATGTTAAAACCAAAGACTAGAATGCATAAGACATGTCCGTCATATAGTTGGGGATAGGCAATGGGGATAAGTGTAACGGTAAATATGGCAAATTAAGTCCCGCCTTCTAGTACAACAGCCAATCATCGCCACAGCCATATCACCCTGCATCCCAAGACCGGTTGCACACTGTAGCTAAGCAGGGCTGAGCCTGGTCAGTACCTGGATGGGAGACCACATGGGAAAACTAGGTTGCTGTTGGAATTGGTGTTAGTGAGGCCAGGTGTTAGGGGGCACTCAACTTGCAGTCCTTATGCCCCAGTATAGTGAAGGGGACACTGCCCTGTCAGTGAGCGTCGTCTTTCGAATGAGACGTTAACCCGAGGTCCTGACTCTCTGTGGTCATTAAAAACCCTATATATTAGGATTTATAACTAGTATAACCTAGTATAACCCTAGTGTCCCCAAATTCCCTCCATCGGCCCTTACCCATCATGGCCTCCCAATCATCCACCGAATTGGCTCTTTCACTGTCTCTCCACTCCACCTATAGTTGGTGTGTGGTGAGCTGTCGTCGCATCATCCAAGTGGATGCTGCACTCTGGCGGTGGTGTGAGGAGAACCCCCCCCTCCCCCCCAACCACATGATTGTGAAGCACTTAGGGTGTATGCCCATATATTATAAATGCGCTATATAAAATATACACATTACATCGATCGCTACAGACTGATGATTCTCTAGGGAAGGGGCTCAGACCAGACATGAGTTTCTGCAAATTTTGTGTGATTCAAACTTTTAGAAATGAAACTAAAGAGACAGTTGTTGTTAAATTGTATTGGTGATTCTTAATATGAAATTTAATGACTTGCCTTAGTGAAATGACTTGCCTTACATGGACTTTGGTAAAACCCAACCTATTTTGGAAGTAATAGCAACCACAGCATTTTCTTGACTCCTTTGGAAAAAAAGCCAAATATTTCGAAATATTCTTTTGAAATATATATACAGTACTGTATTTGACAGGGTGACGTGGTGGCGCAGTGGGTAGCACTGTCACCTCACAGCAAGAAGGTCGCTGGTTTGAGCCTCAGCTGGGTCAGTTGGCATTTCTGTGTGGAGTTTGCATGTTCTCCCCGTGTTCATGTGGGTTTCCTCCGGGTGCTCCGGTTTCCTCCACAAGTCCAAAGACATGCACTATAGGTGAATTGGGTAAGCTGAATTGTCCGTAGTGTATGTGTGAATGAGTGTGTATGGATGTTTCCCAGTGATGGGTTGCAACTGGAAGGGCATCCGCTGCGTAAAACATATGCTGGATGAGTTGGCGGTTCATTCCGGTGTGGTGACCTCTGATTAATAAAGCGAGTTAGCCAAACAGAAAATGAATGAATGTATTTGAGAGCAGTTATATCGGGTTGGTGGAAATCAAACATGTTTTTCAGTTTAGAAAACAAGGCGATGTTCTGAAATGAGTTTATTTTAAGCGTTGGATTCCAATTTTAGCTAACTTCACATATCAAACAACTAGTGACTGATAAACACAGCCCAAGTAAATATTAGTTTGGCCCATTACGGGGTAACATGTCTCCGTAGATACATTAAGCAATCTGTACCTGCACACATACAGTAGACTAGCTCCTTATAGACTTCAGTGTCTGTCTGTGCTTTCTAGATTCCATTGGTCTTTCCAGTGGGGGCAGAAATAAGGGATGAATTCCTTGTGTCAGGTCTGACCAGTGAACCAAAATGTTCTGTACTGCATGTTTGCTCTGAAACGCAGCCAGGATTTAGACCCCCACAAACACCCCCCCCCCAAACACACACACTCCATTAGTCTAATTCATTTTCTTGTCACTCTCAAACCCCTGCCAGGCATTTTCCAGATTTAATATATTTTTTAAACTGTGTTGAACATGAGTAGTTAGTAGTCAATATACATTTTTGCCAAAGTGCCAAATCCAACCATAAAGCATTTTCATTGGTTAAATGTTTTTTGTTGTTGTTTTTGAACACTCATAACACTAATAATGCTAAATTATATTATATTTCAGTTATCGGTGATCAAACCCACAACTTTGACTGTTCCAAGAGTGCTGACATTGTACGCAATAGAACTGGAATGTTCCACTGTACATTTCATTTCACTTTATTTCCCGGACCTGGTTACCTTACATGTTCCCAAATCAGATGAGCAGTCAAAAAAATATTATAAATTATATAACAATGCAAATATTTCTACAGTAACTATTGATAAACTCAATGCATCCTTGATGAAAATAAGTATTTTTAATCCTTAAACGCACAGTATGCCATTTTTCCCACTTGATGTCATTACGATGGTGACCGAGGACGCAAACTAGCTAAAATGGCTGTCTCTAGTTAAAATGGCTTATTTCTTTGGATTTGAAAATTCTTCAAAACATTTGGGATAATGTAAATACATAAGTCAGCAAAATATATGACATTGTTCTGGTGGATTTTTTTGTGTGTGGATATTTTAATGAACAAATCTAACATACTTTGCTTTTAAATAGTTTTATCTTCAATGTTTGAACAGTACCATACAGAATGTGATCATCTGAAAGAGGATAACACCACTGAAAGAGCACTTTACCATGTTCTAAATCCCTTCCACAGAATTTCTTCCACATATTTTCCAACATATCATTGCAGAAAATGGGTAAAAGCCAACAGATTCCATCTGGGCCTATAATGACTACACCGTTTCGTCCAAGCAAGCAAGACAGCAGTCAATATGTAAGAGATTTTACGCTCCCACAGTCAGTTAAAAGTGTAATAATTAAGGTATGTGAAATCAAAATTTATTATGTTTATTTTGCTAGCGCACGTTGTTATTTTTTTAGGTGGACAATTAAGCCATGCAAGTTAATACACTGTAAAAAAAAACGGTTGTTTTGGTAATCTTCAACCAAAGCTTGACCATTTGCTTCTGCATTTGGAGTGGCGGTTCTTTTCTGTTGACGTTAGTTTGACGTCTTCGGCCACAATATTATTAACCATGCCACTCTTATTGTTAGTTTTCTATAAAGGAATGATGCGCTTCCTTTGACATGCCCCCTATTCAATATTCTGTTTCAGTTTGATATCTACTTCATAGATACTGAAATAAAAGTCTTGTGCTGCGTCCCAATTCGCATACTATCGATCCTTAATAGTATTTGAAAATAGAATTAGTATGTGCTAAATCGTGGTATGTTGAAAAGAGTATGCAAAAGATACCCGGATGGTTTACTATTTCTGGTCAAAATTTGAAGTGTAGAAGCGTTCATACTCTAACCACTGATATTGCCCACAGTACATTGTGTGTTGGATGTGAATTCGATTAGAACTAGAAACGCGGGTGAAAAGTGAAACTACAAACATGATGGACGCCCGAGACCAACCGTCAAGTAGAGAGGCTTCGGTAAAGATGTTTGTTAATTAATATCTAGCCATCTGGAACATATTTAAATCGTATTTTTAAGTCGTGTTATATTTCACCTGCAACAACAATGTGAACTTATATAAAGACGTGTTTAGACATTAACGTCTGAATGCAGAATTATCCAAAGATCTGAGGAGATTTCTCTGCATGAAAGACTTACGAATGGCAGATGATCCTGCTGCTGCTTCTCCAATAAGTTAAGTAATTAAATATGAAAGAAATGTGGATGATTGACACGATATGTAATCAAGCAACACAACGATCTGTTAACGAGGAAGTAGTATGTCCTAAAGCTTGCATACTCCTCTGTTACACACTCAAAAGTATCTACTTTTCTCTCACAAAAAAGTACATACTTTTAAGGCGTAGTATAAGTATGCGAATTGGCACGAAGCATTGGTGTCTTGGTGTCGAGTCTCAAAACACTTGCAGCCAATCAGCAGTAAGGGGCGGGGTAGGAATGATAGAGGAGATTTTGAAAAAGGGGTGTGGTTTTGTTGATGCTTCACTGCACAATAAATGAAGTTTATTTATTAACTAATTTCGAGAGGATAAAGCTGTGGTCACACTTGACTTTTCTTCCCATAGACTTCCATTCATACGCACACGAATGCGTCAGACCGGAAACGCGGGGTCATGCGTCAAGTTTCGCAGGTTGCTGCGGTGCAAAGTTCAAGCTTGGTGAACTCTGACCTGCGAAATCGCATCAATTGACTGCATGAGACCAATCGAGGACCAAAACACGACCTCTCTAGGCAGAAATGTAAAACATGGAGCAATCGCTAGCTTTTTTTAATGTCTAATCATCTTGTTTAATCCCGCCCCTTTTCGCAGCGCCGCACGACAGAATTTCGCACACACAAAGCCCAGTGTGACCGCAGCTTAACGTGTTAATGATTGCTTGCGGCTGGTCCTGCATTATCCACTTTATGATTCACCAATCAGATGATTCCTAAGCCACTATAAATACCATAAGTTCCAGGATCGAGGCTCGAGGATCTCATGAGCTCAGGGCTCTCTCTCGGGACAGCATGACAAATAAGCTTTATAATCAATCATCAGCATGTGAACTCTTCGCTGGGTTTTTGTCTTGTTTGTAAATATTAAAAAGCATTTTCTAGATAAGCAAAAAATTTTGCTTTTTCAGAAATAATAAGTCAAATTAAACTTTTTTCTTATTTATAAAAATATTAATTCAAAGCAAAAAAATAATAATAATTTTGCTTGTTTTAAGGAAAAACTCACTTGATTTAACCTATTAGTTCTGAAAACAGGACAATGCTTTTTGTTTGCTTATCTAGATTTTATTTGAGATGTTAGGACTAGGCAAAAACTCACTTAAAGGGGACCTATTATGCAAAAATCACTTTTATAAGGGGTTTAAACACAGTTTGTAGCAACAGTCTGTGAATATAACCAGCATCTGAATGTAAAAATGTATTAATTAAATTTTTTATAATCACACTTGATAAAAACAGTCTGCAGAAACACTTTGATTGACTTTCTCCCTTTGTACGTGTCATCAGAGGGGGAAAGCCCCGCCCATTAGTGACAATCTGTACTTCATTAGCATGGGACGTTATTATTTTTGAATCTGCCACTATGCTGACACATAGGCATTTGTGGCTCCGCCCTCTTTTAAAAAGAGCACAATCTCATTTAAATTTAAAGCGACAGTCACCAAAATGACACAATTAGGATCAAAGCCTAAAAGACGCCATTTCAAAGAGTTATGAAACATTATTTGTGAAGTATTCTGAGCTGAAACTTCACATACACGCTCTAGAGACATCAGAGAGTTATTTTACATGTTGTAAAAAGGGGCATAATAGGTCACCTTTAAGTAAGAACAGCATTTTTTGCAGTGTTCAATAGCATTACTTTGAACAAAAATCTGCACAAACTCTATATTAATCTCAGAAGTAAAGTTCAGTTTGACATCTCAACTCCTGTCCTCCAGCGTTTATCTAGAGGTGATTCAGTGTTTTTTCCACTTGCTAACTTTATTTGGAGACATTTACTGGAGACTCTTAAGCACACAATAAAGCAGCGGGGGGAGTAAACGTCTGACTATTTGCTGCTCTGCCTCCTCAGTGGAGGTCTGTTTTGTGAATACTTCAATCTGTTCCTTGTCATTCCTCTATCTGTACATCATGTTTTCTTGTAAGAGCGATTAACATGGCAGCCATTTAAAAGGATAGTTTACCCAAAAACAAAAAGTCTGTCATCATTTACTCATCCTCCACACTGTAAAAAATATCTGTAAATTAGCCGTTTTCTGTATTTTGTGATTCATGTTTTTATTTTTCCTCATTTATTTATGATTTTGAATTGCATTAAAGGACCTTGATTTTTCTTCCTACAAATTTAAACCTTGAAAACTTAGACAAAGTGACTTTTATTAACATTTTAATAGTTTAAAATGATATATTGTCTGGGTTGGTGTTGTATATTACAGTACAAAAACCTTGTAATACTGCCAGTACATTTTCAGTTATTTTACAGACTATTTCTCTCTATATATCTTACTTCTAATACATTATATTATTCCAAACTACTAAAATGTCAATAAAAGTCACTTTGTTAAACTGTAGAGTTGAATTTACAACATCATAAGTCAACAGAGCAGAGATCGAGGTCCCATAAGGCAATTCACAACTGTAAATAAACAGAAGACACTTGGGAATCACAAAATACAGAAACTGTTAATGGAAAGATTTTGTTTTACAGTGCACATATTATAAAGTTTATTTTTTCTGTTAGTAGAGATTATAGACAGGAAAGTATTGACAGGAAAGTGTGTGGGGAGCAGACAGAGGGGAAGGACTGGCATCGGAGGCAGGAATCGAACTCTGGTCGCTGTAAGCACCAAATAGAGATGGCTGGCGTTTCAACTCAGTGTCGAGACCCTGAAGCACAAGTGTTTTGAAATGATGCACCGAAGCATGATCCGAAACACCCAGGTCAAGTGACTAAAGAGTTTCTCTCACCGCTTCACTAAACCTCAACTCTACAGCAACTCTTTTAATACCTCAAACTGTTTCTTTGCTGAAGATATTCCAGAGTAATACATAAAAAATGACCACTAGGTGTCAGTGTAGAGACCTGATTCAAAAGGTTTCGAAGCTTCGACACATTTGATTCGACTGTTTCAGTGTTTCATAAAGTCTCACTCTGCCCACTACTAGCACCAGAGTGCATGTGTCAAGGCACTAACCACTACGCCAATTGCGCCGACAATCATGCACAGTTGAAGTCAAACTTATTAGCCCTCTTTTACCTACAATGTCTAATTACCCTAACTTGCCTAATTAACCCAGTTAAGCCTTTAAATGTCACTTTAAGCTGAATACTAGCATCTTGAAAAATATCTAGTCAAATATTATGTACTGTCATCATGGCAAATATAAAAGAAATCAGTTATTAGCAATGAGTTATTAGAATGTTTAGAAATGTGTTCTCTTCATTAAACAGAATTTAGGGCAAAATATAAAAGTTTAACAGGGGGAGGGGTGGGGGGTAACAATTTTGACCAACTGTAGGTTACAGAAAAACAATAGCGCAGTCTCTCCCCAGCATAAATTGCATGTGTTCAAATGTAAATCCATTATAGGCGAGTATGTGTGTGTGTGTGTGTGTATGTATCATTCTAACCGCACTTCTGGAGAAAATGACTTTTCCACACTGCAGTGCCAGACACTGATGTCAGTCTAAGAGCACGTGCAGGAGAGCAGAGAAATTGACATGGTGTTACTCATGCCAAATACTGGAGACCTCAAGAGCATTGCTGCATTATGCAACCTCTCTGAAACTGCTGCAGCAAGATGACTGCTGAACACAGCTACACTGCCTTACAGAGTCATTATTCTTTAAACTAAAGATGCTCAAACTAGGGCCTGCGGGCCAAAGTTGGCCATTTTTTATCTCATTTTTATTTTAATGTTTGTTTGTTTTATTGTTGAGCTACAAAAAAAATCAAACTGAAATAAAATGTTTAAATGAAATGTAAATGAATCTTAACTAATTAGGGGACTAAGCAGAAGACATCAGGGTGCAAATCAAGGCAAAGGCAGGTTCAGCATGACTAGTGTTTCTGGCATTGAACCAAGGGTGTAGAATTGGCATGGAAGTAGGGGATGTGTCCCCACCAATGTCCACCAATTACTGAAATGTCCCTACCAATAATTTAATCGACTTCAAAATAAAATAATGCTCCTTCATCCGTTAGTAACCTATACATGCACAAAGTCAAGTTCGCTACGAGTTCATCGTAACACTATTAACCAAGGCTGAGCAATTAATCGGAATTTGGTTTTGATTTTGGCCGCCATGATTATGAAAAACAATAATTGACCCTTCGCTAAGCCCCGCCCACCTCCTTGGTTACTGTTGCTACGCCTGTCAAGCTTTCGTGCCTGGCACGGCTTTTACAATGTGTCTGCGCCAGTGTCAGACATTGCCAGGTATTTAATGTCATTTTTGGCAAACAGGTGAGATATCCAAGAAAGCCAGACAAAAAAGGACTGCAGTGTGCATTACAGGGGTATATTCACGACATGATAGGCAACCGATTAGAGAATATGTAAATCAAAATTGAAGCTAGCTTAGCCGAGCCGCCTCATTCGCTAACCATTCAACAGCTTAGCTCATGCACAGCAGGAGAGGTGAAATTAAAAAATAATCTAATAATAACAAATTAAACTGTGATTTCTCCATTTTTAGCCAAAAAGCCTGATAGGCTAATGTTGTGCAATGAAAAATAGCTTTACTAACCAACTAGGAAACACGCATGGACAGTGCTTTTACATCATTCATTCATAGAAAGAGCAGCCAGAAAGGGGAAATTGATGGATTTGTGCCAAATATTAGCATCATTGACCCATAACAATGTACAGTAAGTTACCTATTACTGTCAGTATGTTTGTGTGCTCTTTATAAATGACAGAAAAACAGCTGCTGGTAAAGTATATTGAACGCAAGTGCTCAGTTTGTGATCAAATCTCTGTTTTGTTCTGTTGATTTGTAATTTCAAATATTTGTAGCTTGAAACTGATGGAAATATGAAGTTCAGTAAAGTTAGCAACAGATTCGCAGATTAGCATTTTCCGGATAAATAACTCATGATGACCTATTCGCTATTAGTATGACTAACGTTACTATGGCTTAAACGGAGCAGTGCTCATAATATCGAGAAAGAAAAAGACAGCTGTGAAACATAACCTGCTTTGCATTTTTGTAGGAAACACAGTTTAGATCTGTTTAGAGTAAGAGGTGTGTGAGTTATTGCCATCGGTCTATCACTGAATGTGTCAGGAATATCCAAACAAAACCAAGTTAACTCCGCTCCTTTAGCGCCCCTCACACAGCTTGATCCACGCTGGCATTTCTCCTCCTGGGTTTTTGGTTTTGAAAAGGGAATAAATGACACCATCCTGTCCAAACTTTTAGGATTCCAGGGATCAGATTTGCACAATCCATATGTACAACGCTTTGGTCTGTTTCCCTCGCTCGAAAGCTTGACAGAGCCCCTGCGCATAGCGACTGTTGCTAAGCCATGATTGGTGGATGGCGGTTTTTGGGTGTGGCTTAGCAAAGAGTCAATTTGGCATAAAACCACCTGACTAAATTTCTCTACAATCATAACTCCTCAAAGCCCGACTGCAATAAAATCATGTTAATTGACTTGATGTGATTGTTATTTGTATTCTTAAGTGTTTATTTAATATTATTAAGTACTTTATTCATGTTTTTAACAGTGCGAAACAGAATTTGTGATGTTCAGTGCATGTACTCTAGGGATGTGTGTCCCCACCAATGTCAAGAACAAATCTACGCCCTTGCATTGAACTCTGTTGTTTTTATAAATGGTTTTATTGCAATACATTTGTTAAAATAATATACTTACTTAGTCCCAGGGCCGTTTATATCGAAGTTGGTATTTAGCCGCACCATGGTTGGTGTTTCGTAACATCTAATTTTTACAAGGTGGGCCGTTGGTCCAATGGTCAACCCCCAATCTGGAGGACTAGGACATACACTACGAACAATTTAGCTTACCCAATTCACCTATAGTGCATGTCTTTGGACTTGTGGGGGAAACCGGAGCACCCGGAGGAAACCCACAGGAACACGGGGAGAACATTGAAACTAAACACAGAAACGCTAACTGTCCCAGCTGGGACTCGAACCAGCCACCTTCTTACCTTCTAACCACTGAGCCACCGCGCCGCTTCCATTTAAGATATTTATACTTAAATATTTATACAAAACAGATATACTAAGAAAACTAACAGATTTCTCCTATATAGCTAAGTTTGGAAAAACATGCCACCTCAGCAAGTTCACAGGTTCAATCATGGCAGAGAGCTTTAAACAAACAGATTCATGCTTTGACAGCTTATTTCAGCTGTTCTTCAAGATTCAATAAAATCCTAGATCAACAAGGATATGTTATAATCTAAGTGATAGAATCAAAGTCAAAGGCAAAATCCAAGACATGTTACAGATTGCCCACCACTGTGGCTGGGAGGCACAATTCCAAATAAATGCGGAAAAAATTCCTGGATATGGCAGGTGGTTGATGTTACTTTGTGAGATTCACCACTTAAAGGAACACTCCAGTTTCAAATATCTAAACAACTTTAAATCAAGAAAAATTTACAAGACAAAGCAAAAAATATTGTCTTGTTTTAAGAAATAATATGCCAAAAATAAGTGAGTTTTTCCTTAAAACAAGCCAACTAATCTGCCAATGGGTAAGCAAAATAAACTTGTTTTTCCCTTTTGACATATGATTAAGTGTCTTACCCCCATAGTAAGATTATTTGGCTTGTTTTAAGGAAAAACCCACTTAATTTTGCCATATTATTTTTTAAAACAAGAAATAGCATCATTTTATATCTCCCCTAGATTTAGACAGTTGAGTTTTACTATTTTTGAATCCATTCAGCTGATCTCTGGGTCTCCAGGAGCACTTTTAGCTTAGCTTAGCATAAGTCATTGAATCGGATTAGACCATTAGCATCTTCCATCAAAAAAGAATTTAGATAATTTTCTTATTTGAAGCTAGACTCTTCTATAGTACTAAGACCAACAGAAAAAGAAAAGTTTATATTTCCTAGGCCGATATGGCCAGGAACTATACTCTTATCACAATTTTTTTGATCGAGACGCTAATGGTCTAATCTGATTCAATGATTTATGCTAAGCTAAGCTAAAAGTTCTCCCTCCAGACCCAGAAATCCGCTGGATGGATTAAAAAATGGTAAAACTCAACTCTAGGGTAATTGAATGATGAGCTTATTTCCATTCCATTTAAAGGGATAGTTCACCCAAAAATTAAACTTGATTTCATTATTTCCTCAACCTAAAGTGCTCCCAAACCTTTATGAGTTTCTTTATTCTGTTGAACACAAAAGAAGATATTTTTGAAGAATGTTGGCATCCATCGTAGGAAAAACAATGGTTACAGCTTTCCAGCCATCTGCGGAATATCTTACTTTATGGCCAGAAGAAGAAACAAACTGGGGTTTAGATCACTTTAACTAGTGTGAGATTTCACCACATCGCAGAGGTGAACAAACAGATCCGGTAACAAAGAACTGGCAAAGAAGAACAACCGAGAGGAAAGAAAACAGACACTTAATGAGAAATACAGGGAAAATGAGAGAACTCTGGCGTTCGGTGTTATCGGTCTGACCGTTGGGCATTATGTAAGCAAAGAAATAGAGTGGTTAAACACTCTACTGGCTCTGGCAGAGAAGGATAAGATGGAGGATGATGTGATTACCTGTAAAGGCCCCAAGATGGAGCTGGTGGTGTACATGAAGAAGAGGCGTAGATAGCTCAGAACTATGGCGAATGCAAAAAGGCCCTCAGCGACCAGGGTGGGATGGAAGGCGTCCCATTCTTTCCTTTCCTCTGGTATAGAAGTTTTGCTGTACTGAAGCAGAAAACAAAGAATAGGAGCAGAGACCTGTGTTTTACTGATCCTTGTGTCATTCCACACTCTTTCATGGAGTGCGAAGGAAATGTTCAACAGGATACAGCTACTACTACTACTACCAAAAATACATTAAAAAAATATTAGTTGACTAAAAAGTGAGTAAAACCGTTGCTTTAAAATTAAGTAAATGAACTACACAACAAAGGACAAAAAGTTAAGACAATAAATAGTTTTATGTTGCTTTAACTTATTTTAACAAGTTTATCAGGTCTCAACTACATTTTTTAAGTTTAATGGCCCTGTCATACACCTGGTACAATAAGGTGCAAGGAGTGTTTAGCGCGATTTGTTGCAATTTTCAGACCAGCGCAACTGTAATTTTCATGTTTTGCGCCATGTTGTTTAAATAGTCAATCCATTTGCGACACTTTGTCGACTTGGGGTGTGCCGGTCTAAAAAGGAGGTGTGTTAAGGCGCATTGTTGGCGCGTTGCAATTTTGAGGATCTGAAATAGACCGCATCATTGACTAAAACCTTTTCTGAAGTCCAGCACAGAGCACGTTAGTTATACGCCTATGCAGGTCCAAATGCTTACATATTGCTTAATACACACAGGATGTAGAGCAATACACAAATATCTTTACATATGAAGACAAATTACAGTATTAAAATGTTACAAAAACGATTATTTTTTTACATAAAAAAAAAACCACTATCCTCCATGCCTTCTTCACCTCAGGAAGCTTTTTTCAGTTTATTCATGACAATTTGCATTTGTATAATGCTATTATTATTATTAGCAGTAAGATACTCTGTTAAATACGGTACTAGGACGGTATTCTGTGTTAGCTGTGGCTTAATGTTTACTTACTGCTGAATGATCTAAGGGAAGGCTCTTTTTCTTTTGTCCCGTTTTCTCCTGTTTAATGGATAGTTATGGAGGTCAGAATTGTTTGTTTCATTTACGAAACTTTATTTTCGGTTTTAGGTAAGAAATTTAATATTAGGTAGCGTGCCTTGTTTTGTTTCAAGAGTTCACACTTAGATATTGTTTGACAACTGTTAGCAGGTTTGGCATGCTGTCCCGGGAGAGAACCCTGAGCTCGGAGATAGGTGAGCCCAGGGCTCCCGCCTGGTCCATAGAGCATGTGAGGGGAGTACGAGATCAGGTGGTTCTCGAGAGCTCCCCGTGGTAAAGGAAGAAAGGAGGAGAAGGGGTGGATGGGGGGTTTCTTCGGAAAACGAAGATAAGAGAGTAGTTCTAGCTAGGCTACTTATAGTGAGTTGGGGTTAATCTGATTGGCTAACTAGTGAATGTAGATGAGTGGCCAGCTGCAGTCAATCATATCACGTGCTCCTCTCGAAACTAGTTTGTGAAACTTCACTTATTGTTTTGGCCTTTTTGTTCCCTGGTTCCGATGCTGGAATTTTTGTTTAATAAAATCGTTACCCCTTTTTCACAACTTGGCCTGTGCGTGAGTACTTGGGGAACAGGAACGGGGACTCCGGGTGACCTCTTTTAACAGCGGTCATCCTTAACCTTATGTGCGTAGCGAGGTGCATCCGCTACGTAACATGCATATTTATATTTGTTTTTATAAAAAAGTTTAGATTTGTCCATGCGTCGGCTTTTGGAGACGTACTGTATTGTATTACCATATGGGGCGTAAGAATAGGATGTGTGTTTGATTATAACACTTCGTTATTATTGTTTATTTATTCGTTTGCTGAAAAATTAGACCTGAATTTAGAAATGGTATTGACACAAATCTTAGCGCTTAACAAACTAAATAAATATGTAGGCTAATGGATGTCTTCAGTGGAGTGAGCTTTAACTCCATTAAAGTAAAGAAGTAAAGTAAAGAGAAAGTCAAGAGGCTGAATGGAGGAGGGTCGTTCTTTATCCTCGCGCTGCAGATGGTCTGTTTAACTGATATCTTGCTAGTTTTTCCACTTACAAAGTCCGCCATGTAAATAGCAAATGCACCATGGCGCGACGCAACTGACTCTAAAAGGGAATGAGAGATGAGACTCTGATTGGTTAAATACACGTTATGAAACTACACAAATAGGGCTCTTAAGTAAACCTACAGATATCCAAGTCTTACTCTGGTAGAAGTATAAAGTCCTCCTCTTCAATATAATTTTATAAGTTTTTAAAGTCATTTTTAATTTACTTAAGTAAAAAAAACTTGACATACTCGTCCACCACTGCTACACAGTGTGTGCATGAATCATTTACAACGACAACAGGATGACTACTTTTCATTCTAAAGTCTTTGTTAAAGAAGGAAATGTTCTGTGCAGAGTCTGTACCTTGTTGTAAGCCACTATTTTTAGGGCAAAAGTGGCCAGATAAAGCGAGTTCATGACGAAGCTCAGCTGGTTCCGTGACTCTTCCAGGAAATCCTCTAATCCCTCATACCAGAGACGCTTCACATCCGACCACACCATGCCTGCACAGAGAGGAATTCGCCATCAGCGCAAAAGAAGCGTCCAAGCAGCAAATCAGAAAGGCCTTATTCCTGACAGATTTCAATCACTTCCAGATTCGAGTTACTCTCTCTGTCACATCTCAAAAGCCATAACTAAAAGATCTACAAATAGTATTGAAACAAAGGGTAAAGGAATAAGCAGTGGTGTAAAGTAACAAATTACAAGTACTGAAACTACTGTAACTGAGTAGATTTTTCTCAGAAGTTGTACTTTCACTAAGTAGTTTTGAAGATGTGTACTTTTACTTTCCCTTGAGTACATTTATAGTGCAGTATCAGTACTTTTACTCCACCAGTTTCCTTCAACCTGCAGTCACTACTTTTTTGTTGTCTATGGGGATTAGGAAAATCAGTCCTGTGATTTCTGTTCAATCTAATCTCACAGAGAAGGTAAATCGCATCATAATGAACTACCTCAAGACATGCAGCAAACTGTTTGGAAGCATTAAAAGTGTCCAAGACGATGTTTAAAATCTTTACACGCATTGACCCAAAGAATGTTTAGATCAAGCATGGGCAAACTCAATCCTCGAGGGCCGGTGTCCCTGCAGAGTTTTGCTCCAACACTAATCAAACACACCTGAACACCCTTATTAGTGTCTTCAAGATCACTAGAAAGCTACAAGCAGGTGTGTTTGATTAGGGTTGGTGCAAAACATGCAAGGACACCGGCCCTCCAGGATCGAGTTTGCCCATCCCTGGTTTAGATGCATGTCACTGAAGAGAAAATGGCCGATGTTTACTGTATGATGACGAAATGGCCTCAAACACCAACCAGGCACAAGACGTCAACATGACGTCAGATCGGCGTTGTACCCCAGCGTCGTAGGGACGTTGCATTTTGTTTGGAAATGAAAATCAGCTTGACGTCAGAACCCAACATCAGGCCTATGTCAGTGTCCAACATCAAACCTAAAATCAACCAAATATCAACGTCTAATGATGTTATAGCTTGATGTTGTGTGGATGTTACCACTATGGCGTCTATCAGATGTTGGACTTTGGTTGCTATACCTGACGAATAAATGTCAGTATTTGACATCAATGTGACGTTGGTTTAAGATGTTGGGTTGACGTTGGATTTTGGTCACTTTCTAACACAACCTAAAATCAACCAAATATTAACGTCATTTGACGTCATTATTTGACATCAAAATAATATTGTCCTTAGACGCTGGCTAGGCATTGAATTTTGGTCACCTGACACCACAACCTAAATCTAACCTAATATCATGCCTGCCAACACTCCTGTTTTTCCCGGGAGTCTCACGTATTTCAGACTTATCTCCTGTTTTATCATTTCTCCTGGAAAACTCCCGGAATTTCACCCCATCACCCCCCTCCCCCGGTCCTCAGCTTTTTCGTACAATTTATAACACCCCCAGATCTCCTCTGATGGCAGTGCCAGGCAGACCAGGCACCCCAGCAACCTCACACCTTTCGTTTTTTTCAGCCTCTGTAAAGTCTCTGAATGGTATTGGACACAGACACATCCTCCTCCGACCACCCCCGGTCTCCCAGATTTTTTATAGACAAATGTTGGCAGGTATGCCTAATATTAACGCCTTATGGCCTTGTGTGCCTGCTGGGCAATCACTAAATGCACTACAGAATGTTACGTTTACACACATCTACAAATTACATGTAAATGCATCAGCTTTTTACAGTGTAATACTCACTACTCGCTACTCTTGAGTATTTTTGAAAGGGCTACTTTTTACTCATACTTTGAGTAATATTTAAAACCGATATTTTTACTCTACCTGCTGTACATTTTTAGGCAAGTAATGGTACTTTTACTTGATTATCATTTTTCATACTCTTTCCACCACTGAAAATAAGTGATAATAATGATAAATTATATGGCTTTAAATACTATGTAAATGGCAATTTGTGACAGATAATATTTTGTAGTACATCAGAAAACAGAACGCAATAATACCTGTATATTTACCTCATTTCTGTTTAACAGGAAGATTTTTGTTTTTTTAACCCATTTCTAAAAATAATAGTTTGTTCTGTAGACAAAAGTATTGCTTAAGGGGGCTAATAATATTGACCTTAAAATAGTTTTAAAAAAATTAAAAATACTTTTATTCTAGCAGAAATAAAACAAATAAGATTTTCTCCAGAAGAAAAAATATTATAGGAAATACTGTAAAAAATTCCTCGCTCTGTTTAACATAATTTTAACAGTGAATAATTTACGGCACATTATTAACGGCGAATAATTTTGACTTCAACTGTATATTCTCAGAAATAAAGGTACAAAAACAGTCACTGGGTTGGGTACCATTTATAAAGTAAACTTCTGTGTATAAAGGGAACTTATTAGTACCTAAAGGATCCATAATGGTACCTTACAAGTAAATATTGGTACCTAATGGATCCATATTGTAGCTTAAAGGTATATAATAGTGCCTAAAATGCACCAAAATGTGCCTTTTTAAGTACTGCCCCAGGTTTTGTACCTTTATTTCTGTACATTTCCATTGTATATGACCATATTTATTTTTTATAGTAAATTAATGCACTTATTAGGACATCCCTAACCATATTAAACCTGCTGATTGATGATCTATGACTAAATTTGTTCATGTATGAAGTCTATTTTGAACAGTTGTACACATAATCATAAGTGCATAATTATGTGGGCTTAACAATAGGAAGTGTGCACATTTGACTGTACTTTACATCAGATTCAAAGAGAAAGCCTATTAAATATCTATTAGACTCTTTATGTCCACTTTTTATTTAAATAAACGCATCTTAGCTGATATGAAATAGAAATAGTGTGAAGAATGAGAATGGAAAAAGGCTTTTCCCACTATGCTTATCTGATACCACTGTGACTGTTTGACTATCTGTGTCTTTTTAGAGACTCTCTTGCACATATTATTCACATATTGTGTCATTTTTAATTGTTAGAAAGCAAAACTGTTATACACTTAGAGTCATACGTTTCTGCAAGTTTCATCAAGTCAAATTTAAGACGTTTTAAGACTCTTTTAGGACCATTATGAATGAAGTTTAAGGGATAAACACTAAGAATTTTTTCTAATGGCCCAGTTACGCCTATATATTTTTTGTATTGAAGGAAGATCATGTAAAGGGATGTGTTGCTTTAGTTTTCTTTTCCTGATTAGGGGATTTAATTTGGAGAACTTCATTTAAACATGTCTTAACAGCTGTTTTAAATTGCATTTCTTTGCAATAAAAAACGTAAATATTTATTTTTTACAAAAAGTTGTGTCGTGTGTCAGCCTATTAGGGTAGATTTACCTGGACATCGGTAAATTAAGACCTGTTTAAAATGATTAAGACCTAAAACTCAATATTTCAGTGAATTTTTAAGGCCTAAAATTTTGCTTATGAAATGTAAGACATTTTAAGACACCGCGGACACCCATGTTTGGAAGCAGTATGATTTGGTAATGTTTTCACAGAGCCCAACTCTGCTCACCAATGCTGCATTTATTAGATGGCAAATACAGTGGAAAAAATTAATTTGTGAAAGATTATTACAATTTTAAATAACTGTTTGCTTACTGCATGTAGTTTCAAAGGTAATTTATTCCTGGAAATCAAAGCTGATATTTTATCATCATCTTTTCATCTCCAGTATCATGTAATCCTTCACAAATCATTACAATATGATGATTTGCTGTTCATTATTGGTTCAAAATCACTAATAATGATTATTTACAATTATCAGTGCAGACTAGCTTCATAGTATCATGGAAACTAATACATTTTAGGATTCTTTGATAAAAAAATAAAGTTAAAAACAATAATTTTATTTACAATCTTCTCTTTTTACATTATAACGTATAATACACACTTCTGAAGACAACCAACCTTTAGATTTAGAAGATCAGGTGACAAGCATGAACGAATTTTCCTAGTAAACATGCACCTCTGTCTCCCTCTAGTGGTCTTCCTGCAATCCTAATCTACTATTTATTCATTCATTCCTTTTAAGCTTAGTCACTTTATTAATCCGGGGTCGCCACAGCAGAATGAACCGCCAACTTATCCAGCATATGCTTTATGCAGCGGATGCCCTTCCAGCTGCAACCCAGCTCTGGGAAACATCCATACACACTCATTCACACTCATACAATGCGGACAATTTAGCCTACCCTACTCACCTGTACCGCATGTCTTTGGACTGTGGGGGAAACCGGAGCACCCGGAGGAAACCCACACGAACGCAGGGAGAACATGCAAACTCCACACAGAAACGCCAACTGACCTAGCCGAGGCTTGAACCAGTGACCTTCTTGCTGTGAGGCGACAGCACTACCTACTGCGTCACTCATCTACCATTTAGTCTCACAATAAAACCATACAAATCTCACTTTTAAGACTTTTCAAAATGGCCCTTTTATATTATTCATGATGGTTTAGTCTTAACAGAAATAAAACAAGTGCCATTAGCAACTAATTACTCGGTGGTATCGCTAATGTAATGCGGAGAGATGATAACCGCTAGCTGTGTTTCTCACATCCGCATCAAAAAACATTATCAGTGTTATCAGTCATATTAAAGATTCTGCAGAATGATGGATGAACTGAATGCTCATAAGTCAATGGCTGGTGGGTTCATTTGACTTTATAGATAGAATTTTAACCAGCTCACTGCATATTGAACAGAACTTGTGATTAAAAGCTGACATTTACTTAATAAACATTGATTTAAAGATATGAAAATGTATTAAGAGGCCCTGTGACATTAAAATAAAGCTTAGATGTTAGTATCAGTATGTCCGTTTGAGGATATCCATAATCTAGTGTGCTCCAAAACAGACAAAATTTTCTGACATCACATCACCTCATACTTCTGTTTCTCATCAAAGCTTCTGACCAATCAAATGCTCTCTAGTATCTGATATGCTCCGCCCTCTTCAAGTAGGGATGGCTGATGTGTCTGACGTTTCGACACAGTGTCAAGATCCCAAAGCGCAACTGTTTCGAAAAACTGCATCGAAGCATGATCCGAAACACTCAGGTCACGCGACTAAAGCGATTCAAAGCTACGGTCATTTCAGAGGCACTTTAAGACCTGGCAAATCTGTTTTTGATTGACAGGGTCAGAAGTACATGTAGCCTAGTGGAACGTGCGTGTTCACTGAGTAACTGTTCTGCAAAAGTACCAAGTTTGCATCCCGACTTGTACAACTACTCAGAGAGAGAGAGAGTGAGAGCACAAGATAGCAATGGAAATAATTCTTTTTCTCTTGCTGATTTATTTGAAATTGCTTATGTCTATAATTGCCTTGCAATTTTAAAAATGATTCTTTGAATAGGCTAGTCTGGTTTTCAATTTATGCTAAAGATGCGTGTTGCTGCAGTCTGAAAGTGTTGATCATGTGATGTTGATGTGAACAGCTGGAGCTGTAAATTATTTGTTTTCCTTCATTTTCTTTTCGGCTCAGTCCCTTTATTAATCTGGGGTCGCCACAGTGGAATGAACCGCCAACTTATCCAGCATATGTTTTATGCAGCAGATGCCCTTCCAGCTGCAACCCATCACTGGGAAACATCCATACACACTCATTCACACTCATATACGGACAATTTATCTTACCCAATTCACCTATACCACATGTCTTTGGACTTGTGGGGGAAACCGGAGCACCCGGAGGAAACCCACGTGAACACAGGGAGTACATGCAAACTCCATACAGAAATGCCAACTGACCTAGCTGAGGCTCGAACCAGCAACCTTCTTGCTGTGAGGCGATCATGCTACCCACGGCGGCAAAATTATTTGTATTTCATTTCAAAGTCTTATTTGTTTTATTTCAGCTAGAATAAAAGCAGTTTTTAATTTTTTTAAAAACATTTTAAGGTCAAAATTATTAGCCCCTTTAAGCTATATTTTTTCTCGACAGTCTAGAGAACAAACCATCATTTTACAATAACTTGCCTAATTACCCTAACATGTAACCAAATTAACCTAGTTAAGCCTTTAAATGTCACTTTGCTGTATAGAAGTGTCTTGAAAAATATCTAGTCAAATATTATTTACTATCATCATGGCAAGGATAAAATAAATCAGTTATTAGAGATGAGTTATTAAAACTATTATGTTTAGAACTGTGTTAAAAAAGTCCTCTCTCTGTTAAACAGAAATTGGAAAAAGAAATAAACAGGGCGGCTAATAATTCTGACTTCAACTGCATGTCTCCTTGACAGTCTATGCAGCTTTATTACATTGTTAAAGTGTAGAGAGCCGCATGGCCTTCGGGATGATGTTAAGGCATTTTCTGATTTGTTTAATAACAGATTTTATCATTTGCTTTCTGTTGAAGAAACAGAACTTGACCCAGCACTTGTTTTGTTTCTGCTTGTGTGGTAAAGAGCATGTGAGGAAGAGAGTTGGTAAAACCTTTTAATGGTACCTGCATTAGTAATGCATTATAATGCAAGCATGATGCTTATAAACAATTTGATAATGTGTTTTATAATCTCATGAATAATTGACAGACATATTACTGAACATAATTTTATCCATTTACATTCTAATGGATTATATAAGTCTAGGACTTCAAACTTGTTTCAGACGGTTTTCTTAATAAAACTATTGTATTATCTTAAGTTATTTACTGCTTAAAGTGACAAAAACTAGGCTGTTTATAAAATGCCATGCACACCACTAGCCGAAATGATGCTACACGCACCCAAAGCAAACTTTTAAAGATTAGTATTTAGTGTTAATCTGCATTAACTCATTTTTATCCTCATTAACGTGCACACAGCACCCCATATAGACAGAAAAACACAGAATTGTGGACATTTTTGCAGATTTATCAAAAAAGAAAAACTGAAATATCACATGGTCTTAAGTATTCAGACCCTTTGCTCAGTAGTAGGAGCACCCTTTTGATCTAATACAGCCAGCAGTCTATTTGGGAAAGATGCAACAAGTTTTTCACACCTTGATTTAGGGATCCTAAAGCAAATTCCTCCTTGCAGATCCTCTCCAGTTCTATCAGGTTGAATGGTAAACATTGGTGGATAGCCATTTTTAGGTCTCTTTAGAGATGATTAATTGGGTTTAAGTCAGGGCTCTGGATGGGCCATTCAAGAACAGTCATGGAGTTGTTATGAAGCCACTCCTTCAACATTTCAGCTGTGTGTTCAGGGTCACTAGCTATGTGCGAATTAACTTTATGCGCAAACCTGGATTATCACATAAACTACATGCGAATAAAGCACCGTTTCCATCCAACGAGTCAAATCGAACAAAATCATCACTGCCTGATTAACTGGCGGCCAAATATCGACAGTAAAAATGAAATTTGCTGTGGTAGGAAAAGCTGCGTGAATCTTTTCTTCATTTATTAAATGACTTGCTCCTCAGAAGGCAATCCTGACACGCAGTAAATGCGTGGTGGCATTTGAAGGCGTGAGACACGGAGCAGAGACGCTGTTAATTTTGGAGGTCATTAATAATATAATAACACTAATACTGAAATGGTTAAGGCGTTTTATAATGACCAAAACAACATTTCAGGTGTTTTTTAGTGAGATCACATGATCTCTCATAACAAAATTACATGAACTTTTTAATGCGCATACTGGAACTTGTTTGGTAAAAGTGTTTCCATCGTAGTTTATGCGCATCTTTTCTTATTGAATAAAAAGTTTATCGTACTCAGTTATGCGCATATGTTTTTATTTATTTATTTTTAAAAAATTATTAGGATATGCAAGTAGTACACAAAATAGGATCACATACAAAGAGAACAAAACAACAACAAAAACATGAAAACGCAATGGGTGCATATGTGTGCAGGCATGTAAAGGTAACTAGGTGGATAGTCTGAGTACATACATATGGGGAAAAAAAATTATATATATATAAAACATGTATAACCATCATTAAATGAGACAAATAGCATAAATATATAAATATAAAATAGATAGAAAAAAAACTACTACTACTACTACCACGTCTACTACAACTGATACTACTACAACAACAACAACATTTACCACTATTACAACATCTACATCGACAACATCTGATACTTCTGATACTACTACACCAACGACAACTACTGCTACTACAACATCTACTAATTCTGATACTACTATACCAATGACGTCTACTATTACTGATCCTACTACAACTATTACTTCAACAACCACAACTACTTCTACAATCACTACTACCACTATTACAACAACTACAGCAACCTGAATAATGACCATGGCAGAAATACTTATGATAATGAGGAGAAAAAAGGAGGACAGTAGTACTAATAATGGTAACAAAAGTAGCAGTAATAACATTAATGATGATAGTGAGGAGACGATATGTTGTTATGCGCATTTTCAAAATTCATGCACATCTTGGCATTTCCATCAACCGTTTTTAAAACTAGGTGGATGGAAACGTAGCTACTGTCTTGTTGGAAGGTCCTGAGCACTTAGGAGAAAGTTTTCATCCATGATTTCCCTGCCTTGCCACAACTCTGTCTCTGAGCTCTTCAGGCAGTTCCTTTGACCTCATGATTGTCATTTGCCTTGACATGCATTGTGAGGTCTTATATAGACAGGTGTGCGGCTTTCCTAATCAAGTCCAATCAGTTTAATCAAACACAGCTGGACTCAAATGAAGGTGTAGAACCATCTCAAGAATGTTACGGAGAAACAGACAGCACCTGAGTTAAATATGAGTACGTTACGAGTGTAACGGCGAAGGGTCTGAATACTTATGACCATGTGATATTTCAGTTTTTCGTTTTTAATAAATCAGCAAAAATGTCCACAATTCTGTGTTTTTCTGTCAACATGGGGTGCTGTGTGCACGTTAATGAGGAAAAAATGAACTTAAACGATTTTAGCAATGGCTGCAATATAACAAAGAGTGAAAATATATATATATAGACATGCTGCCAATCCTCACCTATGATCCAGAGAATGAGAAGGTAGTCTATCACTTGCAGCGCAGGACCCATGTTCTTCTTGTCATTGTAGATGAGTGAGTACAGGTTCAGAAGCAGCAGGAAGGTGAAGTAAGAAGCGCTGTGGATGATAAACTTGATGAAAGGAGTGTGGATGACCTGGCCGACGCGAGAACGGGGTCCCAGCAGGTAACAGATGGACAACAGCGGCCACAGCAGGGCTACGCTCAAAACCGACACGATCTTTAAGCAGGTGTGTTTGCGGCGGTAGCTCGCCATCTCGCCGAACCACACCGTATTCAGAAACTGCTGACAGTTGGACTGGGCGACAAACTGTAGAGGAGGGAACATGACAAACCATATTTAAAGAAAGAGAAATGTATCGGGTGTTTTTTTAATAAAATAAAGTCGCTTGTGGACACCAGGACAATATTCAGTCATGCTTATCAGCAGTGCTCATTGGCAGTGTTTATCGAGACGTTTTTCGGCATTGGTATCCAAGTGATACTTCATACGATACTTCATACTGGATACGATGAGCAGAATGAATGTGCACAATCACTCCCGGATGTTAGGTGGCACTACAGAAATTTACTTGACTCAATTGCTCTTCCAAATTTAAGTGGATTGAACATAAAAAAATTAAGTTGTCGGCCAAAAAACTCAAACTTCAGCTCATTTTAAATAAGTAGTTTGAACAAGCAGCAAAACGTTTTATTGAGTGCAGCAAGTTTTGTGCAAAATCCTCAATCACCTCCTTTTGGTTGTATTTGATGGCCAGTTTGAGGCGGCTGAGGTTCATGCGTTCCTCCAGAAGGCCTCTCTTGTCTACGTGGTCTTCGCTGGACGTGTGGTTCAGTATGACTTCCAGCTCACGAGAGTTGCGGGCCTGAGCCAGCAGGTCCTTGGCAAACATCTTGCACTGCTTGGCAAGTTCTTCATAATCATTCCTGTAGTTCGATAAAAAGATCAGAATGAGCAGTAGAAGGAGAATGCTCCTTTTTTACACACTTAAACAGTGCTCTATTGACCTTTCCAGTGAGCGGGTTCTTTATAGTGGAAATAGGTCATAGACATTTTTTGCGATGAAAAAAAATGAGTTCTCTCTGTTCACAAAAGCAATCATTAAGGAGCCAGAATTGGTGTTTTTATTTTTAAAGTGTTGATATTTCTTATATTTCTTATTTTTTTTAGGCCTTTTTTAGATAGAACAGTAGTCAGACTGGAAGCGAAGTGGGAGAGAAAGGGGGTAGGGTCAGGAAATGTCCTCAGGCCGGGATTCGAACTTGGGATGCCCTGAAGTGCTACGACACCATATATCAGCGCGCTAACCACTAGGCTATTGCGCTGACGAAGTGTTGATATTTCAAGGATTCAATCCTTTTCACCTCAATCAATTAAACGAAAGCACTTTTAGACTATGCTGTAAATAAATATCTGTAAATAAACAGTTTTCGGTATTTTGTGAGTTATGTTTTTCGTTCCATTTTTTAATGCTTTATTTAAACCTTGATCTTTCTTCCAACAACTTGTGATGATGGAAAGTTTGAGAAAGTGACTTTTATTGACTTTTTTTTTTAAGTTTGAAGTGATATATTGTGTGTATTAGGTCCAATCACAAATCTACTTCTTAGCCCTTCCCCTTATCCCTTCCACTCGTTTTGCGCATTCAGATGAAGGGCTCAGGTTGTCCCAATTCTCTTTAGCTTGAAGGTATAGGGCTAAGGGAAAGGGCTAAACCAACACAATCGCACGGCAATTCGTAACTTTTTGATTTAGTGGCTAATTCGTATGAATTCGTACGATCTAATTCGTACGATTTAGTACGATTTGCTCATTCTCCAATGACGGTTGGGTTTAGGGGTGGGGCTAGGTGCCACGCCTCATTTTTAAAATCGTACAATTTCGCACGACTGAACTCGTACGAATTCGTACGAATTAGCCACTGAACTGACAAAACGTAAAATACTTACGTTTTCTCGTGAGAAAAGCTGGCTAAACAGAGATTTTCCAGGACCACACTCGTAACCAAGGAGTACAAAACTGTCCTAGAAGTTTGTGCAGGCGTCCTCACATGAAACTAACCTTGTTTTTGTTGTTAAACGATGACCAAAAAAAAAAACAAAAATAGATATATAACAGTTTTATATTTTTTCAAGTAAATTGTTTTAGAGTTTAACCTACATATCCTAAAAATATTTGTTAAACTATATTTTATTTTATAGTTATATTTACAGTGTTTTATGACAACAGCAATTATTTGTACTTAAGCTTTTTTTGTGTGTTTAAAGGGTATGTTAAAAGTGGAAAATTTTATGGAATATTTAGAGATTTCGTGCATAATTACATGAATTAATCTGTATAATCATATTAATTAATGTAAATAATTACAGTAATAATCTGTATAATCACATTAATTAATCTGTATAATTACAGCAATAACCTGTATAATTATAGTAATAATCTTTAAAATAACACTAAATAATCTGTATAATTACATTAATAAATTATTTATGTACAGTAATAATTTGTAAAATGACAGTACTAATCTGTATAAATTGCAGTAATAATTAGTAAAATGGCAGTAATTACCTGTATCATTACAGTTATAATCTGTAAAATGACAGTAATAACTTGTAACTTGTACAGGGTTTTTTTATAGTGTAGTACCAATTAACAACTAACACTTAGGTACCATTTCCCACTATTTATTTAATTATTACCTGAATATATTAATAAGATATTGCCTGTTTATTAGTACTTAAAAAGTATGAGCTCTTATTAATAAAAAGCAAATTAGTAGTTCGATCTAAAAATCTTGGTTAATGGTTTGTTAATAGTGAGAAGTGTACCTTAAAATAAACTATGCGCACATTTCCTAATTGTTTATTGCCTATTATATCCAGACAGCAGCACTTGAATCTCCATTCAGTTTTTTACTCTGGCACATTTGTCCCAGTAAATAAACTGCTATCCAAACGCTCAATGTTCGACACAGAGTATTTGCTATTGTTTAGCTCTCTCCATTTAGCGGCGATCCCTATGAGACCGCTTTCATTAATCACTCTTCCATTACCGAAACTCCACTTCCACCAGGCTCAGCTCTTTCAGATCAGCGCTGAGCTCAAACGCCCTCAGAATGGGGTCTTCTTCTGTAAGCATGATCAAGGACGGGCTGGCGAGGCATCGGTAGATATCTAGACGGAACCTGCAAGGGATACAAACGGAGAACGCTCAAAATAATGCAGTGGACGTTTTACTTTACATAAATATACTTTCGGTTGACTGTGGTCGTCAAATGTATTGGTGATTTTTCAATACATGTTTATTCCAACACAATCTCACGGCAATTCGTAACTTTTTGATTTAGTGGCTAACTCGTATGAATTCGTATAATCTAATTCGTACAGTTTAGTATGATTTGCTCATCCTCCAATGACTGTTGGTTTTAGGGGTGGGGTAGGTGCCACGCCTCCTTTTTAAAATCGTACAATTTCGTACGACTGAACTCGTACGAATTCGTACGAATTAGCTACTAAACTGACAAAACGTAAAACACTTACGTTTTCTCGTGAGATCAGGCTGGTTTATTCATGTTTATTTATATAGCGCTTTTTACTATGTAGATTGTGTCAAAGCAGCTTAACATAGTTCTAGTAAAGTCCAGTTTTCAGAGTTGAAGTTCGATTTAGTTTAGTTCAGTGTGGTTTAAATTTCACTGCTGTAAGTTCAAACACTGAAGAGCAAATCCATCGAACCGCAGCTCCACAAGTCCCGATCCGAGCCATTCATTCATTCATTGATTCATTCATCCAATACAGTCATTAAATATATAAAAAAATTAACCTTAGTCTTTTTAAAATAAAGTCGTTAAGTGAAGTTTCATAAACTAATTTCGAGAGGAGCACGTGATATGATTGAGCACGACTGGCCGCTCATCTGTAATCAGTAATAATCCAATCAGAGTGATCCTAGTTTACTATAAATGGATCATTTTCTTCCTACTGCTCTATCTTCGTTTGGAAGAATCCCCCCTTCCACCCCATCTCCTCCCTATTCCTCCCTTTTCTAAAGAGGGAGCTCTCGAGATCTCGGATCTCCTGATATGCTTATTGACCGGGCGGGAGCCCTGGGCTCAAATATCTCCGAGCTCAGGGTTCTCTCCCGGGACAGCATGCCAAACTTGCTTTAAATGCCAAGCATATCCAAGTGGGAACTCTTGAAGTGTATTCTGGTATTTGTTAACACACTGATAAAAATGATTGATTGGATTTACACCAAACCAGTATACTGCTTTGGTATAAAAAGTACTTAATATTACTTGAGAGTTAAAAATGTTACGCAAGTAAAATTACAAACACTGAGTGAAAATGTACTCAATTAAACATAGAAGTAATATATTCTTAAAATAAAAAATACCTCACTTAAATTGTAATTTCTAAAGGACCAACGATTACAAGTATCAGTGCAATTCAATTGGTTTGGCACTTTAATAGAGTGATGTCCAAAAATGAGTACGTTTAGACTGCTAATAAAAAAGTAAGTTGTTTTTTTTCTTTTCTTTACAAATGTAACTACATAAAATATAAAATTTTCATTGCGCTCAAGTAAAGTAAAAATCCCCAAAAATAATGCTTAAGGACAGTAAACACCTCTGGATTTCAGAATAAAAGTTCAAGTTAAAAAGTTAAATCATTTGCTGAACACAACTGAAGATATTCTGAAGAAAATTGGAAACCAGACAATTAAAATTGAGACGACATATTCACTGGCTTAAAGTATCCTTATTATTTACAACTTTATTTTGTATATTTTCCCTTAAATTATCAAGTTAGAGGTTTTGTTCAGACTTATTTTTTTGTTCCTTGTTTAAAAAAATCTATTGCTAAAAGAGCTTTTAGGCTTAAGGGTCCAATAGATTGGAATAATTAACCTTCAAATATATTCGATCCATTGCATCATGTTTAAGCAAACTTTGCTGTCATATTTTACTTTGGATTGTACTTCTTCTTTCCTGAGGATGTTGTTGTTGGTGATTTGAGTCAGTAATCTGTACATCTTTTTGTACTATAGGTGCATCCGAAATCGCATACTTTCATACTATATAGTACGATAGAAACAGTATGTGAGCCAAGTAGTACGTCCGAATTCATTCATTTCATTAATTTTCTTTTCGGCTTAGTCTCTTTATTAATCCGGGGTCGCCACAGCGGAATGAACCGCCAACTTATCCAGCACGTTTTTATGCAGTGGATGCCCTTCCAGCCACAACCCATCTCTGGAAAACATCCTCACACACTCATACAATACGGACAATTTAGCCTCCCCAATTCACCTGTACTGCATGTCTTTGGACTGTGGGGGAAACCGGAGCTGTCTGAATTCATAGAGTTCAAAAAACAGTATGTGAGAAGCAAATAAAGTAAATAAAGATGTTTGCCTTGAATGACGAAGACTGTCCTTCTTGTTCTTGGCATTACAGAGGGTACACTCGCACCCTACAGCATGGGGTCGTGGCAGAGAGATGTCCTGCTTTAACAGCATGGTCAAAATCTCGTAATTATTCCTGTGGGCAGCAAGAATGACTGGAGCAACATCCATGGTGGTGGAATACTCTGGGTTCTGAATCTTCTGTATCAGTTTCTGAAAAGAAAATAATTGTGGAACAGAATTGATGTTTCGAATAATAAGATAATATTTTAAACATTCAGCATTTAACAATATATTAATTAAAAGAAAACACTAATATTGACAGGTTTTTGAAAGGGTCATCAAACGAAGTTCCAGATTTTTTAACCCAGCCTTATTATTGAAATGTACCCCTGTATATATTTCAAGAGAGCGCGAAATACGTCCCAGGAGCTACGTTTTTTTTTTTTTTTTTTTGCAATTTTTGTTTTCGCAAACCCACCAGAGGCCGATGTGTATGCTTTTTCAGATCTCAAATTTCTCTTGCGACTGCCATTCATGCCTGCTGTTCTTGCATAAATCCACAAGATGCCGCTGTCGACTGACTGACTGGAAGATCACCCCACCCACCCCCTTCCCTAAACCCAACCGATGGCATTTTCAAAAGCACCGATTGACCCAATCACACCCTTCCCTAAACCCAACCAACAGTGTTTTCAAAAGCAATCCAGAAAAAGACAAGATGCCTGATTTTTACTACATTTTCAGATCTTACCACATTCTCACCCTGTTATTTACCTGTTTCTTTTATTTTTTGCCTTTTGTTTTTGTTTTACCTGCTTTCTGGAACCGTTTGGATTTGAACCCATCATCACAGTCAACTCTCTGCATCTCAAGTCCACTGACATACACTGTACAAAGTGGTCCACACGAAGGTAAGCGATCAGCTGGTAACGCGAAAAGAAACAGAAGCTGTCTGCGGCGTCGTCCCGCCCTATAGCATTTTTTTTTAAAGACGAAATGCAGCCATACGTACCTCTGGCTACATAATTCGCAATCTCCAGAAATGTATACGGGGGTACGTATTCACAATGAGCCTGTGTTGAGATTTTTATGTTCTGTTTTTCAAGGTTAGTTTATACCATTCTGAACTGGTTTTTCTCCACCCAAAAAGTGCAATATTTGTTCATCTTAATTTTTTAAATCAACTTTAATGGTTGTTACCTCTTCTAAAAACAAAAGTAAACACCTTCCGGTATGATTATTTAACCATGTCTAATTTTATCCACATACTCCTTTATAGCATGCCATATGTTTTGATACTCAACACTGCTACAGAGCCACACATTATATACAGTTGAAGTCAAAATTATCAGCACTCCTTTGAATTTTGTTTTCTTTTTCAACTATTTCCCAAACAATGCTTAACAGAGCAAGAAATTTCCACAGTATTTCATATAATCTTATTTCTTCTAAAGATAGTCTTACTTGTTTTATTTTGGCTAGAATAAAAGCAGTTTTAATTTTTTTAAAATAACCTTTTAAGCAATATAAGCCCCCTTAAGCAATATATTTATTTGATTATTTACAGAACAAACCATCGTTATACAAAAACTTGCCTACCTAACTTGCCAAATTAACCTAATTAGGCCTTTAAATTGCACTTAAAGCTGAATACTATAGTATCTTAAAAATATCTAGTAAGAAATCATGTTTAGAAATGCGTTTTTCTTTCTATTAAACAGAAATTAGGGAAACAATACACAGGGGGGCATATAATTCAGGGGGGCTAATAATTCAGACTTCAACTGTATATTTTAAAGGAAACACGTGTATATTAAAAAAATATACAATTGCATAAGATACCAACCGCGATAGACGGCTTGGAGGAACGCCTGGGCCGATGGTTTAGCAGGATGTCAACTGCTCCTACCACTTCTGAATCAATAGCCACTAATAATGCATCTGTGGCCTGCATGTATATGCGCATACACACACACACACACACACACACACGCATCCATCACAAATGAACAAATTGGTTTTATCTAATACGTTATGTAAGATCTTAGAACATGGGTGTGCTTTTACCTGGCAGCCATGATCCAAGAGCAGCTGTAATATGTCTAGATTCTCATTCTCGATTGAAATGGTGACAGCGTCTCTCCCGAGCACATCTACACAGTTAATGTTCAACTCGCCATGTCGTTTCTCCTCCAAAAGCTTCTTCACCATGTAGTAGTCCCCTTAAAATGCAGTTAGGTTATAATACATTAAAACAATGGCATGGTTATCAGCAAGGGAGGACAGTGGTTTGTGATTGAAAATAACGTAGCCCTTAAAGGAGAGATATCTTTCCCTAAGCCGTTTTAGGATTTCTTTATATGGTAAAAGAGTAGCAACTGACTCTCGTCTGCACAGTGTAACCAGACCAAATTCATTAGTTTTCCAAGCTGTTTCTGGAATGCTTGGAAATAAACCATGTGCTGCTGTTTAACCAAACACTAAATGGAAGAACCGCTGCTGAGGAGCTCTGAGCAATCCGTCAAACTTTCAAAAACCTACACCATCTCGAAAACAAATCACTAATATAGTAGCACCGTGTAAATAAACGTGAGTTTATTACAGTCAACAATTCTACAACATCTTAATTTCTGCTATTTCACTGTGATGTCTTCATAAGGTTATTTCATATACGTTTAAATTTTAACACTTTGATTTCTAATAGTCATTTTTGTATTCGATAAACTGTTTTCAGTTTATACATATGTGACACTGGACCACAAAACCAGTCAGTGCCAATTTTTTAAATCAGCTTTGTATTGACCTCATGGTTTGTTATGATTGGACAATATTGAGCCAAAATCTGGAATCTGAGAACATATTTTGAAAATAGCTTTTAAAGTTGTCCAGATTAAGTTCTTAGAAATGTGTACTACTAATCCAAATTTCTTTTTTTGGGGAATTTTGATATATTTACAGTAGAAAATTTACAATATAGACTCACCGGCCACTTTATTAGGTACACCTGTCCAACTGCTTGTTCATGCAAATTTCCTATCAGCTAACCACATGGCAGCAACTCAATGCATTTAGGCATGCAGACATGGTCAAGACAGTCTGCTGCATAAGGATGGCAGGATCAGAATTTGGCATCAACAACGTGAAAGCATGGATCCATCCTGCCTTGTATCAGTGGTTCATGCTGTTGGTGGTGGCGTAGTGGTGTGGGGGATATTTTCTTGGCACACTTTGGGCCCATTAGTACCAATTGAGCATTGTGTCAACGCCACAGCCTACCTAAGTATTGTTGCTGACCATGTCCATCCCTTTATGACCACAGTGTACCATCTTCTGATGGCTACTTCCAGCAGGATAACACACCATGTCATAAAGCACGAATCATCTCAGACTGGTTTCTTGAACATGACAATGAGTTCACTGTACTCAAATGGCCTCCACAGTCACCATACCTTAATCCAATAGAGCACCTTTGGGATGCGGTGGAACGGGAGATTCGCATCATGGATGTGCAGCTGACAAATCTGCAGCAAATGCGTGATGCTATCATGTCAATATAGACCAAAATCTCAGAGGAATATTTCCAGTACTTTGTTGAATCTATGCCATGAAGGATTAAGGCAGTTCTGAAGGCATAAGGGGGTCCAACCCGGTACTAGTAAGGTGTACCTAATAAAGTGACCGGAGAATGTACATTCATACAACATGATCTTTATTTAATATTCTAATGATTTCTGGCATAAAATAATATATATATACATATACAATATATATATATAATATATATATACAATGCATCTTTAACTGCTGCCAAAAATATACCTGAGCAACTTAAGACTTAAGTTTTGTGGTTCATGTCAAATATAGACCATTTCAATGTGGTCATGTCATTGGCCCATGAACATTTCCTGCTTGTTATCAAACTATTTCATAACTGTAACAAGAGGTTAAAACAATGTTAAACAGCTATCATAGCATTATTTATCAATGTGTGGCTCTTTTTTGGATTCTCAGAAGCTCTAGAAATAAATAATTAAAAACTGTTGAACAGGAAATACGTTGGGACCTTTGTTTTGGTTTGCATCCCTGAAAATGGTCTATAGTAAATCTATAATCAACAAGTTTTTATTTTAAAGACTATGACTAAAGGTTTTGTCTATATAATCTATATATCTGTATATATATATATATATATATATATATATATATATATATATATATATATATATATATATATATATATATAATATATATATATATATATATATATATATATATTATATATGTAAAATGCATACGAGAAAATACTATAGGCTATAAATGAGTTTGCATGCAAATATAAGTCAAAGGAAAGACGTTCCATTTTACTGTCTGCATCAAAATTAATTGACTAAAGTGATTTGACATTCCGCATGAAAAAAGCATATAAAATGCGAGTAAAGTGTCTAGTGCTGCAGATGCTTTTCTGAAAACAGATTATCAGAATGAGGGTGAAAATATATTCTATCATAAGTCAGTGTAACAGATATACTTATGTAACAATTAAACAGACATATTTCTGACCACATACTTATAACATAAAAGAACAAATGTCAACATTTTATGATAATGTTGTATTATAGTTGTAATATAAACCTAAACACATTTTTATTAATCTTTGTTAATGTTATTTAATGAAAATAGTCAGTTTTTTACTTAACACACAGTGCAGTTTACTAATGTTGACAAGTAAAATGTTGTAATTTAATAACGCATTAGAGAATATTGAACAACGATTAATATATGAAATACTGTACAATGGTTGTTTATTCTTAGTAAATGATAGTAAATACATAAACCAATGAAACCTTTTTGTAAAGTGTCACAGCTTAAAAATGATCATTGTATTTTAAATGATCAACCTACATTTTGCTGATAAATGGGTCAATTATATATTGCGGTAAAAAGAGGTCAAAATAAAAGATTTGAAATGACAATTAATTATCTTTTTTAATATTTATTTGCAATATTTAATATTAAGGCTGAATAACTTTGATAACAATAGTTCATAAGTATTTCATTTAGTCTAAATCTCCGAACGTAAAACAACCACGAACTAATATAGCCTACTGTTATCATAATGGCTACTGTTGTTTAGGCTAATATATGTATACAATATAAACACACTCTTGCAGTATATTTTACACACATTTTTGAAGATGATAAATGAACTCACCCTTCTCGCAGGCCAGCAGAAAGAGCTTCTCGTCCAGAGTGGTCTCCTCCTTCACCTCTCTGACGTCTTTTAACGCCAGATATTTATCCGGAGAGGACGAGTCCGTGCCCTGATATAGAGCAGCCATTATAACGGAGAGAGAATACGGCAAAGCACTGATGTGCATCCCACTGAGCAGAGCCTTACACCTTTATACACATGAAACCACCGAAATCACCGAAAACAACAACAACAACAGCCCTGATCAATCCAGATGTAAACGATGTTCCGCGTTCTGACGAGGCCCTCACTATAACGACAGATTGACTCCTGTTCAATTTTCCTTCTCGATTTATGGTACGGTGAAACAAACTCCCATCAACGTGAATAACGTTAACATCAAGGCTTTCCTTAGAAATTCTAATGATAGTAGATATGATAGTAGAGGCATGAAGCTGGAGCATCAAGATGGTCTGTTGCGCTGGTGCTGATGATGCTGTAAGTGCGCACGCGCGCTGCACCGCTGCTGGAGCATCAGTAGTTACATAACAGATGAATGTCGGTAAGATCCACTTGATACTGGTTAAGCTGAACTGCATTACGTCTTATGTATATATAACAGCATAACATGCTTACCTGCGTTTTAGTGCAAAATACTATTTTGGTTGTCAGATTTATTCGATTTTAATTAGTTAATGGTCATTTAATTTAGAAAAATATGCAAAAAATGCTCAATATACTCACTAAAATTATTATAAAGGCACCATATAAATGTACCTTACTCACTCACCCACTTTCAAATACAGGTTTCAAAAAGAAGTTTTATTTGTTTGCCATGAAAGAACCACTTTATGTTCCCTTATAAGCTGTTGGGGATGTTTTTATCCACTCTGGGGTGATGTTGAGTCTTAATTTGGCCATAACTTTCTCTGTTGTTCAGCTAGCGGAATGATAATTGGTGATGAATCTTATTTTGACACATATTTTGATATATATATATATATATATATCTATATATATATGTGTGTATATATAGTGGCGTTCCCTGTAGCGGTAGGCACGATTAAGACAAATGTGAAACACTGTTGTACAGGGGGTATTTCAGGATTTTCATTTTAGGGCGGATCAGGAACAGATCATTTTGGGGTAAACAAAGAAAAATGTACATACATTTACACACGTATACATTTTTAAGTAAGAATTTAAAATAATACACTAAAATTAGGGAAGTTTAATCAGAAAAATAAGTGACTATACCAAGGGTATATGCAATTATTGATCCTCAGAAGTGGTAATACCCAAACAGCTCGTGGAAAAAAGTAAGCATACTGAGTATACGTGCGTATAGCAAGGACTACAGCACTGCCTAAACCCAATCATCATTGGGGGATGAGCAAATCATACTAAATTGTACGAATGAGATCATACAAATTGGCCACTAAGTCAAGAAGCAACAAACTGCAGTCCATGAGATAGCATTGGTGTTTCACAAAAACATATGGTGTGTCTAAAACTGCCAGTGATGGGCAAGCTCAGAGTTGTTTTCAGATTTTCCCCCTATATATGTCATACTCCAGATATATATATATATATATATATATATATATATATATATATATATATATATATATATATATATATATATATATATATATATATATATATATATATATATATATATATATATATATATATATATATCATCACACACAGTTGCTCATTTTTGTTTTCCCAAGTTCCATGGTTTATTAACAAAGCATAAACAATAGTATTCAGCAGTCAGGGAGGACAAACATATGACAACAGAATATCAACTTCATTATCGACAACAACAGCGCCTGGGTGAACATCGTCGTGCAGGTAGTGACATGAAGTCATCTGCCAGACATCGAAGTAGATTACGCCATCAATATCTCTGAACATCTCCTGCATCACCATGTTCAGCTGCATGGCGTACCAGTCACTTTGAAAAATGTCCTGGAACAAACACAGATCCATTAGACTTAACAGAAATACAAGCAGTGGTAAAACATGCAAATTACATACAGTATATGACAATACAAGTGCAATGGACGTGGTTTAAGTCCAGTTAACTTAAATAGATTAGTTGTTGTTGATGGACTTTATAATTCAAGTGTAATGGACAAGTTTAGTGAACTTAAATATTGAAGTTGTCTTAACTCATTTTAAATTCATATACGCTATTGCCAATTTTGTTTATTTAATTCACCTATGCTGCATGTCTTTGAGGAAAAGCAGAGCACCCGGAATAAACTTGACTCGCCAGGACTCAAACAAGCAAACTTCTTGCTGAGGCACCAGTGCTAACCACTGAGCCACCGTGTCACCCTCAACAATCAGGTATGTATGACAATATGATGTCATTTTGACATCTTGTGCCTGCAGGGATACTGGTGTA
This sequence comes from Danio aesculapii, assembly GCF_903798145.1. NCBI lineage: Eukaryota > Metazoa > Chordata > Actinopteri > Cypriniformes > Danionidae > Danio > Danio aesculapii. Next base: position 36,114,336 of record NC_079458.1, read on the forward strand.
TTACTTAAAAGTGTGCTATGAACACTACATAATATTTTCGTACATTATATGTTGTTATTTCTATGTGGTTATAGGCTAATTATCATTTATTAGCTATGATTTACCCGAGTTACATTTATAGAAATGTTAATCAAATACATTATCTCTTACATTCCAATAGTTCATTATTAATGATTGAAAACAACAGCTTCATGTAGTGTTAAACATTTATGGTGGCAAACATGCAGTTTATGCAGGCACGGTGGCTCAGTGGTTAGCACTGTCGCCTCACAGCAAGAAGATCGCTGGTTTGAGACCCGGCTGGGTCAGTTGCCATTTCTGTGTGGAGTTTGCATGTTCTCCCCGTGTTGGCGTGGGTTTCCTCCGGGTGCTCCGGTTTCCCCCACATTCCAAAGACATGCGCTATAGGTGAATTGAATAAACTAAATTGGCCTTAGTCTAGATGTGTGAATGCAGGAGTATGTAGGTGTTTCCCAGTGTTGGGTTGCAGCTGGAAGGGCATCCGCTGCGTAAAACATATGCTGGATCAGTTGGCGGTTTATTTACCTGTGGCGACCCCAGATTAATAAAGGGACTTAGCCGAAAAGAAAATGAATGAATGAATGAGAACAAATATTCTGCAAAGATTGAAGCCATTTATAAAGCATTCAAAGCACACTATGAAGAATCATACTAATAAATCAAATGAAAATGAGTGGTATTTATACTTTTTCAAGTGCACTAAAGCCGTAATAAAATATAAATATACTTTGGCATGTTCATTACAAGTGTATAACATTTACAAATGTATTTATTCAAAAAATGTACAAGTATGCAAATACTGGTGTGGGAAGATCTGGAGCACTCAACCACTACACAATGTGTGTAGACAAAATGCAAATATAGTAAAACTCCAGCAACACTTCATTCATTCATTCAATTTCCTTCGGCTTAGTCCCTTATTTATCAGGAGTCGCCACAGCGGAATGAACCGCCAACTATTCCAGCATATGTTTTACACAGCGGCTGCCCTTCCAGCCACTACCCAGCACTGAGAAACATCCACACACACTCATTCACACACACAATCATACACTTCAGACAATTTTGTTTACCCGATTCACCAATAGCGCCACATGCAAAAATGACAGACAAAAATTTCGGATAGCCTTTAGAGTTCACCAAGCTTGAACTTTGCAATGTAGCAACATGCGAAACTTGTCGCACAAGCTTGCGTTTCCTGTCTGCCACATTTGCATGCATATAAATGGAAGTCTATGGGTACAAAAAGTGCAGTGTGACCACGGCTTTACACCTGTCCTCATAAGTGTCTGTTTAGTAATGTCTTCTATGCCAAACAGACACGTAAGGGCGGAGATCATGTACATAGTTTCTGCCAACACGTTATTTGTTACTTAAACCTGTAAATAGACACTTCGAAATTAGTGATTGATTTACACAATTAGCCCCAAATGCTCGTGGACCCCTGAGGGATGTCATTCTCATGGATGTCCACTCTAGGATGGATTAACACATCCTTTCTTATGTCTTTATGATTATTAATAAAGTTGAATGTAAAAGGGCCTAGATTATATGATGACCTTCTTTAGAGTAAACGGAAATAATGTGTGTGTGTGATTGCTTTTCTATATGCCAAAGGGTTTGTTTCCTCAGAATCTACCCAGCCAGGTTAGAGGTCATGGAGACCTCTTGAGTGGACCTGTACTCCTGAAGAATTGGAAACAACCGTTCATATTGTTATTTGCTAATGTGTTAATTATGTCTGAAGTGATATTTGCCATTTTATGTGTTAAATCTTTTAAAGTTAACTTCTTTGTATGTAAGCTGGCAGTTTGGGTGTAGATTATACCCCTTTTTAACCAGTTTTTAACCAGATTTGTGTGTGTGTGTGTGTGTGTGTGTGTGTGTGTGTGCGTGTGTGTGCGTGTGTGTGTGTTCTATTCGATTGTGGACCCTTTCACAGGTCTGTGGTCAGCTCTAAATAGCCTAGTGGCTGTCTGACGTTTGTATATTTAAGATATTAAAGATATCATTCAGAATTGTACACACGCACCCACATGGAAATTTTCCTAGTCTATCTGTTTTAACCAATCAGGTTAAAACACCTATATGTGTGACGCAGTTAATGACATTATGCAAGAGTATAATGTTGATATAATTGTTGATTTAAGATTGTAAGATCGGCCTACAAACTCATTGCGAGTGTTGTAGCTGGCTTCTGCTGATGAGACTCCAAACTATCTACTGTAAACTTTCTTTAAATGAATCTCTCATGTTTGGGTTCAAATTGTAAATATCCCTACACCATAATGGCCATGAGATAATCTGGCCCTGACCAGGAAAGACAATTCTTTTTCAAATCCTCAATTGGAAGAGGAAGGGAAGGTAATACAGTATTGGGCAAGCTAATTGAAAAATGTAGTGAGCTAAGCTATTAGCTACTCTACTTAAAATGTAGCTTAACTACACTAAAAGCTACCCTCTGGGAAATGTAGCAAGCTAAGCTAAAAGCTACTTGGCAAAAGTAGCTTAGCTACATCTAAGCTATTTTTAATCGCAATTTACATTTTTAAATCGAAGCAACTTAAATCCAAATCAATCATAGCTTAGTGATCAATAAAACTGTCAAGGTGGCATAACTGTTTAGTTAAATTATTTATAGCAAACAATATGTTGTACCAAACAGAAACAAATCATAGTATATTACAGCAAAACCAAAAAAAATCCAATACAAACAGATGTTACACATTTAAAATACCATAGTCATTTATAATAAAGGGAAATATTTAGCGATTAGCATTATATTGTATATATATTTACAACTCTTCATTAATGAATTACACTACATAATGTAATATCATTAGTAACCATCTTGTCTTTAGCCTAATTGTTTGGCGACTTCACCGACCAGAGCGAGAGGTGGCAGTAACGCACCAAAAAGTTTGTTGTCGACTACCGAAATTTATGTAGAAGAAGACATCGCCTTTTTCGCTAATTCGCCATCATATAAATTTACTTTCATCGGCCTCACAGCTCCGTGAATGTCGGTGCTTTCACTTGGTCCGCGATCGGTAAATGTAGCTACTGCGCTACTTGACTAAAAAAATACCCTCGCTACAGTAAAGCTATTTGATTTATATAGCAGCGATTCTGCCGCCACGCTGACTACTGAGAAATGTAGTTAAGCTAGTAGCGTCACTACTGTACAGTAGTAACGTTAGTGTAACGTGCCCAAGTTTAGTAGTAGCATGCCAAGCACTGGTAGAACCCCCTGATAAAGACGGGAATAAGCTGAAGGAATGTGAGTGACTGGAAATTGCAATAGTATCTGGCAAGTGATATCACTGTGAGTGTGAGGGGTAGAGTAAAACCCATACCTTTGGTCCTGCAGTGTTTCCAGACTTGATGATGACGACAGTCTCTGGTGCTCGGCTCAGCAGTGAAACGACAGACTGACGGATTTTGGCCACTTCATGCACATAGAATGTTAGCGGGTGAAAAACCAGGTGAGCAGCAATTGTAAAGACTATCACTGCATGAGGACCCCCAGCTATTTCATCAATATCATTACTGATGTAATGCAGGTCAGTGATCAGCATTTTTGTAAAGCGCAGAGGAACTCCATGTGGCCCCCAGTGAACTATAATATTGTTTGTCAACTCAACAGCCATCAGGGGTCCACCTGTAGGAGGAGTGTGGAGGTCCATCCTTTTTATACCTGATAAAGTAATAAAAATATGTTTAATGTACATTAGTCACACTGCTTTAATAATTTAACATAATTTTACAAAGCCGCTACTGAACACATATAAAACCACCAAAGGATGAGGGCAGGTTTATTAATACAAAAATGTACAGTATAAACTGTCATAATTTACACAATTTCATGTCATAAACCTGCATGACTTTTTCCTTCTGTTTAATAGAAATAAATATTGAGGAATCTTTTATCAATATTTGTTCCTGTAATGAAAGTTATGTGACATTCTATATACATATATATATATATATATATACATATATACATATATATATATATATATATATACATATATATATATATATATACATATATATACATATATATATATATATATATATATATATATATATATATATATATATACATATATATATATATATATATATATATACATATATATATATATATATATATACATATATATATATATATATATACATATATATATATATATATATACATATATATATATATATATACATATATATATATATATATATATATATATATATATATATATATATATATATATATACATATATATATATATATATACATATATATATATATATATATATATACATATACATATACATATATATATATATATATATATATATATATATATATATATATATATATATATGTGTGTGTGTATATGTTTATGTGTGTGTATATATATAGCCCCCCCGGTTTACTTTTTCCCCAATTTCTGTTTAGCGGAGAGATTTTTTTCAACACATTTCTAAACATAATAGTTTTAATAGCTCATTTCTAATAACTGATTTATTTTATCTTTGTCATGATGACAGTAAATAATATTTGACTAGATATTTTTCAGGACACTTCTATACAGCTTAAAGTGACATTTAAAGGCTTAACTGGGTTAATTAGGTTAACTAGGCAGGTTAGGGTAATTAGGCAAGTTATTGTATAACGAAGGTTTGTTCTGTAGACTATTGAAAAAAACGGGCTAATAATTTTGACCTTAAATGGTGTTTAAAATTAAAAACTGCTTTTATTCTAGCCGAAATAAAACAAATAAAACTTTTCCCAGAAGAAAAAATATTATCATACATACTGTGAAAATTTCCGTGCTCTGTTAAACATAATTTGGGAAATATTTAAAAAATAAAATAAAATTCAAAGGGGGGCTAATAATTCTGACTTCAGTTGTGTATATGTATATATATATCATTGGATTTGTGTATACGCATTGTTGTATTTGCTCTTCAGTGTTTGGACTCTCAGTAGTGATTATTAAACCACACTGAACTGAGCTAAACTGAACTGAACTTAAACACTAAAAACTGAACTACACTGTTCCTATTTACTGTGACCTTTTATGTGAAGCTGCTTTGACACAATCTACATTGTAAAAGCGCTATACAAATAAAGGTGAATTGAATTGAATAAACAAGTTTTGAATAACATGAGGTTGGAGAATTTCTTTTAAAATATTGATAATTTTTATATTATTTACAATATACAGCATTTTGTCATGTTATAAGGATTTAAATTGTCATTTATAACACTGAATAACTTGCCTGGCACCTTTCTCTCTAAAAACTCAAACCACTGTCTTGTGGTGGAGTCTCCCATCAAATAGACAATCTTGTTTTTAAGGCAATTTCCAGTTTGGGTAGAATTGAACTGTTGGGTTTTGCATACAAAAGACTTCCAGACATCATTCAGATAGAAACCTGCAGGTACTGGTGTCGTCAGGCCAGGTCTGCATCTCTCCGTTCTGTCTAAAGCAAAGAAACATTTACCAGAAAAAGACTGTTGTAATTATGCAAATTCCTAATTCTAATATAAGTACACATGTTTTTAGATCCTCTCTGTTCTGATATATCAACATACCATTGTCTGTTGTTTTGGGAAGGACGTTAATTAATTGTGTGTCACCACTAATACCAACATTTATTAATATGCTGTGAAGAAAAAAATAACACATTTACCACAAAGTTCTACAATTCTGCGCTACAATTTGTTTTGAATCCTTTCCCAGCTTACTTTGTGAAAAATTGTTCCTCAAAATGATTCAATGGACTTTCCAGACCTCCTCTTGAGTGATGAACCAGTTTGTCACAAGAAAGTTTCTTAGGTCTCTCACAGTGCCACACCGTCCCTGTTTTAATATCCTCATACTCGCAGCAGCAGTTACCTTTAATCCAACTCCCCTTTGCACCCCACTTAAGGTTACACGGCACTTCTTCACTGATCCTGGTTTTATTGGGTCCTAGTCCTTCAAAGTGTCCGTTATAGTGGCTGCGTGTGAATGAGGAATCCCTGTATTTTTTCAGAATCTGCACAACCTCACTGGAGTGCTCAAGACGAACAGAAACTTGTGCCTGACCTTCCCAGGGCAGAAGAAGAGAAGCAGAGTAAGTCCCGTTACGATGATCCACAACCTCCCCATACACACTCGCCTTCGAGAAGAATAGAAAAGACTCATGTAATGCAGAAAATCACTGTCTTTATAGAAAATTAAACTTCTAGGATGTTTAAGCATACAATATTTTTAAAATTAAAATCATTTGCACCTGATGTCATGCGGTCCAGCACAAAGACATTAATACATTAATAAACATTAATACAGTGGTTACCAGGGATGTGATTCTTCCGTATAAATAATACCACAATAATACCACAATACCCCCCCCCCCCCCCCAAAAAAAAAAAAAAAACAACCCAATGGCAAAATTCCAAACACAATGGCCTGACCCGGAAGTGTAAAAAAAAGTGGTATTTATTTACAATAATGTGGAGGATATGTCCAGTGCAAAATATATACAGTGTCCATAAAAAGTCCCAAAATATATATACAAAAAAATACAAAGTATCAAATCAACAAATTAAATATAAAGACGAATATATATATAACACAAAAACAAACCAAAGAAGAAAAAAAAACGAAACAATCAAACGTAACCACTGTATACCAGTATCCACTCACTCAGAAAATTGCTCCCTGTAATTTGCATAAATCTGAAGTTTTTTTATGGGGGGAGGGGGGGGGGTGTTCTCAATGAGGTTTATCGTCATCAAAGCAGAACCGCTGATCGATGGTTTGCGCCTTCATCGTTCATCATTGTGCGCAAGAAGGAGCATTAACGGCTATATAATGTCGTATAATGTGCGCGTATGAGGAAGCCGCTGACAATATGCAAGATTATGAGATGGCTTTGAATGCGTGCGTGGCTGTGCACTTTTTCCACGCTCACATTTGCATATCGTGACCATGTGCGCTCTATGTACATTATAAATACCGATGCAGGACGCACATTTGTTATTATTCTCTGCATGTCATCTGTCCTTATGTGTTCATTTATTCAGCCTAGCACCTTAAATGCAATACGTGACATTGTCATAAAATAGTTTAGATGATAGTACAAATGTATAAAAATATATTTTATAGTTAAATAAACCTATTAAAAAGCAGGGACTACGCCAAAGGGAAAGTGAAAGTGATAAACTGCATGTATGATATCTTTTTTAGGGTGGAATGTTAAAGCAAATTAGGTTGCTTAATGCAACTGGACTTAATATTTTTATAGTTCGAGTTGTTGTCAAAGCATTTCATTTTAATATCAGTGGGCGTTGGACCGGTTAAGTTACATGCACGTTAAGCGTCTTTTGACAAATATGATGATGTAACACATTATCTCTCCATCTTTCAAAGACGTAACATTTTGTTATTATTACTGACTGCTATATAGAATATAACTACATAAGAAAGAGATACAGGAAGCAATTTAATAAAACATTGAAATAGATAAGGGGTGTCACGGTGGCGCAGTGGGTAGCACGATCGCCTCACAGCACGATGGTCACTGGTTCGAGGCCTATGTTCATGTGGGTTTCCTCTGGGTGCTCCGGTTTCCCCGGTTTCTAAAGACATGTGGCATTTGGTAAGCTAAATTGTCCCTAGTGTATGTGTGAATAAGTAATATGATAAGATTATTTTACTTATCCCACTGGCAGATTATTTCGAATGAGTCACTTAATTATGACGTATTGGAAAACAAGAGGAAACACTTTATCTGGCTAGAAAATGCTACTTGATTTAATTTATTTTACACATCTGGACTAGAAACTAGATGAAAAGTGTGACATGGGCACACCTAACTTATCGTCTCTTATTGCAGTGTTTCTCAACCACGTTCCTGGAGGACCACCAGCACTGCACATTTACCGTGGCTGCACCCGAAATCGGCTACTACTCAGTAGGTACTGCATTCGAATTTAAATAAACTACTCGACCATTTAAAAAGTACGTTCTATACAGTATGAATGTGAGTAGTATGAATTGAACTCGGACGTACTACATACGTCATTTTGTCATGACCATGTGTCCTAGCCGCATCAGTTATGGAGCCAAATCAGTCTCAAAAATAATACGTTTGCAAAATAAAATGAGTAAATTCAAAACACAATTCATGAATACAACATACAATTTGTGAATTCACAAGTAAAAATCATGAATATTTACACCAAATGAATTGGTTTTGTGTATATTATGAATTGTTTTGAATTTACGAATTGGATTTGTGTATTTACAGTATGAATTGTGTTTTGGATTTACGAATTGGATTTGTGTGTTTGCAAATCGTATATGAATTTACTAATTGAATTTACGAACTGGAGTTGTGGATTTATGAATCGTATTTGAATTTATTAATTGTAGTTGTGGGTTTAAAAATTGTGTTTTGGATTTACGAATTGGATTTGTGTATTTACAAATCGTGATTGAATTTATGAATTGGATTTGTGTATTTACGAATCGTGATTGAATTTATGAATTGGATTTGTGTATTTACGAATCGTTATTGAATTTATGAATTGGATTTGTGTATTTACGAATCGTTATTGAATTTATGAATTGGATTTGTGTATTTACGAATCGTGATTGAATTTATGAATTGGATTTGTGTATTTACGAATCGTGATTGAATTTATGAATTGGATTTGTGTATTTACGAATCGTTATTGAATTTATGAATTGGATTTGTGTATTTACGAATCGTTATTGAATTTATGAATTGGATTTGTGTATTTACGAATCGTTATTGAATTTATGAATTGGATTTGTGTATTTACGAATCGTTATTGAATTTATGAATTGGATTTGTGTATTTACGAATCGTTATTGAATTTATGAATTGGATTTGTGTATTTACGAATCGTTATTGAATTTATGAATTGGATTTGTGTATTTACAATCGTGATTGAATTTATGAATTGGATTTGTGTATTTAAGAATCGTGTTTTGAACATACAAATTAGATTTACGTGTCTACAAATCGTGTTTTGAATTTACGAATTGTGTTTTGTAAATGTGAATTGTGTTGTGGGCGTATTAATTATATTTTGAAAATGTATCATTTTTGAGACTGATCTGGCTCCATATCATTCACTCCTCTTCATGAATTCTCTTGAGAGGGATCATGGAATATCATTGGATGCGCACTTCAGAACTTCGGCAGAAGTAGCAGGTCATCCGGTTACTTCTCGCATACTGTTTTTCAAATTTTATGATTTCGGACATACTACTCGGCTTGCATACTGATTTTAGCGTACTATAAAGTATGGAAGTATGCGATTTTGGACGCAGCCCATGTCTACTTAACCAAACGCACCTGATTAAGGTCATTAGCTCAGAGACTGAAAGACCTGTAATGGGTGTAACAGATAAATGAGACATCCAAAACATGCATGTTGGTGGTCCTCCAAGAACGTGGTTAAGAAAAAGTCTTGCTGCATTCCAGCTGCATTACAAAAATAGTTTTTTTGATCCTTACATCCTTCATTCTGTACAATTAAAGCTGTCACTCTGGACAGTAAATCATGTTAAGTTATAAAGCATAGAGATGAGTTCCTTTGAATGGAATGCAGTGAATGTTTAAGATGTGCTGCAAACCTTTCTCTCCGCAATTGTTTTAATTCGCCACTGGTTCCTTCAAGATTTTTCTTTTATAACAGCACTTTTCAACTGACAATGAAAACACGTTTACATATTGTTCTAACATGTCAATTACATTCACTCACATAAAAGTTTAAGTACTAAATAGACTCTTTTCACATTTACGACTTTCTCAGTAGCGGAAGTCATCATAGTTGGGAAAAAGTAGAGCGCAGTTAATAGGAGAGTACAACAAATACATTTTAAAAAAATCGTATTAGCCAAAACAATAAAAGAAAAACTCCACAATGGTGTTATCAAGACTTTCAGATAAAGGGTAAAATTGTGTGAGACTGATAACAGCAGCCAGAAGAGAGAACAGCGTCAAACTTACTATCCTGCTCATGGACGCCTACATAAGAAACACCTTGATAATTTGTTTTTTTTATAATTGGATGCAAAGATGATATAATGCACACATAAATACATATAAATGTTTAGACATTAAAAAAAACTAAAAGACTAAAATTCTTGTGAAAAGGGTCCTTTCGAAGCAGTTGTATTTATGTCACGAGCAGTAATGTCACGATCACAAGCGATCCCCCAGATCGCTGGAGAACTACACATCTGTCACTAAACTGAACTACAAATACTATCATGCACCTCGCACACACCAGTTCCTGATTACTCACACACAGCTGGAAGCTCATCATGGACTGATTGCCAGGACTATATATATGCATCTCACTTACACATACACTTTGCTGAGTCTTGTTTGCTGTAACACTACAAAGTGTATTTTTGTCTCGTTTTTCCTAGTGGTGGGCAAAGCGAGGCTTCATGAAACACTGAAACAGTCAAAGCAAATGTGTCGAAGCTTCTAAACATTTTAAAACCTGTCTCTACAGTGAAAACTAGAGGTTTTTAATGTATTACTCTGGAATAGCTTCAGCAAAGAAACAGTTAAGCAAATTGAGGTATTAAATCCCACATTGTAGAATTGATATTTCAAGTAATTTAGTGGAGCCGTGAGAGTTCCTGACTAGCATGCTGAGATAAAGGGTATAAATTTAGGGTGATGCTGCTACAGATATTAGTTTTTAAATGCTCTGTTCTTGTAACATGTTTTAACATTGGTCTGACATTTGAATGAATGCTTTGTGAATAAGCATGTCTTGTTTTGGTCATAAAAAAGTAACATTAAAATACATCAAGTCATAACTTCTGAGTATTTGTACAAGTCGGGATTTGAACTCGGGACATTTGCAGCATAGTTTCTCTGTGCACATGCACAGTCCACTAGGCTACATGAGTTTTTTCCGATCAAGTCAGTCAAACGCAGATTCGCCAGGTCTTGAAACGCTTTGGTCGATGCTTTGAATCGCTTTAGTCACATGACCTAGGTGTTTCGAAACACTTAAGTCACGTGACCTAGGTGTTTTGGATCATGCTTCGGTGCTATATCAAACGAAGTGCTGAAACATGAGTTTCATGTCAGCCATCCCTAGTCTTTCCATGTTTGATCCTTGCCTTGTTTCCTCATTAATGATCTTTAGCTGCCTGTATCGACCACTTTGCCTGTATCTGACTATGCACTTTGGATTTCCCTCATGCTCTAGTTTTTACCCATTTGACCGTTGCCTGCCTAAAAACTCTTATTAATAAACCGTACTTGAATCCTTAACTCCATTGTCCAGCTTCCTACCGTAACGGGTAATAAACGAATGCATAAGAACTTGAATAAGAACTTGGGGTGTGAATATGCAATTTAGGCCCTGTTTACACTAATATGTTTTAGTTTCAAAACGCATAGCTTTTGCCATGGTTACAACTTCCGTCCTCACTCCCACAAAGTTTTCGAGCCCCAGAAAATGGAGCGTTTACGAAATGCTGAGGAGGCCATTTTGATTTCCTTTCATTTCGATTGTGGATGGGGAAAAATGGAGACATCTGAAAACGGATCTGACAAAAATCTGATTGGGGCTTTTTCTCAATATTAAGTGCGCAAAGTTCAGTCTTGCTGCTTGCTTACTTTCCTTGTTAGTTCAGACTTCACAAGTTTAATATGGAAAACAAACTCCCAAGGACACGTCGGGTAAATCCTCAAAGCCAACAGTGTCCTTTATAACATCATTCACTTTACTCTGGCTACGTTGTTTCAAGATCTTAACAACAAAATGAACACATAATATAAGGAACTGCCTATTTTCATTTTGGTATTAGCAACTTAATAGACACCAAAATGGAGGCATTGTGTAGCTACATGTTTAAATGACCATCATCTTCACTGTATGTTTATTTATAACAAAACACGTAGCCTGTATCACAACTGTCTCCTTTTATTTTCAATGAAAAATATGAAACATACCCTGTCTCTTTTGCTGAATATCAGTTTTAATAATCAATAATGGCCATTAAAAAGTATAAGGTACAATGAGTTCATACAATATAGCAAATAGAAGCAAGCAATCAGTCAAATGTGCAGAATCAGTGCTTACATAATATAACTTTTAATATAATATAGTAATATAGTAAACACGTTACCTGAGAATAAGTAATAGATTCAAAAGACCGAAATGTTGTTAGATAGAGACCAGATGATTTAAATATCACGTTTAACCACTATAGTGAGAGGAGATCTAGCAGTAGGTCCTTGACGAACGCACTGCTCTCACCTGGGGAGGTGTGCTCAAAGCACCCGCTGACTGCCTGGAGCTCAGACATGCACTGCAGCGCATGACACAGTGTGTGTGTGGTCACATGATGTGCGTTTTAAGCGGTGTATTGTGCATGGAGATCTTTTCAGAAACGCAAGTGTGAACGTGAATTGTTTGCCATCTAAGATGCTGTTTTAAAACTAAAACCTATTAGTGTAAACGCCATAGTTATTACCACAAAATTCCCAAGTATTTTCAGGTCAAGTTTACCATCTTATTTCACTCATGAACTGAAAAAGTCCGTATTAAAAGCTCAAGGCAATCAGTGGAAAATAATTTAGGTAAATTTTGACAGAATTATATAAGGCAAATATCTTTATCTATCCATATTTATTGTTTAGGTGAAAATAAAACAAACATACCTTTAGCTCTGAATTGAACAGCTTAACTTTGAAAAAGTCTCCTCCGTATCTTTTCAGGTTATTGTTGTGGTCTCTGGCGGTGATAGTAACCAGGATCTTTTCTCCCACGCTGTAACTCTGATTGATTCCCACAATAGTGAACGTTGAGTGGTCTGGACTTGTGCTCGCACTCAGGTCAGTGATTTCTTGATCTGGACTAGGCCAGTCCAGGGCCTTCTGTAGTCTTTCCCACTCTTCTTCACTGATTCCCATGTCGTGTGCAGAAATTGTGAATGACGAATTAAAATATCGGGAAACTGGTTTGGGCCCGGGGGCTTTAAATAGTATAACTTTGCTCCCACCATTCAATCTCCATAGAAACTAAGAAGCAAAAAGATAATGTAGTATGTAATATAGATAAAGATACACATTAACAAGTACTCAAAAAGATTTGTGGATCTCTAGAAGAAGAAACAGTAATAGGCTGCATATTGCTATGCCATGAAGACATTTGAATGTGAATTGGAATTGAACATTTCTGTTTCACTGAGCTAAATGCCACCCGACCTTGTTGTTTTACAACCTTATTATATAAACAAATATTTTTAATTGCCTTTAATATGAATTTACTTTTGCACTTACCAAATAAGATGAGGTAGAAAGAACAAATGCCAGTAGAAATACTTTTAGTCCAATCCTGGAAACTGATAAAGCACAAAAATGACCAATTTCTAAAAACACAACCCAATATAGCACAAATAAACTGGAGATTACCTTGTGGATTCGATTTGTTTGTTGAAGGTATGACCATGGCTAAGTCTATTGTTGTCCGATGAGAAGTTCACATCAGCTTACGTACATGTTCCCTAAACTGTAAACCAGCATCCTGGTAAACTCTGTTTCTAAACTATTTCCACATGAGGCGTGACATTGATTTGAATGTTTCATGTTGTTTAGCCAGTTTGGCTTTGCTTGAGATAAGACGATGAATGTCTTTCCTGTTATACAAATATGTTATGTTATGTTATGTTATGTTATGTTATGACATGTTATGTCCTTTTTGATACTGATATTTTCCTGACAGAGTTTATTCCTTAGTGACGTGCCTCTTTAAATAAAGATTTAAATGATCTGGCCACTTTGTTGCGGAAGTGTTTTGTTTTTTAAAGGTGCCCTATAAAAACATCTGGTAACACTTTATACTAACTATACAATATGAATCATTTGTTAAGCTTTAACTCTACATTAAAAGATGTTAGTAAGCAGTTTATAACCGCAGATACAAACGCTCGATTCTTGATTTATAAGCACATATATATTATGCTTAATGATTGTAATTTTTCATTACTAAATTAGGCATTGCATTATTTACAAACCATTTATTTGAGAAAAGTTGCTGGTTTTTAAAGATTATTCAGAATGTGTAATGTTTTTTTTATTTTTTTTTTATTATTATTTTTTGTATTGGGTTTTTCTCTACATTAAAACAAGACATTTAAACATCTGAACATCACATTACGACTAAACAACTCCAGGATAACATACAAAACTTTAAAATAATAATAACAGTAAGAAAATTTTTAAATAAATAAAAAAAAAAATAAAAAAAAAATAATAATAATAAATAAATAAATAAGTAAATAAACAAACAAATAAATAAATAAATAAATAAATAAATAAATAAATAAATAAATAAATAAATAAAAAGGGGGTTAGTATAGAGTATAAATATTGACATACAATATCAAAATGAAATTCACTGTTTAACCTTGGTGTTTTATTTAAGTTCTATTCTGCTGTCAGGTCCACTTGGTTGCTAAAGTGTAGAAAGGGGTTCCAAATGCTTTAAAAGTCTTTTAACTTCCCTTTGACAATGTATGTTAGTTTTTCCAGAGCAAGATTACTGGACATTTCCTTGATCCATTGATTAGAAGAAGGCCTTTGAGTCTCTTTCCATTTTAATGCAATAACGCGCTAGAGAAAACAAATGAATTTATTAATTTCTATTCGTTTGAAGATACACAAATGAAACTGTATCAAATAAAAAATAAATTGTTGCAATTTTGACTAAAATAAAATTACTTTACAGTTTAAACTCCACTAAATAACATTGAAATATTGTATCATAATATGTTGTTAAATTATTATATTGTTGTTTTTTTTTATCCAATTTTATGTTGTATTTTGACACTGTTATTCAGCAATGTGAAACTTTACCGTAACTTTTTAGATAAGATTGTAAAGGTTTATTGTTCATTTGATACTAAGCCTTAATTGTCATTTTTAAGGGATTTGTAACTCATGAAACTGTATGAATTTGAGTTTAATAAAGCATTTATTAACATACAAATGAACTATTAGCACAAGTCCGTAGCCAGCCTATTCTTTTTCTCAAAAAGGGGACTTTTTGTAGTTGTTTGCCTCAAATTACGAGCGTCATATACTGCATTTTAGTGACATTCTAAGCACTAAATTGTGCTGGATTAGTTTGTGGGATTGTTATCATGCAATAAAATACTTCCTACATTTTTGTCAAAGTGCTTATCATACCATGTTTTATGTTTACAAAAATGTTTGTTTATTTACATATGTGCATTTCAACTGTAAGTTATTAGTTTCATATATAATGTAATGAGATTAGAATTTTTGATGTATGAAAAAAATTGTTATTTTATTTAATACTTTAAAAATTGAAATTATTTATTATCATCCTTCATAAAAACAAAATAAAAACAAAGAATTGGCAATCTGTTAAAACTTGTTTTAAATTAAAAACAGTAGCCTATATTTAGCTCATTTCCTCAGTCAGAATTTGTTCATTTAAGAGCATTTGCATCTGTTGTTATAAACGTATATTAATGTAGAGTTATAATTCTTAACAAATAATAAATTCACTAATTGCTAATGCTTAATAGACGATTCATAGTGTGTAGTTTTGTATACCTAGGCAATCGAATAATAAGAGTTCAGTGCATGGAAATGACCATACCATGAGCCTAAAACAATTGAAGTTTATTTTTTATAAAAATTGCCATCTAAGCTACTTGCTCTTTTCGCAATAAATAACGTTCCAAAGCAGCTTTACAAAAAGGTACAGCTTATTACTACATTACAGTCAAAATGAGAAAAGTTAAGGACTCTGTGAGTCCCTTGTGTTGCCCTCTTGAAGTTTGGTCGGGCAAATGCAAAACTAATAGAACTGCATTCATTCTGAAAAAGGCACTTGAAATGTAACATGAAATTACACTTCTTTCTTATTTTTACAATTTAACCCCCCCCCTCCCCCAACGTCCTACAAAGCATCCAAATTCTGTTTATCAGGTAAAAATGTTAGACATGGGCTAAGACAAATAAAACAATATATTGTATTTCACATACAAATATACACATATACAGATCAATCAATCAATCAGTAGAGTGAGAGGTATTTGTTGCACGTTCTTTTAGGCTTAGTACCTTTATTAATCAGGAGTCACCACAGCGGACCCATCACTGGGAAAAACCCATACACTCTCATTCACACACAAACACTATGGCTAATTTAGCTTAGTCAATTGACATGGACTGTATGTAATGATGTAGTAGTGTATGTAGTGATCAACTACATTTGGGCTCCACTCCCTAGTTGTAAATAATATCACTCTAAAACACCTCTTGTCAATTTTCAGTGCACACACGTTTTATAATAATAATAATACTCTCAGTGGTAACATGGTGGCGCAGTAGGTAGCGCTGTCACGTCATAGCAAGAAGGTCACTGGTTCGAGCCCCATCTGGGTCAGTTGGCATTTCTGTTTCCATGTTCTTCCTGTGTTCACCTGGGTTTCCTCTGGGTGCTCCGGTTTCCCCCACAGTCCAAAGACATGCGGTACAGGTAAATTGAACAAACTAAATTGGTAAAAATGTGCTGGATAAGTTGGTGGTTCATTCCGCTGTCGTGACCCCGGATTAGTAAGGGACTAAGCCGAAAATGAATGAATGAATGAATAACAGTTTTTATTCAATATAAATTCAATATTCAGTGACAAAGAAAATGAATGTATATTAATAATGTATTTGAAAGCTACAGTATGTAATATGAAATCATTTGTAAAGGTAGCTTTATTTCATCTATAACTTTGATGTGCTGTAAATTTCTAAAGTGCAACACAGACACGAGATGCAAGTAAGCTTGATGCTCACTTTGCCTTCGATAGCATAATCTGATTGTATGTCAGGCTGGACAAACATACGACAGCAACATATCAACTTCATTAGCCACGATAACAGCGCCTGGGTGAATATTTTCTCGAAGGTAGTGACATGAAGTCATCTGCCAGACATCGAAGTAGATTACGCCATCGATATCTCTGAACATCTCCTGCATCACCGTGTTCAGCTGCATGGCGTACCAGTCACTTTGAAAAATGTCCTGGAACAAACACAGATCCATAAGACCAAATACTTCTAAAGCATAAATACAAGCATTTGTAAAGCAAGCATATTATCTTTTATACACTGAGTACTATATAATATTGAATTTACGTTAACCCCAACCCTAAATAAAGAAACGGTTCACACAAAACCTGTTATTATTATAACATTAAAGGTGCCATAGAATAAATATCTATATATATATTTTATATGGATGGCCACTTTATTAGGTACACCTGTCCAACTGCACGTTGACGCAAATTTTTAATCAGCCAGTCAGATGGCAGCAACTCAATGCATTTAGGCGTATAGACATGGTCAAGATGATCTGCTGCAGTTTAAACTGAGCATCAGAATGGGAAAGAAAGGGGATTGAAGTAACTTTAAACGTGGCATGGTTCTAGGTGCCAGAAAGGCTGGTCTGAGTATTACAGAAACTGTTGATCTACTGGGACTTTCACGCACAACCATCTCTAGGGTTTACAGAGAATGGTCCAAAAGAGAGAAAATATCCAGTGAGCGGCAGTTTTGTGGGCGCAAATGCCTTGTTGATGCCAGAAGTCAGAGGAGAATGGCCAGACTGGTTCAAGCTGATAGAAAGACAACAGTAACTCAAATAACCACTCGTTACAACCGAGGTATGCAGAAGAGCATCTCTGAACGTACAACACATCCAACCCTGAGGCAGATGGGCTACAGCAGCAAAAGATTGCAGTTCTGAAGGCACCCGGTACTAGTAAGGTGTACCTAATAAAGTGGCCAGTGAGTGTACCTAAGCATAGCTGAATAATAATAAGCCATTACATAGAAATGGCAAACCGTGAGTCTCAAACGCCACTGTTTCATGTAAATCCTGTGAGTCTAAAATCCTGGTTACAAAAACAGACCAATTGAAACATCCGGATCGTTAATATGCAAGTTCCAGGCTGTTTGATTGGCCACAACATTTCTCAGTGAGATTACGACAAACTATAATTTTCCCCCTTTTTTTTTTAAAGTTTATATAATTATAAATTGTACTTATTATTTATGTAGGACTCTTATTTTGAAAAAGAGACATAGTTAAAGGCTGCTTTTATACTCAACACAGGCTCATTGTGGATATGTAACCCTGTCTACATTTCTGGAGATTGCAAATTATGTAGCCAGAGGTATGTATGGGTGCATTTTATCTTTAAAATGAATGCCATGGGGCGGTATGACGCTGTTGACGGCTTTTGTTCCCTTTTGCGATACCGTTGACCACTTACCTCCATGTGGACAGCTTTTCCAGTGTTTGCCCAGTAGTTTGCTGTGTACCGCGACGACCGGGTTTGAGTCTGGTTTAGAATAATTCCAGAAACCAGGTAAAACAAAAGCAAAACAGTTTTTCTTTTTCTAGATTGCTTTTGAAAACACTATCGATTAGGTTTAGGGAAGAGGTGGGTGGGTCAGTCAGATTGTCAGACCACAGTAAGCTGAGAGAAGAAGACGCGCGAGGGAAATTTGGAATCATCAAAAAGCATTCACAGCGGCCTCTGGTGGATTTGCAAAAACTGCAAGCAGACATACCTTATGTATTTCACTGTCCACAGAAATGTAGACCTGGGTACGAATCTGTAATGAGCCTGGCTTGTTTATACTTTTGTGTTAAATGCATGTGATGGCCTTCACAGTCACAAAACCTTTTGCTGAAACTAGTAGTCGTCAGAGAATTAGGCTTGTGTCTATGTACGTTTACAGTACATGGACACCAATACCTTGATTTTAATACGATTAAGACTCTGATTAAGAGTCTACCATTCCATATAAACGGCGATTTTTATTTATTTATTTTTTAAATTACCTTAATCTGATTAAAGTCATAATCAACTAAACAGAAATGGAGTTATGTGGAGTATTCCTATTTTAATCGCATTATTGAAGTCCGGGACAGACATGTAAACACCTTAAACTTTTACCGTTTTGTTACATTATGCGACAGGACACACGCATGACAGTTGTTAGTCGTTTGAGGACGATCAAATGAGAATCGCTTCAAGCAAGAGAGCACATTTTTGTTGTGAGCAGGAAACGATGACTTCTGTTGATAGTTCTGTTGATAATTCTCCCTCCAGTATACTCACTGCATAGTTTCATCTAGTACCTCAGAGTTTGTTGCGGGGCATGAATGACAAGTTAGTGAAAGAAATGACAGGTATTTGTATCCGTCATCGTCTGTTTACATACACAGGTGCGAGTGCATTTTACCCAAATAATTTATTCCATGTTAATCCATGTTATTTATAATTCAATACGTAGTTCTTTCATGTGAAGTATATATAGCATCACCCTGGGTGACAGGACGGCAACCATTTTGCGCCAGTCCACATACCACATGCTAGCTTATTGGGGAGAGGAGACACAGCGATGAAGCCAATTTCTATATGATAACGTAAGGAGGCAATGATGGACAGTGGGCAAGTTTTTCCAGGATTCTGGGAATAGACTCCTACTATACTGGGGCACTAGAACCCACACCCAGGGAGAAACAATATATTGTATTTCCACATACAAAAAATACAGATATAAATCAATCAATCAGTAGACTGAGAGGTATTTATTGCTTGTGCCAATGTTAAGTTTTATTTCAGAAATTGTATAAATAAATCCCGAATTTTATGGTAGTCCTTTAGTTTGGCCCTTATACTGTGGGCAATTCTTTTCACCACTGGTCAATGAATGGACTCTTTAATATTCTTCCAATAGAGGGGTAAACCCAGGGTGAGCACCCCCTGCTGGCCTCACTAGCACCTCCTCCAGCAGAAATCTAGTTTTCTCATGTGGTCTCCTATCCATGTACGACCCTGTCTAGCTGTAGTGGGTGACTATGTGAAAGCTGTGGCTAACTGGTAAATACATGATGTGCTTAATGCTTGAAAACACTGAGTGGTATATTCTTCTGATCTATTGTTTCTTGACTTTAAACAAATTCAACTTGGCCTGTACAATATAATGTTTCAACCTTGATATCACAATGTGCATATGGATATCACAAGATGTGCAATGTTAAGTGTGAATGATAGTAGACCAGGAGCTACAGAATTTATTTAATTACTGCATTTGCATAGAATTTATACAATTTATGCTAAAACTTATTCGTACTTAGAATTTTTGTCTCGTTTCTAGTCCAAATATCTAAATTTCAAAGCAAAAACAAGATTATTTTACTTCCACCACTGGTGGATAATTTAGCTTGTTTAAGGAAAAGCTCTTCATTTTGAGTCAGTTGTTCTGAAGTTGATAATAAAACAATATTTTACTTGATTCATGAATCTATAGAGATTTGGACTAGAAACGAGACAAAGCAAATAAGAAAAGCATTTTTTTTGCATTGTGACTTATTCAATTTCTGTACCTGTACCAATTTCTGCAGACTGCACGATTTTTATAGTAGTAATGTCACAGATGTTGTCACTGCATGACTATCTGGGCTTGTGTTTCATCGCTGCTGTGTTTACGCTGTAGGATGGATTGGCGAAAGGGGGTTTCACATTGACTTTAGAATAAGAAGAATCGCCGACAACTTTGTCTTGGTCTTGGACAACCAAACACACGCGAGAAGTAACATGGAAACAACGCAATGTCACGTAGTATATCTTGTGTTATTAACTACATAATGAGAAAGAAGCCTTTAGTGGGGTAGAAAATTTACTTATTTTGCTCACCTGGTTTTTGAAAGGCATTCGCAATTTCTCCTAAACTATTTTTCCTTTTTCGACCCGTTTGGGATATTACTTGACACGTCAAACAGACACGGGTGCTCCTGCCAAATTTACACTAGTTTTTCCTCCATTTCTTGGGTCCAAATAGACAGAAAAGAAGCACTTTTAACTTCTCCTCGACCTCCGCTGGCCTGCAGATACCCATACTAGTGGATGCTGCTCTCTCATTGGCTGTAGGTAATCGCCAATGTTATTTTTAATCAGAACACATTTCACACGGCAAGATTTGAATCACCAACAGGGCCAGATATTTAGCATGCCGAATATCTGACGGGTGTCAGCGACTCATCTGTGATTCTCTCAGATCGTGTCTCTGATAGTTTACGCAGTCTGATTGTTACTCATGTAAACGAGCACCAATTTGCCTGTGATTTCCGGCCTTTATAGGTGAGTTCTCAAAACCTAACAGCGAGTAAAAATTGGGACTAAAATCATGCATTCTGAACCCGGCATTATACTTCCCAGAAAACGGTCAAATGGTGCTATTCAAACCATCTTGTGAAACTGTATTCATATTGCAGAGAAATCAAATATCGCAATATCCAACACATGCCCATTGTGAAAACGTACCCCTGTATACATTTCTAGAGAGCATGAATTATGTAGCCAAAGCTACGTATGACTGCATTTCATCTTTAAAACGAACACTATGTGCTGGTATGGCTGATGGCTTCTGGTCAGTTGATCAGTCAGTCAGTCGACAGCGGCCTCTGGTGGATTTATGCGAGAACAGCAGGCGTGAATAGCACTTTTAATAGAAATTTGAGATCTGAAAATGTGTACACTGCGGTCTCTGGTGGAATCACAAAAACAAAAGCTATCCAATATCGTACAGCCTTAAATATATTTATATAATTATAAGAAAAGACAGAAAACATTCAAAATCAAAGTAGGATTGCAATAAAAAAAGCTGGGTTCCATACAATTCCTTCATGTTGTTTAAACACAAATCGATAAAATTAACTTAATTGTTTTTATAAATTTAAGGTAGATTGAACAAAAAAAAAACATAATTATGTTGTTTCAACTCAATTTAAATAAGTAGTTTAAACAAACAGCAAAAGTAACTTTGTGTGGAAATTAAGAGTAAAACCCATACCTTTGGTCCTGCAGTGTTTCCAGACTTGATGATGACGACAGTCTCTGGTGCTCGGCTCAGCAGTGAAACGACAGACTGACGGATTTTGGCCACTTCATGCACATAGAATGTTAGCGGGTGAAAAACCAGGTGAGCAAAGATTGTAAAGACTATCACTGCATGAGGACCCCCAGCTATTTCATCAATATCATTACTGATGTAATGCAGGTCAGTGATCAGCATTTTTGTAAAGCGCAGAGGAACTCCATGTGGCCCCCAGTGAACTATAATATTGTTTGTCAACTCAACAGCCATCAGGGGTCCACCTTTAGGAGGAGTGTGGAGGTCCATCCTTTTTATACCTAATAAAGTAATGAAAATAAGTAAAATGCACATTAGTCACACTGCTTTATTAATTACAGTTGAAGTCAGAATTATTAGCCCCCCTTTAATTTGTTTTTCTTTATTAAATATTTTCTAAATTGTGTTTAATAGAGCAAGGAAATTTTCACAGCATGTCTGATAATATTTTTTCTTCTGGAGAAAGTCTTATTTGTTATTTCGGCTAGAATAAAAGCAGTTTTAAATTTTTAAAAAACATTTCAAGGTAAAAATTATTAGCCCCTTTAAGCTATATATGTTTCGACTGTCTACAGAACAAAGCATCATTATACTATAACTTGCCTAATTACCCTAACCTGCCTAGTTAACCTAATTAACCAAGTTAAGCCTTTAAATGTCACTTTAAGCTGTATAGAAGTGTCTTGATTAATATCTAGTCAAATATTATTTACTGTCATCATGGCAAAGATAAAATAAATCAGTTATTAGAAATGAGTTATTAAAACTATTGTTTAGAAATGTGTTGAAAAAAAATCTGCTCTCCGTTAAACAGAAATCGGGGATAAAAGGGGGGCTAATAATTCAGGGGGGCTAATAATTCTGACTTCAACTGTATGTTGTCTTGAGAAAGCTGTTATCCTACTTGAACATATTAGTATTATTACATCTTCTTAGATGGCAAGTCATTTTTGCATGTACCCTTTCACACTTAAGCATAATATTTTCAATAAAATATGGCAAGCCATTTTTACATGTCTAAGTCCAGATTTTGACTGTCTTAGATACATCAGGGTTTATTTATATTACTCATATTGGCAAGAAGCTTTGATGTATCATCACTAAGCTGTCAATTGTCCCCATAGCAACAAAGCAGACTAACCTAACAACCATTTAAAAACAGCAATACCTCTAAATCAGAACATCATAGGGACCTGGGTATTGGCTCATTTGACTAGCAATTGGACTTCCTGTGTCTTATGCATTGTAACAATGATTAGCCAAATGCTAAAACGATTAGCTACATGCTTTTAATGAAATAACAGATGCTAGAAATGCTTACTAAGTATTTTGATCAAACATGTAAATGAGGGTTACCATTTAGCAGCTGTCTAACAACAACTTATCAACCTCTCTGTTTCCTGCCAACTGCCATTCCCAGTCCTAGTGCAGTCACGTTGGCTTTCTCAAACCAACATCAAAGCTCGTCATCAAACTTTAGGTTCAAGTTTATTATGTAGTTTTACAAAGCTGCTATTGCACACATACGAAACTACCAAAACTATTCTGGCACTTAATTCAATTCAATTCATCTGTACTTCTATAGCGCTTTTACAATGTGGATTGTGTCAAAGCAGCTTAACATAGATGAAGTTCTAAATGTTCTAGATTAACTTAATTTGTTATGGTATGGAGGGTTTATTAATACATTTTAATACATTATTTTTATCCTTCCTAATAGATATTTGCCTAATAGATATTTGCCCCCCCCCCAAAAAAGACATTTTTAATATAAATATACATTATAGAACAGGGTTTCTGTAGGTTCCACCAAGTCAAATTTAAGGCTTTTTAAGACCTTTTTTAAGACCACGAAGAATTAAATTTCAGATGGATATAGGGCTAAACATTAAAGAAAAAAATGTACTTTCCCCATCAAAAAGCTAATTCTAATTAGTCATTTCTTAGCCACATATTTGAAATAAAGTGTCAAAACAAGCAGACCCTAGATTATACATACGTATTTTTCAACATAACCTAAAAAAATCTTTAAAAACTAAGTGCATGCACAACAGACTGCTATAATACTAGTTATCAATATAGTTTTGCTAAAAGTATGTATTGTTGGTGATTGAATGTTTGTTGGATCGATTGGGTAGCTTTTAAAGCCTTTTTAAAATTGATTAAAGACCTACAAGACAACATTTTAGTGAATTTAAGGCCTACAATTTTGCTTTTGAAATGTATGACTTTTTAAGATCCTGCGGACACCCTGTAGTAGTTTGTAATGCCATGAGGTTTATATTTTATTTACAGAATACTATATTCCACGTATGCTTTAAGGACTTAAATAGTGCCTTTTATATCGCTGAATAACTTGCCTGGCACCTTTCTCTCTAAACACTCGAACCACTGTCTTGTGGTGGAGTCTCCCATCATATAGACAATCTTGTTTTTGAGGCAAGTTCCAGTTTGTGCAGAATTGAACTGTTGAGTTTTGCATACAAAAGACTTCCAGACATCATTCAGATAGAAACCTGCAGGTACTGGTGTCGTCAGGCCAGGTCTGCATCTCTCCGTTGTGCCTAAAGCAAAGAAAACAGGAAAGACTGTGACATACTTATGCAAATACTTCATTCTATCATAATAAGCACATTTGTTTTCTGTTCATTTCTGTCCTGACGTATGAACATACCGTTGTTTGTTTTGGGAAGGACGTCAGTTGATTGCGTGTCTCCTTTAATTGCAACATTTGTTAATTTTCTGTGGAGAAGAAAAAATAAAACATATTCTCTAGTTTCCTACAATTATACAATTATTCTTACAATTTGTTTTGAATCCTTTCCCAGCTTACTTTGTGAAAATTTGCTTCTCAAAAGCATTTAATGGACTTTCCAGACCTCCTCTTGAGTGATGAACCAGTTTGTCACAAGAAAGTTTCTTAGGTCTCTCACAGTGCCACACCGTCCCTGTTTTAATATCCTTATACTCGCAGCAGCAGTTGCCTTTAATCCAACTCCCATCTGCACCCCACTTAAGGTTACACTGTACTACTTCACTGATTCTGGTTTTATTGGGTCCTGGTCCTTCAAAGTGTCCGTTATAGTGGCTGCGTGTGAATGAGGAATCCCTGTATTTTTTCAGAATCTGCACAACCTCACTGGAGTGCTCAAGACGAACAGAAACTTGTGCCTGACCTTCCCAGGGCAGAAGAAGAGAAGCAGAGTAAGTCCCGTTACGATGGTCCACAACCTCCCCATACACACTCGCCTTCAAGAAGAATAGAGAAGATTAAACGTAATGCAGAAAACTACTGTCTTATGAGTAACGTTACAGACCGAAATAGATCATATTTTGTACAATGAACAGGCTAACCAACAAAGCGCTGTAGTCATGACATTAAAATCCAGAGGACTACTTTGCCACTGGTTCCCTCAAGATTTCTTATGTGTTTTTAATAAGAATATAAGACATGGCTCTTTTGACCAAATCAATTACACAAACCTATACAGAAAAATATAATATATGGGTAACACTTTACATGAAGGCGGTGTTCATTTGACTGTCATGACACCTTTATAATCCTGACATGACAAATACTCAATACTCTACCTCAATACTCTGTCTGCTGTTATAAAATTCTAATTCTAATGGCCTCAAGACAATCATGTTTATGACAGATTTATGACAAAAATATGATGTCTTGGTAATGTTACAACTCGGGCTCATTCTTAAAACGTTCCGCTATGATATGTGCCAAATATGTCCTAGGACGTATATTTTTTGTGTTCACGAATCCACCTGAGGCCACTGTGTATGCTTTTTCAGATCTCAAATTTTTCTCGCAAGTGCCATTCACGCTTGCTGTTCTCACGTAAATCCACCAGAGCCCGCTGTCAACTGACTGACTGACCAGTCGACTGACCCACCCTTCTCCTTCCCTAAACCCAACCAATTGTGTTTTCAAAAGCACAGATTGACCTGCCCACCTACTTCCCTAAACCCAACCGACAGTTTTAAAAAGCAATCCAAAAAAAGAAAGGCCCTCGCCTGATTTTTACCACCTTTTACCACATTCTCACACTGTTATTTACTTGTTTATTTTATTTTTTGGCTTCTGTTTTGATTTTTGGCTTCTTACTCGCTTTCTGGAATCGTTCTTCGCCGGACTCAAACCCCGTCATCGTGGTCAGCTCCTCTTTGTGTTTCAAGTCCGCCGACATACATGGTGAGCTAACTGGACAAATTGATAACAGCTGGAAAGCCGGCCCGCACGGAAGTAAGCGGTCAGCTGGTAAGTGCGAATAGGAATGGCTTCATACTGCCGTACCGTGGCGTTCATTTTAAAGACAAAATGCATCCATACGTACTTCTGGCTACATAATTTGCGATCTCCAGAAACGTATATAGGCTACGTTTTCAGAATGAGCCTGTGTTGTAATGTTAAGTATCCATGTCAATGGCAAATACAGGTTTTGTTTGTCATTAAGACATCTTAAACAATGTCTCCTTTGCATTTAAAAGTAAAGTGAGTATTTTCAAGTATGGTTACCCAGTGAGTGATTCTTAGTTTGACTTGTCCGTGATCGTCTAGTCTTCCCTGTTGATGACTCCTGACCTACGTTCTGCTGAATCTGAATTTCTGGTTTTGAATTTTAGAATATTGAATTTGATGTTCTGAATTTCTTTCTTAAAAAACTTGAAGCCAAACCCAATATCTGCAGTCTATGAATTCTGAACGCAAAAGTTTGAAAATACATCTATAAAAAATTCAGCCTTGAAAAATTCAGTTGTCGTAGATTTCAGATGTTCAATATTCAAGTTATGAAATTCAAATTCAAATTAAGTAATTCAAATTTAACGATTTTTAACGGCATGCAAAAATTCTGATTTATTAAATTACAATTGTCAGTAATTCAAATTAACAGAATTAAATTTCAGATTGTTTTGGCATATTTTTAGCTCTTACTGGTGAAATGTGCAATAGGGTATATGCCTAAGCATGCTAATAGGACTTTGAATTTGCCAGTAACCTGGGTTAAGCACTTCCGGTCAACTGTATGCCAATGCAAAAATCGGCACATTTAAGGTCAGTTTTCTTAAAAAATCAGCGATCTCCACTGGCTGAGTGATATCCGATATAAAGTGGGTCTCAGATTGCACAAGAAGCCCTGCATTAAATTACATTTCCCCCACTATGTCTTTATAATATGAGCATTTATTTTACCCCAGTATATTCAATGGAGCTTCTGCGCTAGCCTGCCGATTCTGATGGGTGCGTGCGAGTAAACAGCATTTGTCTCGTTTTAGGCTTGACCAACTAAATAAATGCCAAAGTTTATTTAACTGAATGTATTTTAATTACATTACAACATCGATGCTGTAAAAGGAACCGTATAAAATGGAAAAAAATTCACAATAACAGGTCACCGGAAGTTTATCAGTATGGGAAGACCACTAGCTCGGCATATACCCTATTCAATAAAGATTGGCCACCAGGCTGGTCAAATTTAGCCATGAAACCTCCAACACTAAACTGGCCAGTGTCTCAGTTTCACTGTCCAACCCCTGTATATACAGTAAAGGTTTCATAAAAGTATTAAGAACACTCCCTTCAAGAAAGGTGTTACCAAGTCATGTTTACTACAGACCAAAAAGAGAAAGTGATCAGTTTTGAATTAGTCTTGACTTTGTATATATATGGCAAATGTCTTTATATTTATAAATTTGTACATTTATTATGGTAAAAAAAGAAACATACACACCTTTAGCTTTGAATTAAACAGCTTAACTTTGAAAAAGTCTCCTCCGTATCTTTTTAGGTTGTTGTTGTGGTCTCTGGCAGTGATTATTACAAAGATCTTTTCTCCTACGCTGTAATTCTGATTGAGTCTCACAATAGTGAATGTTGAGTGGACTGGACTTGTGCTCACACTCAGCTCAGTGATTTCCTGATCTGAACTAGGCCATTCCAGGGCCTTCTGTAGTCTTTCCCACTCTTCTTCACTGACTCCCATGTCATGTGTGGAAATTGTGTATGAGGAATTAGTTTTTATGGGTTGTCTAGCATCTCGTCTTGGAATGGGGGGCTGAAATGGTTTTGTCAGATGACCATTTTCTATGAATCTCCACAAGGCCTGAAAGACAACGAATGAAATGTTTAGCACTATAAAAAAAAAGTATGATCACTAAAAAACTACTTTCAATTTCTACTCTTAAACAAACAAAAACAGCAAAACCAGTTTTCAGCTTTGTCATGACAAACTGACATTAGCAAGACATTACTACGAGGCTTTATAATTGTGTCATGAACCTTTTTCTGATCATGTTTTAAGTACAACAAACTATAATTGTCATTAAAATGTCTCATTAAACGTGACATTACCCTGTCAAACAAGTTTTAACTGCGTCGTTACTATTTAATGACAATTTAAGGACAAATTCAGCTTGTACCATTAGTTGAGGTAAAAAAAAAAATTTATGACAGTTATAAAACTCATGACTCATTTATAATGGCTTCATGACAATCATGTCTATGACAGATTTATGACAAGTTTTGCTGTCTTGGTAATGTCAAGTAGTATAACAAACAATGTCATCTCTGCATTTAAAATGTCATCCCTGCTGAAAAATCCAGCTTAAACCAGCCTAAGATGGTTGGCTGGTTTAAGCTGGTTGACCAGCCTGGTTTTAGAGGGGTTTTGGCTTTTTCCAGGCTGAATTTCAGCCATTTCCAGCTGGTCAGGCTGGAAAATGACCAGCTAAAACCAGCTAAAACCAGCTTGACCCGCCTGGTTTAAGCTGGTTAGGCTGGTCAAGCTGGTTTTAGCTGGTCATCTTCCAGCCTGACCAGCTAAGACCAGGCTGGAAATAGCTGGAAACGAAATGGCCAAAACCCCTCTAAAACCAGGCTGGTCATCCAGCTTAAACCAGCCAACCATCTTAGGCTGGTTTTTTCAGCAGGGATATAACTGAGCGAATGACTTTTAATGACAGTTTTTATAAGCATCCATGAAATCTCACATTCATAACATAACTCATGATTATAAATGTTTAATGACAGTCTTATGAAAACCCCTTCAAGTCAATTGTTACCCTTTTTTGAAACCTGACACCTTGGGTTTTTGTTTGTTCAGCCAATCCATAGTATGTGAAATAATTATGTCATCAGCCCACATCTCGACCCTAGTCAGACACTGCTACATCATATAACAACATCAACAACAACAACCAAGTGACATCTTTGTCAACGGCACAGCTTTGGAAGATGAATGGAGGGAAAACGTCACATATCCGAAGTATGTCATTTCCCTAACAGAAGAACTGTTTGTATACAGCGCAGAAGTCATCTTCCCCATGTTGAGAGTGTCTCCGCAGCGGCATTACAGTGCCACATAGTGGTCGGGTATGTATATTACATCATTTTGACTCTGATTCATGGTTTGACGTGTATTTGCATTTTGCAGACTGTCGATTTATTTTTTGACATTACGATAGTTTTCAGATTTTTTGTGTGTGACGAAGATATAAAGATTGTATAGGGGAAGTTCTGGCTTCTTGTTGATATAGTTTCAGTCGATCTATCTCTCTCACTCTCATAGCCTACTACTATATTGTTCCTAACACAATGAGCTTCAAACTTCAGTGAAGTAATGTCTTAAGTGAAGAAACATTTCTTCACAAGGTCTTCAGTTTTCAAATTAGCATTGGAGACTTGAGTTCAGAGGTGACACGGTCACAGTGGGTAGTACATTCGCATCACAGCAAGAAGGTAGCTGGTTCAAGTCCCGGCTGGGTTAGTTGGCATTTCTGTGTGGAGATTTGCATGTTTCCCCCGGGTTGGTGTGGGTTTCCTCCAGGTGCTCGTTTCCCCCATAGTCCAAAGACATGCGCTATAGGTGAATTAAATTGAGTGTGAATGAGTGTGTATGGATGCTTCCCAGTACTGGATTGCAGCTAAAAGGGCATCCGCTGTGTAAAACATATGCTGGAATAGTTGGCGGTTCATTCCGCTGTGGCGAACCCTGATAAATAAAGAGACTAAGACTAAGGAAAATGAATGAATGAATGAAATAAGGATATGGATAGTGTAAATTCCTAATACAATGAGCTTTAACCTTCAGTCAAGTCACATCTTCAATGAAGAAACATTTCTTCACAAGGTCTAAAGTTTTCAAATTAGCAATTGAGGCTTGAATTCATCAGTTGAACTGTCAAATGGAGATTTAGAGTCCTTGACAGAAGTAACCATTGGCACACAGGTTTTCTATAAGCCACTCTGTGTTTGTTATTTATAGGTGGCACGGTGGTTCAGTGGTTAGGACTGTCGCCTCACAGCAAGAAGGTCGCTGATTCAAGTCCCTGCTAGGCTAGTTAGCATCTGTGGAGTTTCTAAGTTCTCTCATTGTTGGCGTGGGTTTCCTCCTGGTGCTCCGGTTTCCCCCCACAGTCCAAAGAGGTAGGTGAATTGAATGAAACTGGCATAGTGTATGAGTGTGTGTGTGAATGCAAGAATGTGTGGATGTGTCCCACTACTGGGTTGCGGCTAGAAGGGAACATCTACTGGAATAGTTGGCAGTTCATTCCGCTGTGGGTCACCCAACGAATAAGGGACTAAGCCGAAAGAAAATAAATGAATAAATGTTTATTTATGTGTCGTCACACACTTGTATAAATGCATTTTTACAATTATTATGTATTATTGAATTGCTCATTTATCTATCACAATTAGACAATTCTTTCACACTCTTTGTTTTACTGAAATGCATATTTTATGATGTTTTGACATTGTATTCGTTGTTTATGTTGCTAAAGCTGGATTTAAGGCTATTGTGCAGTGATACACAGAACTGTCCAGTCAAGTGGTCAATCTTTTAAAAACAACAAACAGACATGGCTATTGATCAGTCAGCAACAGGGTCCATAAGAAAACTGCATGACATGTGACATTCAGTGATTGTGTAATTTAGAGTGTTAGGGGTGAATTCAGGTCAGGTTCAGATCAACTCTATGTACTATTTCTCATGTATTTTGTAAATAAAATCTCATCAGTTTCATTTTAAAACTGAAGTAGCGCACTTGATTGAGTAGATTGAGACCCTGAAACTTAAAATGCCTCTGTTTATTACATCTGCTATGTGAAAGTTAGGCTATCCTAACTGTTAGTGCTCGATCCAAAATCTTTAAAGACAATTTTAGTCCTAACAGCAGTGTTAGTGTATTTTCTGTGTTTGGCCTTCATATGGCAGTGTTGCGCAACTAATACTCATTCGCAGCAGTGATGTTTGCTGTAATGTAGAGCCTGTGCCTGCACTTTCATTCACAATGGAGATTCATGTGAAACATCTGACATGACATCACACAGATCATCTGATTCTCACATGTGATTCGTAATGCACACAAATCCAAGTACTTTCTTGATTAGAAAAAAATTTATTTGACTGGGCTGTTCAACACAGTACAATGTTTAGTGGCTAAAAGTGAAGTCTGGAGGAAACTTTTAATGACTCCAAAGGTTCTCACTTGCTTTCCTTTGCCTTAATTGCTTCTTTATTATGCGTTGCCACAGCGGAATGAACCACCAATAACTCTGGCATATGTTTACTCTGGCACATGTATTTTATAGAGTAAAAAAAGCTTATTATATGGGTTTATAACCCACTCCGACCCCTACACCCTTGTGGGAAACCTGTGGCAAACCAAAAGCCCTTATTACTGTAAGTATTATTTCTTGGGCAGAAGGCATGTACTTGTAAACCATCGTAATGTGTGTGTGTTATATGTTAAATAATATTTATCGGTAAAGAGAAAACATTAAACTTGCCAACGGTATCAGAAATAAATATAAAAACTAAAACCATAATTTATGTAGGATGAGGGTTATTTTACTCTAAAGAAATACAGATACTTGTTTTGCTATTCATCCCTAAAGAAATCTATACACAATATACACTCACCGGCCACTTTATTATGTACACCTTTTAGGTAGGTACAATGGGGACGAAAGGTGATCTACGTGACTTTGAACGTGGCATGGTTGTTGGTGCCAGATGAGTTGGTCTGAGTATTTCAGAAACCGCTGATCTACTGGGATGTTCACGCACAACCATCTCAAAGGTTTACAGAGAATGGTCCGAAAAAGAGAAAATATCTTATGACTTGTGTGTGTATATATATATATGAATATATTAAATGCCTTGTTGATGCCAGAGGTCAGAGGAGAATGGCCAGACTGGTTCGAGCTGATAAAAAGGCAACAGTAACTCAAATAAGCACTCATTACAACTGAGGTATGCAGCAGAGCATCTCTGAACAGACAACACGTCCAACCTTGAGGCGGATAGGCTACAGCAGCAGAAGACCACACCGGGTTCCACTCCTGTTAGCTAAGAACAGGAAACTGAGGCTACAATTGACAATAGAATTGGAAAAACGTTGCCTGGTCTGATGAGTCTCCATTTCTGCTGCAACATTCAGATGGTAGAGTCAGAATTTGGCATCAACAACATGAAAGCATGGATCTATCCTGCCTTGTATTAATGGTTCAGGCTGGTGGTGGTGGTGTAATGGTGTGGGGGATATTTTCTTGGCACACTTAAGGCCCATTAGTACCAATTGAGCATCATGTCAATGCCACAGCCAACCTGAGTATTGTTGCTGACCATGTCAATCCCTTTATGACCACAGTGTAGCCATCTTCTGATGGCTACTTCCAGCAGGATAATGCACCACGTCATGAAGTCTGAATCATTTCAAACTGGTTTCTTAAACATGACAATGAGTTCACTGTACTCAAATGGCCACCACAGTTACCATATCTCAATCCAATAGAGCATCTTTGTGATGTGATGGAACAGGTTGGCATCATGGATGTGCAGGTGACAAATCTGTGTGTCACAGTGTGATGCTATCATGTCAGTATGGATGAAAGTCTCTGAGGAATATTTCCAGTACCTTGTTGAACCTATGCCACGAAGGATTAAGGCAGTTTTGAAAACAAAACAGGGTCCAACCCGGTACTAAAAAGGTGTACCTAATAAAGTGGCCAGTGAGTGTAGAAACAAATAAGTTACTAATTTGTCATCTATTTTCTATCTCGCATATCATTTGTAATTAATTTCATTTCTTTTTTCCCTCTTGATTTATTTGTTTTATGGTTAATTATCAGCATTCTGACTTATATTCTGTACATCTCTGTTGGCTAAATAACGTAACAAGTCTGACAAAGAACGGTTCCAGAAAACAGATAAGACAAAAACAATACCCTTCAAAACAATTAAAAATAAACAAGTAAATAATAAGGTGAGAATGTGGAAAAATCTGAAAACGTGGTAAAAATCTGGCTGCCGCAAGGGCTTTGCTTTTTCTGGATTGCTTTTGAAAACACTGTGGGTTGGGTTTAGGGAAAGAGGAGGGTGAGCCTGTCGATCATTCAGTCAGTCAACAGTGGCCTCTGGTGGATTTACGTAAGAACAGCAGGCGCGAATGGCACTCGCGAGAGAAATTTGAGATCTCCAAAAGAGTACACAGCGTGTCTCTGGTGGATTCGTGAAAACAAAAACTGCAAAAAAAAAAAAAAAAATGTAGCTCCTGGAATGTATTTGGTGCTCTCCAGAAATGTATATCAGAATGAGCCTGGGTTGCAACATACAGTAGACACACAAAGAAGCAATGATATATGTTTTTCATAAACTTACCATACAGCTGATCGTCAATAAACAAATACAAAGATAGGTTATCCTGTGAACTAAAAGGAAACTGTGATGAGTTCCAGTTTACAGATGTCACATTAATGGTTAATAATTGATTTGGCCATTAGTTTTAAAAGTAAACATCAATCAGTCTGTGTATATTTTTTCTAATCATATTAATCAATCACTGTAAGCTCCTGATAAATTATTTACCTGAAAGAGCAGCTGTGGGTTGAAGGCACATGTTCACATTCAACACTGTCCAACTTTGAAATGTCAAGTAACAAGCATCATTGTTGTTTTTTATGAGGTTGGGGTGTTTCTGGAACGCCAAGCCTGCTGTGAATGTGTACATTTATAATTTTTTTAAATGAGTTTATCAATAAAAACATAAACAAAACTGGTCTGTTATTGTCATTATTTCAGAATGTGATCTGATGCTTTCATGACAGTGATGCTTCTTTCCTTTTCATTGCCGTAAATAAAAGCAAAAGTTCAACTCAGAACAGATTTCATTAATATGCAATCATTTGCCAGACACTTTTATCCAAAACCACTCCCCAGATATAAATCCAAGTTGTTTAATAATGCAGTACATAGTTATACGTAGCTCACATGTTACAATAAGGTTGCATTAACGTTAGTTGATATAATTACTAAAATAAACAAACAAAGAACAATACATTTATTTACAGTGGCTAGTTCTTAATATCTCATGGTCGTTAACTATTGATAAGAAGAAGAACTTGTATTTTAAAAATACATTAGTAAATGTTGAATCATGATTATTAATAAATGCTGTACAAATATGTTGCTCATTGTTAGTTCATGTTAGTAAATACAATAACTAGCATTAACTAATAGAGCCTTATTGTAAAGTGTGACCATGTTGCAAATATTTAAAGTAGACACAATAGCAAGGAGAAAGTGTTAGAGCTAGAAGGTCGTTTTTATTTCTCCTAGAAAACTGTCAATATTAATAAGTTAATTAATTTTAAGAGAAATAATAAAAGAAAACAGTGATTAAAAAAGTAAGTGCTGATGTTTGAACTAATTGATAGATAGATAGATAGATAGATAGACAGACAGACAGACAGACAGACAGACAGACAGACAGACAGACAGACAGACAGACAGACAGATAGATAGATAGATAGATAGATAGATAGATAGATAGATAGATAGATAGATAGATAGATAGATAGATAGATAGATAGATGTATTCAATGTATTTACTTAACCCATAGTTGTTGAAATTTATAGTTGTTATTTGCAAAATTGGTGCACAATTGGGTGGGATAATTGCTTTATTCAATGGGGTAAAGTTTGAGTAAAATTATTTGTATGGAATTATACACTGAAAAAATATATACTTTAATACAACTTTAAAAATGACTGTCATTTGTTACAGCTAAACTGAGGTTTTCTCAAAGAATAATATAACTTTGGTTCAAACTTTAAAGTTTAATCAAAATCTAAATATTTATTGTGGTAGAAAAAAATAAATCCATTCATTATTGTTATTATTGTATTTTACTTTGCTATAGATTATTCATTCATTCATTTTCTTTTCGGTTTAGTCCCTAAATAATCTGGGGTCGCCACAGTGGAATGAACCGCCAACTTATCCAGCACATGTTTTTACGCAGCAGATGCCCTTCCAGCCGCAACCCATCTCTGGGAAACATCCATACACACTCACTCACACTCATACACTACGGACAATTTAGCCTACCCAATTCACCTGTACCACATGTCTTTGGACTGTGGGGGAAACCGGAGCACACGGAGGAAACCCATGCGCCGCAGGGAGAACATGCAAACTCTACAGTGAAACGCCAACTGACCCAGCCGAGGCTCGAACCAGCAACCTTGTTGTGAGGCGACAGCACTACCTACAGTGCCACTGCATCGCTATAGATTATTATTTTGGATATATATATATATATATATATATATATATATATATATATATATATATATATATATATATATATATATATATGCAGTTGAAATCAGAATTATTACTCTTTTTTTTATTATTTTTTATTTTTTATATTTCCCAAAAGATGTTTAACAAAGCAAGGAAATTTTCACAGTATGTCTGATAATGTTTTTTCTTCTGGAGAAAGTCCTATTTGTTTTATTTTGGCTAGAATAAAAGCAGTTTTAGATTTTTTTTTTATTATTTTAAGGTCAAAATTATTAGCCCCTT
The DNA here is from genome assembly GCF_903798145.1 of Danio aesculapii. Taxonomy (NCBI): domain Eukaryota; kingdom Metazoa; phylum Chordata; class Actinopteri; order Cypriniformes; family Danionidae; genus Danio; species Danio aesculapii. Next base: position 36,150,261 of record NC_079458.1, read on the forward strand.
TAAGCTACATGTTTTTTCGGTCTACAGAACAAACCATTGTTTTACAACAACTTGCCTAATTACCCTAACCTGCCTAGTTAATCTAATTTAACTTGTTAAATGTCACTTTAAGCTGTACAGAAGTGTCTTGAAACATATTTAGTAAAATATTATTTACTGTCATCATTCATTCATTTATTCATTCTTCATGAATAATAATTCAGGGGGGTTAATAATTCTGACTTTAACTGTATACATACAAAGTATAGTTACAAAGTAAAAATAGTAAAAAAAAACCACATTAACACCATGTACACTCAAAGGTAAAATATTGTTTTATAGTCCTTGCCAGTAGCTGCGACTTTTTGAGTAGACATTTAAGCATTGGCAGGCAGCGCATTACACGGTGTCACCTGCCTTCTAAATGTATTAATCCACCTCTTCATACCATGATATTGACACCACACCAATAGAAGCCATAAATATTACAGAGAAATGCAGTCTAACAGGGCATTGCATCACAGGCAGGAATCTCATGTAATGAAAACGAATGCTATTATTAAAGCAAGAAACAGACTGTCGAAATATCAAATATTGTTGCTTTATATGCCTGCAAATACCTCCTGTGACTAGCATTTGTGTTGATATTTCTTTAGCTGAATGATTAAAAGAATGACAGAATAATTGAAAAATCCTAATGTATTTTTAACTTGATCGTTTCTCTGAGAGATGCTAAATGGACATTTTCTTTTTCTTTCTTTCTTTCTTTCTTTCTTTCTTTCTTTCTTTCTTTCTTTCGTTCTTTCTTTCTTTCTTTCTTTCTTTCTTTAATTTACAGTCAGTCATAGAGAAAACATTTCTCCAATAAAAACAATTAGGTTTTATTATAATAAGATAATAAAATACAAAACAACACCAATAATATTGTTATTATTAATAATAATAATACAAATAATAATAATAATACAAATGTAACAACTACAATTTCTTTAAAATACCTCTAGATGAAACGTTGTGCCTTAATTAGCTGTAATTAATGTCTCACTGCTACTAGTAAGCTGTTGAGCAATTTTTGCGTATGCCAGATGACGGCATTTGGTGTATTGAGCATCTCAACTGTTCTGTTGTTCACTGACAAGATGAGGAGAGGGAGTTTGAGTTGGAGAAAGCGCCGGTGTATTTCCACTGGCTGCGTTGAAGGGGAGGGTCTTCATTACCCCCTGACCGAGACTGAATGCTTTCAGTACAGTAGAGCCGGAGACAGACGCCACATCGGCCAAAAACAGACGCGCATCACGACACGCGACAGGAAAACAGGACGCCGGTGGATGCTTGGAGAGTAACGAAGGCATCCCGACCGCATTCATAACGCGACGCGGATATGAGGTACTACTAATGCCTATGATTATTCTCCATCACCGCTGGAACAACATTATGAGCAAATAATGCAATAAGGATGTATCAATCGATACTGATGCGCGTACGAACGGACGGACATGTTATTATAAACATCTGAGGTGTTTATTTCTGAGGACTGAGGGGAGATTCTGCGCACTGCAGTAACGCTACGTTCAGCAATGCACGCGATTGGACTGTGGATGTGATGGATATTGAATGTTTGCTGGCAGACGAGGAGATCACATTTGTGTTTTCAGTGAGAGCAAAGTTTGCTTGCACGAAGACATAATTTGGACTGACAGTGTTTGTGTGCTCATTCAGTGTGCTCGAGTGGATCAAAACCACTCTATTTTTCCCAACAGATGAGAAGCAACCAGTTCTTACAACTTCAGTTGCCTGCTTTGGGGGAAAAGAATGGTGTTTATGATAGAAATCTCAAAACCTATCGGAATCATCCTACTAAAATAATCACCCAGCCTGGAATCGTAATGAAAGTGCTGCGGAGGAAAAGAATCATATTGTTTATAGCCTATTTTCTGCTGCTAGTTCTCACAATGCTCAACTTGGCTAACTATAGGTGGACTAAAGAGCCTCAACAGTGTAACGTCCAGATGAGAAGCACTCCTTATCAGGGAAGATCAGACATGCGATTCCTTTACAGGCCATCGCTTGCTAAGAAGAGACAGCTTGTGTATGTTTTGACCACATGGAGGTCCGGCTCGTCGTTTTTCGGAGAGTTATTTAATCAACACCCTGAGGTATTCTTTCTTTATGAACCGATGTGGCACATCTGGCAGAAACTGTACCCGGGTGATGCTGTGTCCTTACAGGGTGCAGCAAGGGACATGCTGAGCTCGCTGTACCGCTGTGATCTTTCAGTCTTTCAGCTGTACAACAGCCCTGGGGGAAAAAACTTCACCTCGCTTGGACTTTTTGGTGCCACTCTTAATAAAGTCATCTGCTCGTACCCTCTTTGCTCTGCTTACAGAAAAGATGTGGTCGGCATGGTGGATGACAAAGTGTGCAAAAAGTGTCCTCCTCAAAGCCTTAGGCTTTTAGAGGAAGAATGCCTTAAGTACAACACTATAGTCATTAAAGGCGTGCGGGTTCTGGACGTCAATGTTTTGGCGCCACTGATGGAGGATCCATCTCTGGATCTGAAGGTGATTCACCTCATGCGAGATCCCAGAGCCGTCGCCAACTCCAGGATCAAATCAAGGCATGGGTTGATTCGTGAGAACTTACAGGTGGTCCGAAGCAGGGATCCCAAACTCCGTAGGATACACTTTGTAGATCCCGGCCACAAAATCAGCAAAAAGGACGGTGCAGATTATCATTCAGTTGGAGCCATGGAGGTGATTTGTGACCGGACATACAGGAGCCTGAGAACTGCCTTAAATCCGCCAGCCTGGCTGAAAGGGAAATACCTAGCAGTGCGCTATGAGGATCTGGTGGACAACCCAGTCAAAACACTCCGGAATGTTTATCAATTTGCCAATATCAGTGCCAATCTTGACATTGAGTCTTTCGCTCTTAATATGACGAACGGCACAAGTTCTTCCTCAAAGCCATTTATTGTTTCTGCCAGGAATGCGACGCAGGCGGCCAGTGCGTGGAGAACTGTGTTGAGTATTCAGCAGATCAAGCAAGTAGAGGAGTACTGCCATCATGCCATGGCAATCCTGGGATATGAACATGTTAGAACAGCCGGAGAAGCAAAAGACTTGAGTAAATCTTTATTGACTGCCTCCAAACTGTGACAGTTTTTTCACCATTCAAATGTTCACTTGAAACCAGTTTAGCAACTGCGGAGTTGTGCTTTTGAATGATTTCACGATCTCATTCTGGAAGCTTTTTTGTGGTCATTCAACAGCACCGTTGCTTTTCCAAATAGACCTGTAGATGTTTGATACAGGAGCATCTGTGAACCACAATTGGGAGATTTATAGTGTGCAAACCAAACGTTGCGTTGCTCTTTATTTGTTCTTTCAAAATGGATGCTTAAGGTTGTTTGGAATGTTCTAGATCAGTTTTTACTTTCAAGTTAATTTGCTGTGTACAAACAAAGAAAATTATGAAAATGAGCAACAGAATTACTGATTAAGCAGAGTGCGGGTAACGCTATTTCTTTAGAATCAACTGAAAGACAATCATTACATTTCACAATCTCCACATAACTTTATGAATGTCAGTGCTATGTGTTATGTAAGGCATTTTCTCATTTTACCAAATAAAAAAGTTCATCTTAATTTGAAAGCCTCTGAGTTCACTGTAGGTTTGCTTTTATCGTACAAATACAGGAATAGTAACCCACAGCTATATAATTTTAATTATATATGTTTTACAAGTTAGGCATGTTACATAAGTGTCAGCTTTTTGGACTTTATAAAGTAGGGACAATAATGATAACCAAAGCTTTTATTTAATGTTATTTATAAAATAATACTTTGTTAAATATTTCATTTATTATAGAAAAATAATAATTTATGACATAATTAAAAACTTGATTTAACCCCAAAAATAACATCTATTTGCATATTTATAACTTTATACTTTGCCACTGTACTTCAAAATATTTAGTTAATCATTTAAATATATTAAAATGTTAGTATGATCACTTAATATTTTACATATTTTAATAAATACATAACTATATTAAGGCCAAATGACAATTATTTTACTCATATTTCAACATTTCATTAACATTTAAAGGGATAGTTCCCCCCAAAAATGCTAATTTTGTCATTATTTACTCACCATTCACTTGTTTCAAACTTGTTTGACCTTCTTTCTTCTAGAAAGAAAGATAGATATTTTACAAAAGAAATTGAAACCTGTAACCATTGACGTCCATAGTGCTTGTTTTTCAATGGTTACAGGTTTTCAGCATTTCTAAAAATATCTTCTTTTGTGTTCAACAGAAGAAACCCAGTAACACTTTATTTTGATGGTCCATTTGAGTATTAATACACTGTCTGCTTAATATCTGCTGATACTGCTCCTTCAACAAACATTTAACTGACTATAAGAAGCTTTGCAGGTACATGTCAACTTACACCAGTGTTTCTCAACCATGTTCCTGGAGGACCACCAACACTGCATGTTTTGGATGTCTCCTTTGTCTGTCACACCCAATACAGGTCTTTCAGTCTCTGCTAATGAGCTGATTATCTAAATCAGGTTTGCTTGGTTAAGGAGACACGGAATGCATGCAGTGTTGGTTGTCCTCTGGGAATGTGGTTGAGAAACACTGACTTGCACTAACCCCCAACCTAACAGTCTACTTATAATCTAATGAGAATTAGTTGGCATGTAGATGCAATGTAACTTAAATTCAACAAAAGGACCATCAAAATAAAGTGTGACCAGAAACCCAAACTGGTTAAAGACATGTAAAGGCCGAATAAATGACAGAATTTTCATTTCTGGATGAACTGTCCCTTTAAGATGAACCAATACTTGCATTTAATATGCTTTGTATACTGTAAATTCATTTTGTTTTACACCTAATTTGATGCAAACACCAAAATGGGGCTTCTTGTCTTTTACCCAGGAGCAGTACTGCACCATTCTTTTGAGTAATCCATATATTTCAGTACATTCTTTTGGCTCAAGTACATTCAGTGCACACTGTTAGAGCTCTTCTTTCTGCTTCGCTGTCCTATATTGTTCAAAAATATCATATCGATCTGCTTTTGAACTTAAGGGATGGGAAAGGAAGTGAGGCAACACTGAAGTTATCGAACAGGCATTCAAACAGAGCTTAAAGCGATAGCTCACCCCAAAAAAGGATGAACATTTCCTCTCCGTTTCTTCACTCTCAAGTGGTTCTACACTTTTATGAGTTTCCTTTTTTTATCGAACACAATAGAAGACACTCTGAAGAATGTTGGAATTGGACATCAATAGCAGGAGCAAAAAATACTATGAAAGTCAATGGCTTTTTTCTTCAATCTTTCTTATATCTTTGTGTTCAATAAAAGAAAGAAACTCGGTAACACTTTATAATAACTACACACTATAAATCATTTATTAAGCATTAGCAAATAGTGAATTCATTATCTGTTAAGCATTAACTCTACATTAATAAGCGTTAGTAAGCAGTTTATAACTGCAGCTACAAATGCTGTATTCTTGACTTACAAACATATTTATAATGTGCTTAATACTTGTACTTTTATTCTTTGTTAATGATTTATTTTTCATTACTAACCAGTTGTATTTAAGAGTAGTTGAGGGTTTTTAGGATCATTCAGAATGAGTTAGTAAATGATTAATAAACTATTGAAATCAACATGTATATGTCTTATTATTCAGGCATATATTAAGGGTTACTATGTATGTTAATAAATGCTTTATTAACTCAACTTCATTCATTTTTGTGACCTAATCTAAAGTGAGGACTGTTTATGCTTTTTAAATCCCTTATAAATGACAATTAAAGGCTCAGTTAAATTCTAAACAGGAAAAATGACATTATTCATTCCTTTTCATTTAAAGATACACAAATAAAACTGTACTTCAAATGAAAAATAAATCTTTGCAACCTTATCTAAAATACAATAACTGTAGAGTTTAAGCATCGCATCTTATTATATTGTTAAATTACTATATTGTTGTTGTTGTTTTATCCAGTTTTATGTCGTATTTTGACTCTCCTGTTATTTGGCAATGTTTAAACTTTACAGTAATTTTATTTTTTAGAAAAGATTGCAAAGATTATTGTTCATTTGATTCTGAGCCTTTAATTGTTATTGATAAGGGATTTATAAAGCATAAATAGTCCTCACATTAAATTAGGTCACAAAATTGCGTGAAGTTGAGTTAATAAAGCATTTATTAACATATTAGTTAACTATTAGTATATGCCTGAATAATAAGATATGTAAATGTTGATTTCAATAGTTTATTAATCATTTACTAACTCATTCTGAATGATCCTAAAAACCCTCAACTACTCTTAAATACAAATGTTTGTAAATGATGCAATACTTAATTTAGTAATGAAAAATAAATTATTAACTAAGTATGAAAATACAATTATTAAGCACATTATATAGGTGCTTATAAGTCAAGAATACAGCATTTGTAGCTGCAGTTATAAACTGCTTACTAACGTTTATTAATGTAGAGTTAATGCTTAAGAAATAATGAATTCACTAGATGCTAATGCTTAGTAAATGATTCATAGTGTGTAGTTATTATAAAGTGTTACCAGAAACTCAAACAGGGTTGGAAGAAATGGTGGATGAGTAAATGATGACAGAATTTTCATTTTTTGGGTGAACTGTCCCCTTAATAAAAGATCAAAATGGCAAGCAAAAATGAACTATTTTGGAAAAGTAGTCCTGCATTTTTTATTATACTGTAAGTCTTGGTTTAGCTTAGGGCTGACTTTCTTTCTTTCTCGGTCCAGGTCAATCCTATACTGCTTCTATAATATACAGGTCGTGACCCTGTGGAGGCTGTTTATCAGCTGTTTTCTCTTAAAACGGGATTTCTCATTTTAGCAGTGTGCTTGGGATCATTATCATGCTGGAAAATAAAACCCTTACCAATGAGGTGCTGCTGACGTGATGGATTGAAGTGTGACATGATGGATTAAAAGCTGTCTGCACTTTTCAGCGTTAACAATCCTATCAATCTGGAGAGCTTTTTTCGTCCTGTCTATTGCTGGTTATCACTATGTTAGAATTTGATATGAGCATGTCACTACTGAACTTAGTGCCATTGGTCCTCTTATCAGCTTAAAGGGATAGTTCACACAAAAAAAGGAGAACACAATCATTTACTTATACTTGTTTCAAACATCAATGAGTTTCTTTCTTCTGTTAAACTGAAATCTGGACTAGTATCTAACTAGTATTACTTTGATTTCGTCTATGCATGTCAGTAGCTATATTTCCATACCCATTTTTGTATGTGCATTTTGGATATGTGTATAAAAAATCGGTTGCTGTAAGCACTATGATGCGCATAAGCTTTAAAAATGCGCATAAAAACATATGGGCATAACTGAGTAGGATAAACTTTTTAGTCGATAAGAAAAGATGCGCATAAACTACGATGAAAACACTTTTACCGAACAAATTCCAGTATGTGCATTAAAAAAGTCGTGATTTTGTTATAGGAGATCATGTGATGATACAATTGTCTGTAAATGGATAAACCAGCAGGCTGAGCACACTGTAAAACATCTGAAATGTTGTTTTGGTCATTCTAAAACGCCGTAACCATTTTACTATTAGTGTTCTTATATTATTAATGACCTCCAGAACTGTCATGAGCGTCTGCTCCGTGTCTTACGCCTTCAAACGCCACCATGTGTTCATTACATGTCGGCATTGTCTTCTGAGGCACAGGTCATTTATTAAATAAAGAAAAGATTGACGCAGCTTCTCCTACCACAGCTAATTCCGTTTTTACTGTTGGTATTTGGTGCCAGTTAATCAGGAAGTGACGAATTTGTTCTCTTTCATTCAGTGGATGAAAACGCTGCTTTATTGACACATCTTTTATGTGCTATCCCAGTTTTGCGCATAAAGTAAATTTTTGTTTTTTGGATGCAAACATAGCTACTGGTTAGAGGTTTCCAGATTTCTCCGTTTCTTTTTTAGTGTTCAACAGAAGCAAGAAAGGTTTGAAACCACCTGAGGGAGAGTAAATTTTAAGTAAATTTTTTTGGAGCAAATTATCCTTTCAAAAACTAAATATTTTTTCAAAACTAGATTATGCCTATATAATCCATCATTGACCTTATTTCTGTTGGTGACTCTCTGGAACCTTTGACTCTGATTGGTCAATCCCGAAATTCCAGAAAACAACCACTGAATCTATTAACACTTTGATTCATCTATTCTTGACCTTTAGTGATTATGTTTATATACATATTTAAGAATATCTGTCATGGTGTTGTTTTTGACAGTTTGGCGCCATCTGGTGACTGAATAATGTGTACGTTAGTGTAGTAGGCTGTATTCATGCATTTGCATGTTATTTACTCTTAAGGCTGATTTATAGTTCTGCGTCAAGCGCACGTCTATGGTCCAGCACAGCCTTTGCGCGGTCGCATATTCCTCGCAGTGGCTGACGCCGATGCTGATGTGCACCTCTCAAAAAATGTTACTACACATCACAATGATGCATAGCGCAAGCTCTGTGATTGGTCGGCTTGGTATCGGTGACAAGTGTGGGCGGGGCTGAGTGCCACGAGCCCGATGGAGCGACTGTTTATAAGTGTCGAGTCCGGTAAAGGAGCTCCAGATGGAGACTTTTTTTTTTTGTTTACCTGATTTAATTGATTAAAGTTGATTATAGTTGTTGCACATCCACTGGTTCCCGCCTATGAATGAGCGGGTTTTAGCTACTTTTAGCTTACATTAAGGTAGAGTTTTGAAAAAACAAACCCCCTGCAAAAAAACTTGATACAGAGAAGCATAAAATAACCTACTGCCAGCTAGCGTTTCGGAAGTGTTATTGCATAGCAACACAAACAGCAAATAGAAGTATAAATGCATGACTATGCGCAAGGCACGTGCTGCGATCACGAAGTTTAAATCAGCCTTTACGAATACCTAATTCCTTATTTGGAGTGAACCCACACTGTAAAAAAAATCTGTAATTTTGCGGTTTATTTCCGGCAGCTGGGGTGCCAGTAAAAAAGGTAAAGTAGCGGCTGTTAAATTATAGAAATTTACTGTAAAATAAAGGACATTAAATTACCGAAATGGACTGTAAAATAAAGGATATTAAATTACAGAAATTTACTGTAAAATAAAGGACATTAAATTACAGAAATTTACTGTAAAATAAAGGACATTAAATTACAGAAATTTACTGTAAAATAAAGTACATTAAATTACAGACATTTACTGGAAAAAAACGGAGTTAAATCACAGAAATTTACTGTGAAATAAATGATATTACATTACAGAAATTTATTGTAAAATAAAGGACATTAAAGTACAGAAATTTATTGTAAAATAAAGGACATTAAATTACAGAAATATACTGTAAAATAATGGAGTTAAATTACAGAAATTTACTGTAAAATAAAGGACATTAAATTACAGAAATTTATTGTAAAATAAAGGACATTAAAGTACAGAAATTTACTGTAAAATAAAGGACATTAAATTACAGAAATTTACTGTAAAATAAAGGACTTTAAAGTACAGAAATTTACTGTAAAATAACGGCCGTTAAAGTTTGGAAATTTACTGTAAAATAAAGGACGTTAAAGTACGGAAATGTACTGTAAAATAACGGAGTTAAATTACGGAAATTTACTGTAAAATAAAGAACATTAAATTGCAGAAATTTACTGTAAAATAAAGGACGTTTAATTACAGAAATTTACTGTAAAATAAAGGACATTAAAGTACAGTAATTTACTGTAAAATAAAGGAAATTAAAGTACAGAAATTTACTGTATAATAAAGAACATTAAAGTACAGAAATTTACTGTAAAATAAAGGAAATTAAAGTACAGAAATTTACTGTAAAATAACGGCCGTTAAATTACAGAAATTTACTGTAAAATAAAGTACATTAAAGTACAGGAATTTACTGTAAAATAACGGCTGTTAAATTACAGGAATTTACTGTAAAATAACGGCCGTTAAATTACAGAAATTTACTGTAAAATAAAGGATGTTAAATTACAGAAATTTACTGTAAAATAAAGGACGTTAAATTACAGAAATTTACTGTAAAATAAAGGACATTAAATTTCAGAAATTTACTGTAAAATAAGGGAGTTAAATTACAGAAATTTACTGTAAAATAAAGGACATTAAAGTACAGAAATTTACTGTAAAATAAAGGACATTAAATTACAGAAATTTACTGTAAAATAAAGGACATTAAAGTACAGAAATTTACTGTAAAATAAAGGACATTAAATTACAGAAATTTACTGTAAAATAAAGGACATTAAAGTACAGAAATTTACTGTAAAATAAGGGAGTTAAATTACAGAAATTTACTGTAAAATAAAGTACATTAAATTACAGACATTTATTGTAAAATAAAGGACATTAAAGTACAGAAATTTACTGTAAAATAAAGGACATTAAATTACAGAAATTTACTGTAAAATAACGGCCATTAAATTACAGAAATTTACTGTAAAATAAAGGACGTTAAATTACAGAAATTTACTTAAATTTAGAATTCTGGTAAATTTCTGTAATTCAACCTCTGTTATTTTACAGTAAATTACCCCATCTGCCGGAAATAAACTGTAAAATTATTATTATTTTTTTTACAGTGCAGCATTAGTAATTGTTGTTTTCTGCCAGACAAAATAGCTTTTTTCCTATAAACGCATATTTTTAAAGACGCGAATAAGGTAGGAATGGAATAATTGACACAAAATAATTATTTTAATGCTTATTTAAATGACTAAAAATACTTTAAAATCTTTATTAAGCGATAGATAAGAGGAAGAATGCATAACTAAACCCTGCCACCAACTCAACATTCAATCCCTGTTGGAAATGTGTCATCATACTGAAACAAAAGGGTGCAGCAACTTCCGGTTCAAGCTTTACTTTAGTTATTATGTTTACTGTTATTTTCATCATGCATTAATGGATGCTTATACGTCTGTCCCGGAATGATGCAATATGTTAGATCCCAGGAGTAGTAAGCATACCCAAAAATCTTATAGTTGGCCTGAATTCAAAGCAAAAACCTCCTGAAAAACATTCAGTGCACTTCTTCTCCACGCACATTAGTGAGTGCACCTTCAGACAGCATGTTCAAGTGCTTATGAGAGCTCTCTAAGCAGAAACAAGGGCCATTGTCTTTCATGTACTGCAGGTAGTAATTTCAAGTGGCATTTGGGACTTCTCCGCAGCTTCCATGTTTCTCAAAATGCTGTATAGATGCTGTGTAATTGCTCTAATGGGGTTCTGCAACAAACAATTCGGTTTAGAAGCTAAACTAGCTTGCGATGGCTATAAACACATGCTGCGTCATGTTAACATGTGTCATACGCAGGAACACACTTCATTCCCCATGTACATCATAATGAGCGGACACCATAGCATCTCTCTGCTCGCCTCTGACGATGTCTTGTGCAGTTGCCATGACAACCGCTCAAGGAGGTGCAGCTATTATTTGTGTATGAACTGAAGCTATGGGAGCAGGTGCCGAAGAGAAAGAGAAAGAAAGAGAGACAAAGAGAGGCATGCTGTGTATGTACTGTACTGTATACTCCTGTTGAATTAGCAGGCATATGGCCCGGATACACTTTTTTGTTGACATTGTGATGCGTAGGAATTGATATGTGAGGACTGGATTATGTAGCTTTGTAAATTATATTGTGCAATAGGTTTGACTGTCTTTTTCATTGCACTTAACAACGTGGAGGATGTCCTTTGATCCAGAATTGATTCGATTTTAGTTCATATGTGTTTGAACTGATTTGGAACTATCGGATGTTGTTGTTTTTACCTAAAGGACCATTCCCCATTTTTTGGAAATATGCTCGTTTTACCACTCCGCTAGAGTTAAACAATTGAGTTTCGCCATTTTTTAATCAATTCAGTTGATCTCTGGGTATTTTAGCTTAGCTTAGCATAAGTCATTGAATCAGATTAGACCATTAGCATCTCGCTCAAAAATAGTTTTTTATCATTTTGATAATATGGCTAAAAATAAGAGTAGTTACTAGCCTAAGGTGAATCAATTTAGTCAATCTCTGGGTCTTTTAGCTTAGCTTAGCATAAGTCATTAAATCAGATTAGACCATTAGCATCTCACTCAAAAAAACTAACAAATTAGTTTTGGTCATTTTGATAATATGGCTAGAAATGAGAGTAATTACTAGCCCAAATCAAATCAATTAATTTGATCTTTGGGTATTTTAGCTTAGCTTAGCATAAGACATTGAATCAGATTAGACCACTAGCGTCTCGTTCAAAAAAATCATTTTGATAATATGGTTAAAAATGAAGGTAGCTACTTGCCAAAACTGAATCAAATCAGTCAATCTTTAGGTATTTTAGCTTAGCTTAGCATAAATCATTGAATTAGATTAGACCATTAGCATCTCATTTAAAAGTATTTTGATCATTTAGATAATATGGCTAGAAATGAGGGTAGTTACTAGTCAAAATTTAATCAAATAATTCAATTGTTGGGCCTTTTAGTTTAGCTAAGCATAAGTCATTGAATCAGATTAGACCATTAGCATCTTGCTGAAACAATAAAAAAATGCTTTGATCATTTTGATAATATCTCTAGAAATTGGAGTAGTTACTAGCCAAAACGTAATAAACTTAGTCAATCTCTAGGTGTTTTAGCATAGCTTAGCATAAGTCATTAAATCAGATTAGACCATTAACATCTTGTTAAAAAAATTAAAAAATAGTTCGATCATTTTGATAATATGGCTAGAAACGAGAATAGTTACTGAATCGAAATCTGGGTCTTTTAGCTTAGCATAAATCATTGAATCAGATTAGACCATTAGCATCTCACTCAAAAAATTCAAAAATATGTTTTCATCATTTTTGATAACATAGAAACGAGAATAGTTACTTGCCAAAATTTAATGTTAATTTAATTCAGTCAGAATCTGGATCTTTTAGCTCAGCTTAAAATAAATAATTGAAGCAGATTAGACTATTAGCATCTTGCTGAAACAATTCCAAAAATTGGTTTTGATCATTTTGATAATATGGCTAGAAATGAAAGTAGTTACCAGGCAAAATTGAATCAATTCGTTCGATCTCTGGGTCTTTTATCTTAGCTTAGCATAAGCCATTGAAAAGGTTAGACCATTAGCATCTCACTTAAATTCTAAAAGTTGTTTTGGTCATTTTGATAATATGGCTAAAAACGAGAATAGTTACTAGTCAAAATGTAATCATTTCAGTCGATTTCTGGGTCTTTTAGCTTAGCTTAGCATTAGTCATTGAATGAGATTAGACCATTAGCCTAAAAATGATGTCTGATTACTTGTTTCAGAAGTACAAAATGTATCTGTTTTTGTTACAAGATCGTTGTCTTTGTTCTACATGATCTATATAACTGTATATTCTCAGAATCCAGAATAGTACCACAGTCATTTGCCTTTTGAACATTAAGTATTTAAATTAGTTTTCTTGCTTTAATAAATGTATTTATTTTATTTTCACTGTGAACTGACACACAGATCTTCACCATCCGCAGTGTTTCCCCCCTCAAATGTAAATGAGCTTAAATTTGAGTCTACAGGGGTCAAACGGACCATATCCAATGACCCATGCACTCAAAGAAAGCCCTTTCCGTCAATGGGAATAACCCAATGTTGTAAATGAGACACCAAATCTGGGGGCGGGGGGTCTTTTAAAAAGAGCCTCATGTAAGGTTTGATTATTCTCCCAGGTGAGATGAAGGTAAGGTTGTTAGTTACACCACCTATTTACATTAGAATAATGTTCAAAGTGCTTTAAAACCTCCCAAGTCTTGCTTTTCAGTTATATGCTAACAAGCAAAATGGTTTAAGACAAGGGTAAACTACACCATAAAAGACAAAAACAGATGAATACAGACATACAGTGTCTATTTACGGTCGTTCAGATGTTGACACACTGAAGAAAATAATGTTTAAAGGAAATACTGGTCATTGGGGGAAATGTGCAAGGATATCTACTAATTTTTAAAATCAAAAGTATGCTGTAAGATATCATGCTAAGTTCATCCTGACAACATTTTAAACTTGCTAGAAAAGTAATAATTCATGCTAGCACTGTGCTAACCATGGTGTCAAAGTTATAATGTGTCAATTTATGGTGGTAAAACATGGCAGCCGTATTGAAAAAAACAGCTTAAACCAGCCTAGGCTGGTTGGCTGGTTTTAGCAGGTCAACCAGGCTGGTTTTAGAGGGGTTTTAGTCACTTTCAGGCTGGTTTGCAGCCATTTCCAGCCTGGTCTTAGCTGGTCAGGCTGGGAGATGACCAGCTAAAACCAGCTTGACCAGCCTTACCAGGTTGGGAGCCCAGCAACAAAAAAAACTAAGTATGTCCAGCTTAAACCATGCTGGTCAAGCTGGTTTTAGCTGGTCATTTTCCAGCCTGACCAGCTAAGACCAGGCTGGAAACCAACCCCTCTGTGGCCAAAACCCCTCTAAAACCAGGCTGGTCAACCAGCTAAAACCAACCAACCAGCCTAGGCTGGTTTAAGCTGCTTTTTTCAGTAGGGAGCAACACATTAAATATGTTAGCAAACAAACTGAAACACATTGGTTATGTGTTAAAGTATGCTAGAAATAACCCCATTAATCCCTAATAGCACACATCCATCAACATTTGGTGTTTGTGTTTACATCTGAAAGGCATATTTCTTAGACCGATATGTTCTCTATACATCTCTCTATCTGATGGATGTTAAATAGACGTCATTATTTAGATTGTTTGTAAACTGTACAAAGCAGATATTTTCCAGACCAATTGCTTTTTAAGATGTCTTGTAGATGTACATGCTATCTGGGACAATATTAATTCATACTTAAATGTTAACCATTAGAAAAATATTAATATGGATAATGTATGTGAGGGATCATGTAATACCTCAATTTGCCACATAGAGGTATAATCATTTCATAGACCAGCCCCAATTGTTGACAAACTGCTTGACTGACAGATATACATGGCCCCATCCCAATTTTATTTATTTTTTTTACTCCTACCCTTTCCCCTTCCCCTTGGCTTTTGAAACAGAATGTGAAGGGAAAGGGCTTCAAATTTTACCCCTAAGAAATGGAACACCTCTACAGCATCTGCACACGTCATCTTATGGCATCGCAATCTCTTACTTCATATGAGATCAATGATGGCGACTGCCGTAGTTATTCCAGTTGTGTATTTTTTTGGTATCTATCGTGGCCATATTCAGCTAAACGCAGGAAGACAACATTTACATTATACCAGACAATGTAAAAAACGAATTCCCAGCCACTAGACTTTTCTGACAGGGTATTCCAGTGTCATCGAGTGACAGATGTGAAAGTATGTTGCGTGACTACTATACAGGAGTTATTATTATGGATTATAGCTATCAAAGTATAGCATTTTTATTCAATGTTTTTTATACGGTAAAAAAAATGACAGTAAAACATGAATACGGTTATGAATATTAAAACATATCATTGTTTGTTATAAAAATTCATAATAATGACCAAAAAATACTCATTTGTACATCTCCTTACTTCCATGTGCAGCCATGCAGCTATTGTAGATGGTGTATTCTGTGAAATTTCGTACCCCTTGGATTCAAGTGTGGTCCTGAAATCTCTACCTAGCCCTTCCCATTAGCCCTACGCCTTCAAGCTAAAGAGAATAGGGACATCCCTACCCCTCGTTTTGCGCATTAAGGTGAAGGGGTAGGGGTGTCCCTATTCTAGGGGGGAAGGGCTACGGGGTAGAATTGAGATTGGACCTATATTGCCAAAGGTTTTGGGATACCCCTCCAAATCATTGAATTCAGATGTCGCAATGAATGTGTGTAAAATCAAGCACCTAGACATGCAGACTGCTTCTACAAACATTTGTGAAAGAATGGATCACTCAAATCCATTTGTGAAATTAGCTAGCCGGCAGCTCGCTAGCTCTCTGAAACTCTCACATAGTTGCCCACTGAAGCTAAGCAAGGCAAGGTGGTCTCCCTGGATGGGAGAGCACGTTGGAAAGCTAGGTTGCTGCCGGTAGTGATGTTAGTGAGACTAGCAGGTGGCGTTCAACCTGCGGTCTGTGTGGGTCATAACGCCCTGGTATATTGATAGGGACTTTATAGTGCTCAGTGAGCGCCATCATTCTGATGAGACGTTAAACCGCGGTTTAACCCCGGCATCCTGGTCAAATTTGCCCACTGGCCTCTGTTCATCATGGCCTCCTAACTATCCCCATTTCATAATTGGCTTCATCACTCTGTCTCCTCTCCACCAATCAGCTGGTGTGTGGTGTGCGGTCTGGCACAATATGGCTGTCGTCGCGTCATCTAGGTGGATGCTGCACACGGGTGGTGGTTGAGGAAGTCCCCCACCCCCAATGTGTAAAGCGCTATATAAATATATATAAATGTAAGGAATTATTATTTAATTATTTTATTATTAAATTATTAATTTCCTAACAACTAAATATTCCATGGTCCGTTGTTAGTTATATTATATTAAGGTGAATTTGTAGCATCATTTCAGCAACAGAAGTGGGAGGCCCCATAAAATCACAGAATAGTTCTGTCCACAGTAGTGTTAACTTCACGCGGCCTTCAGTATAACTCAAGAACAGTGTGTAGAAAGTTTCGTAGAATTATATCAGAGCTACCTTCCTGCAGATTTCAGTTGCAACTCTGACCAAACACACCTGTCTGCAATTATCATGTGCTGCTTCAGGTCCTAATAATTAGTTCAGGTGTGTTTGATCAGGGATGGGGCTGAATTTTGCAGGAAGGTAGCTGTCCAGTAACAGGGTTGGTGACCCCTGGGTTACAGAGTGGACTTGTAATCCAAAGGTTGCATGTTTGAGTCCTGGCACCGGCAGTGGAAAGTTATCTTCCACCCTTAAGACTATGGTTGAGGGGATTCCCTTAAGCGAGGCATCGAATCTTCAACTGCTTTACAGGAAACCCATTGCTCCAGGTGTGTTCACTTTTACTCATGCTTTGGATGAAAAAGATGTAAATGTAAAGTATAATGAAAAGCCATGGGATGCACTGATGTAAAGCCGGTCACCACTGCACTCTTAAGCAATGGACATGTGTTCTCTGGAGTTACAAATCATGCTTTTCTGTCTGGTAAATCTGATGGATGAGTGTGGGTTTGATGGTTGCCAGGAGAATGGTAGTTACCTGACTGCATTTTATCAGTTATAAATTATATTTTATTTTTTAAGCTATTTTGGGGGGGTTTCACCTTTAATGTAAAGGACAGTAGAGAGTATTGACAGGAAAGCATGGGCTGCAGAGAGAGGGGAAGGATCGGCATAGGACCGCGAGGCGGGAATCGAACTCGAGTCGCTTGAGCACCGCAGTGCATGTGTCAAGGCACTAACCACTACACCACTGGCGCCGACGTAAAATTTGAGAGTTAAAGGTACTGTACTCTTAATTCTTACTGTGCATTCACACTGTCACCGGCTAGATCATCAGAATTTGCTCAGACCACCCTGCCAATGACGCTCTAATGATAAACCGAGTAAAAAACAATTGTGTAGTGAGGCTTTGTGTTCATGTTTAAGTGCTAGTCTAATTTCAACATGCTGTTAATAAAAGACATTAAAGAGCCTTGGTCTTCCTGGGAACTGGGAAACCCACCATAGCAAAAATCAACCTCTGTGCTTTGTTTTGCTGGGGAACTAATGTTGTCGGAACCAAATTTTTTGGACTGCATTCTCTGAAGGGGTGAACCAGTACACTGAACTGCATCATAGCTCTATACCACGAAGTTGACCCGATTTCAACTCTCCTTGATGCCCACACCATTCAAATGTGACTTCTGGCTAATTTGATGCTCTCACCGATGGCGGTATGATTGCACAGTTAAGCAATACAAGACGTAAACTTTAAACTCTAAACTTTGTGGGAACATGGGGATTTGAGAATGACCCATTCTTATTTAAACATGACTGCGCATGAATACATAAAGCATGGTCCATAAATACAGGGATGAGCTAGTTTAGTGTGGAGGAACTAGTCTGGCCTGCACAAAGTCCTGACCTCAACCGAATAGAATCCCTGCAGTATGAATTACAGCAGAGACTGCAGGCCACACCTTGTCATCCAACATCTATGCTAGACCTCACAACTGCACTTCTAGAAGAATGATCAATAATACACATAAACACTCTTAAAGCTTGTAAAAAGTCTTCCCAGAAGAGTTGAAGCTGTTACAAATACCTGCAAAGGGTGGGGAAACTCCATATTAAACCCTACTGATTAAAATTTGCATGTAATTAAAGTTAATTTAAAGGAAAATGTCACAAAGCCTTTGGCAATAAATGTGCGCTCACACGATTGCGCAAGAATACATACTGCAGGGGTCACCAATCTCGGTCCAGGAGGGCCGGTGTCCCTGCAGGGTTTAGCTCCAACTTGCCTCAACACACCTGCCTGGGTGTTTCAAGTATACCCAGTAAGACCTTGATTAGCTTGTTCAGGTGTGTTTGATTAGGGTTGGAGCTAAAATCTGTAGGACACCGGCCCTCCAGGAACAAGTTTGGCT
This sequence comes from Danio aesculapii, assembly GCF_903798145.1. Lineage (NCBI taxonomy): Eukaryota > Metazoa > Chordata > Actinopteri > Cypriniformes > Danionidae > Danio > Danio aesculapii. Next base: position 36,168,848 of record NC_079458.1, read on the forward strand.
ATCCCTGACATAGATCATGGTCCATAAAGACATGGATGAGCTACTTTAGTGTGGAGGAACTGGACTGGCCTGCACAGAGTCCTGACTTCAACCCAATAGAACCCCTTTAGAATGAATTAGAGCAGAGACTGCAGGCCACACCTTCTCATCCAACATCTATGTACCTCACAAATGTCCTTCTAGAAGAATGATCAATAATACACAAATACACTCTTAAAGCTTGTAAAAAAAGCTTCTTTCCTCATTACAGTTAATGTAAAGGCAAATGTCTCAAAACCTTTGGCAATATATGTACTCTCACATGATCATCCTTCAACCACAGTACACAGAGTTCAGTGTGATATAAAGAGTGCTGAAGTAGATCACTCTCTGAACAGAATCATGTAACTGAAACAGTTCATTTGGAAATGAGTCATCGAACAGTCTTCACGAGAGCTAAGCTGTGTAAAAAAGACCGGATTCTATTTTTGTCCACTGCTGCACTTCTTACAAATAGACACTTGTGCATCAATTGAGTAGTTTTTTTCATTTCAGGATGGAATGTGCTGGCAATTACAGTACTCCAAAGCACTAACTGGTTTAATCACATCTATTACAAACTTCAAAGCAGATTGGGTCAAGCATGGCGAAATAAGTTTTTAAAAGGGATTAATACTTAAACTGGTTTATAGAACTTCTCGTTTGCAGCTTAACGATTTTAATTCAACACATATCCAGAAAGGCAATGATCTTCACCACAGTATGAACAACAAAAGTAGATAATAATTAATGGTTCTGTCTATGCAAACAATGATAGTTTGCATAATAACTGTTACTGTATATGCAAAAAAAATAATATGTGATAACAGAAAAAAAGTGTTGCTACAATATGACAAGTTCATCAGAAGCTAGGAGTAATTATTAATTTAACAATTTAAAACTAGTTAACTAATGCTCTTATTAATCGTAAGTATAGTGTAAAATATACTACCTGATGAAAGTCTTGTCATTGATCTTAGTTGTTAGAGCAACAAATAGTAACTTGACTTCTAGTTTATCATTTGGAAAAATGGCAAAAGGTGGATATTTTCTGATCTGTATCTGTTGAACTGCATCCCAATCATCACAAATACTGCAGAAGACCTACTGGAACCCACATGAACCTAAGATTCTCACAGAAATTAGTTAAGTTTGGTGAAGGAAAAATAATGGTTTGGGGTTACATTCAGTGTGGGGCTTGCAAGAGATCTGTAATGTGGATGGCAACTGAGCCTGAGGCATCAAGACATTTGTGCTGCCCATTACAATACAAACCACAGGGGAGGGCAAATTCTCCAGCAGGATAGCGCTCCTCATATTTCAGCCTCCACATCAAAGTTCCTAAAAAGCAAAGAAGGTCAAGCTGCTCCAGGATTGGCCAGCCCAGCCACCAGAAATGAACATTATTGAGCATGTCTGGGGTAAGATGGGAGGCATTGAAGATGAATATAAAGAATCTTTATGAACTCTGGGAGTCCTGCAAGAACGCTTTCTTTGCCATTCCAGATGACTTTATTAATGAGTGATTTGAGTCATTGCAGAGATGTATGGATGCAGTCGTTCAAGCTTATGGGAGTCAGACACATTATTAATTCTTTTTACACTGCACCATGACTTTATATTCTATACTGGACATTATTTCTGTTAAGTGACAAGACTTTTGTCTAAGCAAAATCAGACCTTACTGTCCTAATTAAATAATTAAAATCAAACCATGATTAAATTTTATTTTGGTAAAATAAGCATAATCTAGAGGCTTTTGCCTTTTATATAAGCCACACCTGATACCAAATGATCAACTAGATGTCTTGGATAGGCAACAAGACATTTGTCTGGTAGTGAACACTCAAAATACTTTTAAAGACGTAGCTTTATATGTAGGTTCTATCAAATGTCAACTTTACATTTGGTTATGTATATTCACACTGTAAATGTAAAATACAGACATACTGACAACATCTAAAATGTCATTTACATACAAGACTTAAAAATATCCTTATATGACGCACTGATCCTTACGCACTGAAATTGTGCCATTCATATGAAAATGATAATTAAAACGATTGTATGCCTCAGTCGCACTTATTAAACACAGTTGGCTCATTTGCTTAATATGAGACGATTACATTTCGCTCTGTTCTGAATGATCAAAGGACTGCGTGATGATGATAAACTGCATTTTACAACCTTAAAACGAATACCATTTCTGTAATCATTTAACTGTGTCTCATAGTGCAATACTTCTTTTGATGTGTGTTTGAATGAGAAATGTGGGAGCGGATGGGGAATATATTTTCAGTGATTAACAATTTAAGTTCTACTTTGTACCTCACACAAAACTGTTGTATTCTGCCAGACAAAATAGCTTTATTTTTAATAAACTCATATTTTTAAAGAAATGCATATAAGGTACAGTAGAAGTGGGATAATTGACTCAAAAATATGATTTTACTGCTTATTTAGATGACCAAAAATCCTTAAAACCCTTAAAAATCTTCACAGTAAAAGTATTATGTATAGATTTAGGGTAAGAGCTACATGCATATATACAGCTCACTCACCGGCCACTTTATTAGGTACACCTTACTAGTACCGGGTTGGATCCCTTTTTGCCTTCAGAAGTGCCTTAAGCCTTCGTGGCATAGATTCAACAAGGTACTGGAAATATTCCTCTGAGATTTTGGTCCATATTGACATGATAGCATCATGCAGTTGCTGCAGATTTGTCGGCTGCACATTCATGATGCGAATCTCCCGTTCCACCACATTCCAAAAGTGCTCCGTTGGATTGAGTTATGGTGACTGTGGAGGCCATTTGAGTACATTGAACTCATTGTCATGTTCAAGAAACCAGTCTGAGATGATTAGCGCTTTATGACACGGTGCGTTATCCTGCTGGAAGTAGCCATCAGAAGATGTGTAAACTGTGGTAATAAAGTGGTGGGCATGGTCAGCAACAATACTCAGGTAGGCTGTGGTGTTGACACAATGCTCAATTGGTACTAATGGGCACAAAGGGTGCCAAGAAAATATCCCCCACACCATTACGCCTCCACCACCAGCCTGAACCGTCGATACAAGGCAGGTTGGATCCGTGCTTTTCCAATTTTGGTGAACCTGTGTGAATTGTAGCCTCAGTTTCTTGTTCTTAGCTCACAGGAGTGGCACCCGGTGTGTTCTTCTGCTGCTGTAGCCCATCCGCCTCAATGTTGGACGTGGTGTGCATTCAGAGATGCTCTTCTGCAGACCTCAGTTGTAACAAGTGGTTATTTGAGTTACTGTTGCCTTTCTATCAGCTCCAACCAGTCTGGCCATTCTCCTCTGACCTCTGGCATAAACAAGGCATTTGCACACAAGGAACTGCTGCTTACTGGATATTTTAACTTTTTCTGACCATTCTCTGTAAACCCTACAGATGGTTGTGTGTGAAAATCCCAGTAGATCAGCAGTTTCTGAAATGCTCAGACCAGCCCGTCTGACTCCAACAACCATGCCACGTTTAAAGTCGCTTAAATCATCTTTCTTCCCCATTCTGGTGCTCAGATTGAACTGCAGCAGATCGTCTTGACCATGTCTACATGACTAAATGCATTAAGTTGCTGCCATGTAATTGGCTGATTAAAAACTTGCGTTAACAAGCAGTTGTACCTAATTAAGTGGCCGGTGAGTGTATATTCACTGTAAACATGTTAGAATATATTGTCCAAATCATATCCCACCATCAATAAAACATACCAAAATAAACCTTTTTTATGTATAAAGAATGAGAGCAGGCTGTAGAGACCCTGTTGGTGTATGACCAGCTCTTTTGACAAAACAGATCTGGCAGTAAGTCCCATAGCTACAGCTGTTGGCACAGACTTTCCAGCTTTAAATGACAGTCTTTTTCTGCTGTTTACATCTTCACAATTGCAAATACTACTGAATATGACAGCGAATTGACTGCTAGATACACACGGATGGCCGTATTTAGCCCTGCGGGTGCCTTCAAAACACCACGCAAACTCACTAGCAGCTCTACACTTTTCTCACTAACAATGTCCATAAATATCTAAATACAGTAGTCATGCTGGGTAGGATTTGAAGCGTTAACCACAAACCAAGATAATAAAAAATTGATTGTTTTTTTATCCTCTTAGAAATTTGTCTTTCACTTTGTCTAATAAGACGGTGACATTTTGTGCTAAATGCTTCTTGAATTTAGAACACTAGTAAGAGTATTTATTACTGAAATAATAGACTTTTTTTTAAAGTAGAGGCTGAAGTAAAAGAATGTTTTGCACACTTAACTTCCTGTTATTCATTCTTATATAATAAAATTGTATTATAGTTCAGTTATTATATATTCATATAATATATATTAATGTATTATATTAAATGCTATTGATCTGAATGGTGATTTTATCCACTTAAAGGAATAACGTTTTTCAAAATGTTTAATGTTTGGAAAAAAAAATTAACAGCCCTAACTGATGCAATGTGTAGGATTTAACTTCTCAAACAACCATTTTAGCAGTATCCCAATGGCTTTATTCCAGCGCAACAATGCTATGATTCATCCGTTTATTTATTTATTTATTTATTTATTTATTTATTTATTTATTTATTTATTTATTTATTTATTTATTTATTTATTTATTTATTTATCTATCTATTTATCTATTTATTTATTTACCTATTTATTTATTTATTTATTTATTATTTATTTATTTATTTATCTATTTATCTATTTATTTATTTACCTATTTATTTATTTATCTATTTATTTATCTATCTATTTATTTATTTATATATTTATTTATTTATCTATTTATTTATTTATTTATTTATCTATCTATTTATCTATTTATTTATTTATCTATTTATTTATTTATCTATTTATTTATTTATCTATTTATCTATTTATTTATTTATTTATTTATTTGTGGTGAGGCAGAGTATGTCTGTGATAATGACCTTGCAAATTGCAGTTTATTACATTTATAATTTATGATTTGTGCAATTACAAACACTCATTCATATTTAATGTCTATTTCACTGCGGTAAACCACGACTTCCTGGGTGTGCCTGTGAAGTGAACCAAAGCCCAATTCCTCTGCTCATCTTCCACTGCAGCAGAAAATGCACTGTTGAGTTGCACAAATTGCTGAACTAAAAAAAACCCCAATCCATTACAACTATTAAGGCAGAAAGTTTAAAATCAGCTTAATACCTCATCAATTTTCATGGAAGTAGATCACATATACTGTATCTACATATAAAAAATGGCTTCCGTCTGGCCACTCTACCATACAGGCCTGATTGGTGGATTGCTGCACAGATGGTTGTCCTTGTGTAAGGTTCTCCTCTCTCCACAGAAGAACGCTGGAGCTCAGACAAAGTGACCATCGGGTTATTGATCAACTACCTGACTAAGGCACTTCTCCGCCGATCACTCAGCTTAGATGTCCGGCCAGCTCTAGGAAGAGTCCTGGTGGTTCCAAACATCTTCTACTTACGGATGATGGAGGTCACTGTGCTCATTGGAACTTTTAGAGCAGCAGAAATTTTTCTGTAACCTTCCCCTGCTTTGTGCCTCGAGAAAATCCTGTCTCAGAGGTCTACAGACAATTCCTTTGTCTTCATGCTTGGTTTGTGCTTTGACATGCACTGTCAACCCTGGGACCTTATATAGACAGGTGTATGCCTCTTCAAATCATGTCCAATCAACTGAATTGACCACAGGTGAACTCCAATTAAGCTGCTGAAACCTCTCAAGAATGATCAGTGGAAACAGAATGTACCAAAGCTCAATTTAGAGCTTCACCGCAAAGGCTGTGAATACTTTTTCAGGTTTTTATTTTTAAGAAATTTGCAACAATTTAAAAAAATCTTTTTTCTCATTGTCATTATGGGGTATTGTGTGTAGAATTTTGAGGAAATAAATTAATTTAATCCATTTTGGAATAAGGCTGTAACAAAAAATGTGGAAAAAGTGAAGCACTATGAATACTTTCTGGATGCACTGTATGTAACTTAAGTAGTGACTTAATTAAACCACTTCAAATGATCATATTAGTCATAATCATTAAAAAATAGATAGATATTCATTCTGTTGTGTTCACTTTTAGTAAGATTTTTAAATTTTATAAATCAGACCCCAGCAGTTTGCAAAACAGCAGCGTCTTTGGAAGTACTGTCTTTAAAATAGTAAAAGAAGTAACTTCATGCATACACTGTCTTAAAAGTTACTGAAACTTTCAACAGGACCAGATTCCATATTGAAATATCCAATGAGTGGTGATGACAAACGTGGCTGCCTTTTATTACACCTTGTCGTGCCCTGATGTGATATGATAAAATTCCAGCAGCAATCATTTTGTCTGTCCACACCAGACGCAGATGTGACAAAAAATATAAATCAAAAGTTACAGCCAATCAGAAGAGTGCCAATCTCTCTGTAAGTGCACTGCTATAATAAATAGCAAATTTAGTGAATGTGATACAGTGTTCATCATATTTCACGTAGTTTTGGATGCGATATGTGAACAGCCTCGTACAGATTTAACCTGAGAGATACAGTACAAGCACTGATCTATAATAGATAAGTGATTACAAGCTGCGCGGAGCAATTACAAGTTACAACACACAATTAAACGCAAATTTTGCAAACTACACAAAACGAGGCAACAATTTTAATTACACTTGTAATTAAAAGGAAGGAGGAAGGAAGGAGGTCCATGTGAACTGTAACAGTTACTGACAAAGTCCCTGTCAAAGTCTGACAAAGTCCCATATAAACTAGTCTCTGCTGCTCCTTCCTTTAATAGCGAACGAATTCCACGTTGCAGCGTAGGCTATTGTATCAATCATTAGAAAAATGACAGGAACAAACACACCACTAGGTTGGCTATACTGTGGTGTTGTTGTGAAAATGAACTTTAACCCTTGATTCTCTGCAGCCAAATCTCCATCTGTCAGTCATGGTCAGCTTCGTGTCATGATCAGTTCTGTGATCTCCCGCGCTCCGCTAGTGTCTGAAGGGAAAGGCACATTCACGTTTTACCGGATCCAACACTTCATATTTGGGGATGTACCGTATTGACCCCGATGTGTACAAGCAACCCAAAACGATTCATTCATTTGACTGTGAGTCTACTATTTCGCTAAAGAATCAATAGTTTTAAATATAGTGCACTTCCAGATCAAAACCTCAGCTTTATGTTTTCCTTCATTAGAGCTGTGTTACAGACTGCATGGAAAACCCACAATAGGGGCTCTTTAAGTTAATCAGGATGACTAATGGTTCCTCTAATGGACCATGGTACATTTAATACTAAAAACGAGATTTTTAAGTGTAAATACAAATACAAGAAGCAGGTATCTGAGAATCAGACAAACACAACATTACAATGAGAAAATGGTGGTCAGTGTTGGCAGATACACCTGATTTTTTTCCATCCAAACTGTCCAAAACCCTGCCAAACACACAAAAAAGCCTACAAACTAAAAATAATAAGGTCCACACACTTAGTTTTTGTTAAATATTAACATAAAATGAACGTTCAAACTGATCCCAAACCCACCCAAATTTTGTCAACCTGGTCAAACCTTTTTTTACTAGAACGATTAAATTCTAAACCCGCAGAAAGACGTTCATCGTCTGACTGATTTAAGTATTGATTTAAAACATTCCGTTTGTGTTTGTAGAGGCACTATTCAAACAAAGTAGCAATAAACTCCTGAGACTCAAGAAAATCCCACCTACGTTTTTTATCTTTTATCATTCTCTTCAGGTTATCTTCTAATAACCTTTCCCCCCAGCTCTAGTCTAGTTTTGGCCACATGCCTTGCGCTGTTTATCTCAGAAAAGAGGTTATCAGAGAACCGTAAGCCATGTAACAGAAATAAGAGGCAACAGAGGAAAATGCAAAGCTTTTAATAAAAAAAAAAGAAGGAGAAAAGCGTCTGAATGCTAGATAAAAGCAGTCAGTGCTGCCCTGGGGCTCATGTGGGCTCAGAAAGGTATAGAGAGTCTGCAGTAAAAACTTCAGCATCTACAACTTAAGAAAGACAAAAGCATTGACATAGATGTTGGGCCGGGTGCTGTATTTGGCATGATTACTTAACATTTACACTGTGTTTTATTAGCTTGCTTCTGGCACAGTTTAATAAAAAAATAAAAAAGGTATCATTTTGACTATTTTTCTGTGCAATTTTGCAGTACGGTGGCTCAGTGGTTTAGCACTGTCGCCTCACAGCAAGAAAGTCACTGGTTCGAGTCCTGCTTTGGCCAGGTGGCATTTCTGTGTGGATTTAACTTGTTCTCTCTGTGTTTGCGTGGGTGTGCTCTAGTTGCCCCCACTGTCCAAAGTCATGCGGTATAGATGAATTGGGTAAGACAAAATTGGCCTTAGTGTTTGAGATTGTGTGTGATTGAGAGCTCTATTTTAATGATCTAGGTGCAAAGTCTAAAGCACATGGTGCAAAAGCATCAAGGGCGTGTCCGAATATACTTTTGCTATTTGCTATTTTAAGGACCGAAAAACATGCTTTGCGCTGCAGCGCATAGTCTAACAGGGTTGAGCTTATTCTTTTTTTGGTGTGCTTTGAGAATAAACCAATCAGAGTCTAATCTCCCATTCGCTTTAAGAGTCAGTTGCGTCGCACCATGGTGCATTTGCTATTTACATGGCGAACTTTATAAGTGGAAAAACTGAATACTTCACAAGCAAGAAAATAGTTAAACAGACCTTTTGCAGCGCGAGAATAAAGAACGAGCCTTTCCATTCGGCCTCTTTACTTTCTCTTTCTCTCTTTTGTGGATAAGGAAATGGTGTTGTACACTCCACTAAAGACATCCATTAGCCTACATAATTAATTTAGTTTTTTAAGCTCAAAGATTTGTGTCAAAACCATTTCTAAATTCAGTTCTAATTTCCAGCAAACGAATAAATGAACAATAATTATAAAGTGTGCTCAAAAAACGTTATATCCACGTACTATTCTTATGCACCATATGGTCCAAAACCCGACAGGTTGACAAATCTAAACTTGTTTTTTAATAAAAGCAAATATAAATATGCATTTAATAAATACTACTACTAATAATAATATTATACAAAAGCAAGTTGATTAAACTGAAACAACTGAAAAAAGTCCCCCGAGATGAAGAAGGCATGGAGGCAGTGGTTTTTATATTTATGTAAAAAATTATATTTTTTGAAATATTTTAATTCTTTTTCACTAGTAAAGATAGTAGTGTATTGCTGTACATCCTGTTTGTTTAAAGCAATGTGTAAGCGTTTGGACCTAACTAACTCACTCTGAGCTGCTTTCAGCTGGTCTATTGCACAGTCTATTTTAGTTCCTCACAATAGCAACGCGCCATCAATATGCCTTAACACACCTCTTTTCTAGACCGGAACACCCATATATATATATATATATATATATATCAATTCAAATTAAAGTTTACTTATAGAGCACTGTTTTAGGAACGACAGTACTCTTATACAGGCATGACGTTGACTACAATAACAATAATTAAGACATAAATAAATAAAACCCGCCCTCATCCAGTGATAAATACCAGACTATAACTATACATTTTTTTAATCTGGACTAGCTTAAAGACAAGACAAAAGAAAGATAAAAGAGCAGAAATAAGAGAGCAAAGATAAGAAATATGCAATGAGTACATATCATAAAAATGTTTGGCAGCTGTATTTAAATATATATAGGTATATAGGCAAGTCAAACAATAATAATTAAGAATAACAACAAGGGGCGACGCAGTGGCGCAGTAGGTAGTGCTGTTGCCTCACAGCAAGGAGGTCGCTGGTTCGAGCCTCGGCTGGGTCAGTTTGCATGTTCTCCCCGTGTTCGTGTGGGTTTCCTCCGGGTGCTCCGGTTTCCGGTTTCCCCCACAGTCCAAAGACATGTGGTACAGGTGAATTGGGAAGGCTAAATTGGCCATAGTCTATGAATGTGAGTGAGTGTGTATGGAGGTTTCCCAGAGATGGGTTGCGGCTGGAAGGGCATCCGCTGCGTAAAACATGCTGGATAAGTTGTCGGTTCATTCCGCTGTGGTGACCCCGGTTTAATAAAGGGACTAAGCCGAAAAAAAATGAATGAATAAATGAACAACAACAATAATAGTAATTAGAATAATAAAAGCATCAACGATAATAATCACTTGCGGCCTGATGCCAGCATCACTGCCATTTTGAATTTCTAACCTTTTTTTCTGATTTTCAACATTAAAAAATGAAACAATTCTGTGTTTATGTTATGAATTGCAACTTGATTTCTCAATTCCGAGTTTATTCTTGTTGTTGAAAGGGATATAAAACTCTCATAGAGGACACAAGCTTCCATTATGTTTACTATATTTCGTCTGTAACAGAAGAAATTAATTTGTCTGTAGATAATCTGATTTCGGTTACACCATGATGAATAGATTTGCATAGTTATCAGTGGCCAGTATACTGCTGAAACATTATTACAATTGAAAGTGACAACTATACAAAGCAGGAAGTGTCCAAAGCAAATCTAGATTAATAAAAACGTATGTACTTAAGTTATATACACAACATAGATTTAGTAATTACCCAGCAATCACATGCTGCCAAAAAGAAAATGAAAAAAAGAAGAACTGAATGGGTATTTCACAGGTGTGTTGGATATTTGCATCTGGATAAAAGTGTCTGCTAAATGAATGAATGTTAATGTAAATACAAATGCTACAATTACATACATTTGAGTGCTTTATAGTTTTGGGTCTCGTTTTGTACACAGTGATGTCAGATGAAGCATTCATTTATACTGAATAATCTTATTTGACATAAATGCATGATATTTTAACATATGCTGAGTTTTGTGTAAAAATAAACATAAATTGGTCTCACTTAAGTTAAGTGGCCTTATCTTCATTTAAATTAATCATTCGATACAATACACTTATTTTGTGCATATTTGTTTTTTTATTTTATTTACACATGCACACACACAAATATATATATATATATATATATATATATATATATATATATATATATATATATATATATATATATATATATATATATATATATATATATATATACTGTAAAATTAAAAAATTAAGGCAACAAACTTCAAGAAATAAGACAGTTTTTTACAATCACTATGACGTTTTTTTTCAATACATTTAACAAGTTTGTTAGCAAGTTAGCACAACATCCGTCTTTGTAGGCTATACATTTAGCACATTTCTTGTTGCTTTGACACAAAATGCATCAAGTTAATACTAATTAAAAATGCTTGAACTTCTTTTACACACAAACTCAACCAAGAACAAAACAATGTAACATTACAGTCAAATTTACAAATGCTTTAACAGGGTGAGTCAAATCAGATAACACCATGTTCTAAACATAACTTACATAGGCTAAAGTCAAAGTGAACAGCTGCTCACATTGTGAAAATTGTAATATATGTATGTATGTATGTGTGTATATATGTATGTATGCGTGTATATATGTATGTATGTATGTATGTGTGTATATATGTATTTATGTGTGTATATATATGTGTGTGTGTGTATATGTATATATGTATGTATGTATGTGTGTATATATGTATTTATGTGTGTATATATGTGTGTGTGTATGTGTGTATGTATGTATGTATGTGTGTATATATGTATGTATGTGTGTGTGTATGTGTGTATGTATGTGTGTATATATGTATGTATGTGTGTGTGTGTGTGTGTGTGTGTGTGTGTGTGTGTGTATGTATGTATGTATGTATGTATGTATGTATGTATGTATGTATGCGTGTATATATGTATGTGTGTATGTATGTATGCGTGTATATATGTATGTGTGTATGTATGTATGTGTGTGTATATGTATATATATATGTATGTATGTATGTATGTATGTATGTGTGTATATATGTATGTATGTGTGTATGTATGTATGTGTGTATATATATATATATATAACTATCACAGCTGAATCCCAGCTAGAAAACACACTCATTTGTTGAGGTTTTTCCAATCACATGATCATACTGTGTGTTCTAAAAGAGGACTCTTGAGGTTTTTGAAAGGAACAGAGAGTGCATCAAAGAACTCCGTCACCAAAACATCCAGGTAAGGCTATGCAATACAGTCATTATTGTACTATATACAGTGTGTTTTGCAGTAAACTACTCTATAAACCTGGAGTTTATTAGTACATACAGTAGATATACAGCATTTACATGCACTGTGTCTAATTACTTTCAGAGTCATGGAGTTGGAGGGCAATCAAGTCCCACATGAAATTATCTATGTTGACGAGGCTGGCTTCAACTTGGTGAAAAGTCGTCGTCGTAGGAGAAACATATTAGGCCAAGGGGCTACAGATACTGTGCCGGGCCAGAGAAGAAGAAGCCGGGCAAATGCAGAAGACAGGGCAGAATAGAAGATTACTTTGTTTTTTGTTATAAATGCGGTGCTTTTTCTGTTTGTATATCTCGCAGTGATGTCCTTTTGCAAATAAAGTCTGTACTGCAGCCATTCTGTGTCTGTATTATTTTTTTTTACATAAACATAAACATGTACATTTTAGAAAGCTACTATGAGATGGTCGTTCATTTTTTGTATTGAATTTGAAACAAAATATAATTTATATAATTATATTCAATATAAATATTAAAGCAAAGTTTATGCATTTACTAAACCCAACAAATTATAAGGGCAGAGCTGACACATAAATTAATGCAGTTTCTGTAATGTCAGGCTGATGATAGTGTTTTTATTGTCAATTTGTTCTGATTGACTAAATGTTCCTGTTGGAAGAGAACTTGTGTTAGTGTTTTGAATAATGATTTGATTTTGAAACATGTTTGCAGTGTTTTGTTAGACATGGTGTATTGTGTTAGTTTATTGTTGTATTTTGAATATTAGTTTTAGGGTTTAGTTTACAATGTGTGATTTAGAGCATGGAATTAACTGTTTTGACAATTGCGTGTTTTAGGTGTGTTGGTGCGTTAAGAGTTTAGAAAACTTGTTAAATGTATTGAAAAAACTGTCATAGCCATTGTAAAAAACTGTAAATCGAGTCAAGGGCAGTACTTGGGTGAAAGTTGAGTCAACTTAAAAAAAGCTCTGCAGCAAGTTGCCTTACAGTTTTGAGTTGAGACAGTGTGCATGTAAGTTCATTTGTAATTAATTTCTGTAATTCTTTAATTAATTACTAGGAAAGTAATTACCCATATCCCAAATCAACAGCACCAAACTGTAAAAAAACAACTTGCTGATTTCAATTGATTAGTTGAGTTAAATGAACTTTTTCAAGTCATCTCAACTTACATCAATCAAATTGACTTAAAAACTAGATTACAAATAGATCAAACCTAATGTATTAAAATAAGTTAAAGTAACATTAAAACATTGGTTGTCTTGACTTTTTGTTACCATCTTTTTTCAGTGCACACTGAAACTTTTGGAATCAAATAAACTTTTCTAGTCATTTCAACCTACATCAAACTGATTAAAATTATTATGTAAACTTTGTATAACTCAAATCAAGATGACTAATGTATTAAAATAAGTTAAAGTAAC